>NC_142465.1:26666666-26969696 GCF_049115385.1 Moschus berezovskii | reverse complement strand
TTAGCTCCCAATTGCTTTGGGAAGTTTTATCCTCCTGAGAAAGTTAAGTCTGGGAACCACTAACCTAAAAATGCTATCAATTACGAAATACAAGAGGACTAAAAAGACAGAAAGAAAAAGAATTCTATGTAAATTAAGAATTCAGAAAATTTGGCTGATTTCCTCAGTTTATTTCGTATAATATAATGTGTAAAATTTCACTTTCATCTGCCACTTCTTTACTAGGTTATTTTCATAAACACCAAGTCTTAAAAAGACTTAAAATGGTAGAAATTGAAATATAGTATAGCTAACATAGTATTTCTGGAGAAGGCAATGGCAAGCCACTCCAGTACTCTTGCCTAGAAAATCCCATGGATGGAGGAGCCTGGTAGGCTGCAGTCCGTGGGGTTGCTAAGGGTCGGACACGATTGAGCGACTTCACTTTCACTTTTCACTTTCCACTTTCACACATTGGAGAAGGAAATGGCAACCCACTCCAGTGTTCTTGCCTGGAGAATCCCAGGGATGGGGGAGCCTGGTGGGCTTCCGTCTATGGGGTCACACAGAGTCGGACACGACTGAAGTGACTTAGCAGCAGCAGCAGCAGCAGCAACATAGTATTTCACAATGCTTTAGAATATATATTGTTCAAGGATTAATATGTTACAAAGGATTTTTTATAATTAAATGTACTTTTTTAATTGAAGAATAATTGCTTTACAGTATTGTGTTGGTTTGTGCCAAACATCAACACGAATCAGCCATAATAGGAATATCTATGT
Organism: Moschus berezovskii; assembly: GCF_049115385.1. Classification (NCBI taxonomy): domain Eukaryota; kingdom Metazoa; phylum Chordata; class Mammalia; order Artiodactyla; family Moschidae; genus Moschus; species Moschus berezovskii. The sequence continues at coordinate 26,968,932 of NC_142465.1, read as the reverse complement.
CCCCTCACTCTTGAGCTTCTGTGATAAAGGTTTTATTTTGGTTATTTCATCTGTTGTTGGTGTGTGTGTGTTTGCTTGGGTAGTTCTGCTCTTGCCATCATATGAATCCTGCACAATAGTGAAGAATGCAAAAATTTCTCTGTAATGGTCACAGTGGTTTCTTATGTTTGTACCCCATCCCCCAAAATTAAGCTGATTAAAAAAAAAGGAAATGCGCTTCTGAGGTTAGTCATTTTTCTCACTTTACATTGTATAATTTAAGCAATATGACCATTCCATAAATATTGAAAATGATTTTCTCATGAATTTTGTATCCTATTGGGATATTTTGAGTATGGGTGTACTTTTGCTCTGTTCAGGCGCTCAAAGACTTTGTGAGGATGTCAAAACTGGGGCTGCTGCCAAGTCACCTCAGTCGTGTCCGACTCTGTGTGACCCCATAGACGGAAGCCCACCAGGCTGCCCCGTCCCTGGGACTCTCCAGGCAAGAACACTGGAGTGGGCTGCCATCTCCTTCTCCAATGTGTGAAAGTGAAGTCGCTCAGTCGTGTCCGACTCCTAGCGACCCCATGGACCGCAGCCCATCAGACTCCTCCATCCATGGGATTCTCCAGGCAAGAGTACTGGAGTGGCTTGCCATTGCCTTCTCCGCAAAACTGGGGCACTGATTGGATTTTCTGTCCATGTCCCAGTTCAAATGAATTACATTTTGCCTCATTAGAAAGCAGATCCTTCTGCTCCATCCCATCCTATCTCCATTTCAGTGAGCTGTAGAAGGAAAACACAATTTCCATGACACTTGTGGTTTCAGAATGAGATCATTTGCAGAGGTTGAATGTTTCATTCACAGCAGGTAGTTTTACACTGCTGCTGCTGCTGCTAAGTCACTTCAGTCGTGTCCGACTCTGTGTGACCCCATAGACGGAAGCCCACCAGGCTCCCCCATCCCTGGGATTCTCCAGGCAAGAACACTGGAGTGGGTTGCCATTTCCTTCTCCAATGTGTGAAAGTGAAAAGTGAAAGTGAAGTCGCTCAGTCGTGTCCGACTCTTAGCGACCCCACGGACTGCAGCCTACCAGGCTCCTCCATCCGTGGGATTTTCTAGGCAAGAGTACTGGAGTGGCTTGCCATTGCCTTCGAGTTTTACACTAACCTGTATTAATAGCAAAGTTGGAAAAGGTAGCTTGTAAGCATTTCCCTCTCAAGCTGGAGGTGGAAATATGCCACACTGTGTTCTCTATTTTTCTTTGAAAATTCTTTCCCCTTTGGATCACTTGGGTGTTCCAAAATTTACTTGGACTATAGTCTTTACTATTTATATTTTGAAACAATTTAACGATGACTACTTAGAAATAGCGTGTTGTAGTTATCACAGTTTAATTACAAATTGGTTTTTAATACAAGTAAGTAGAGGAAAAGTCTTAATTTGGGTAGCTCCTTATATCCAAGTAGACAGAGAGCAAATTCTTTATTGGTGTCAACTTCTTTCAAATCTTGAAATATCTTACGGACATTTCTTTGTAAAAAGAAAAATGATTTAGGAAATATGAAAATATTGGTGAGGTTGAGGACAGTAAGAAAAGGAGATTAAGATCTCAGTGATACAGGGACTTCCCTGGTGATCTCGTGGCGAAGACTTCACACTCCCAATGCAGGGGGTCCAGGTTAAATCCTGCTTGGGGAACTAATACCACATGCTGCATGGTATGGCTTAAAATAAATAAATTTTTAAAAGAAAAAAAAAGAACAATTTTAAAAAAGATCTCAGTGATAATGATACACGAAAATATAAGATCAAGAACATTTGGAGACAGGAGATCAAGTTTGGAGATTTGAAATAAATATGTAGAAAATCACTGTAAGCCACCAAAATTCCCAAACTTTCATGTATATGTATTAATTTCTCACTAAAGAGTAGAAGTGGTTAATATTTTTAGCTGGAAAGAACTCTTAGCAAATTCACAAATTATACTCTTATTTATTCTTCCATTGTGAAGGATACATATTTGTTGGCTTAAGTAAGATCTCCTGCCTTATACAGTTTCACTGTGGAAAAAATAATATTGACCAAGTCTCTGATCCTGCCCGACATGAAATTGATACATATCATGGAATTTTTCAGCTGCAAAGTAAACCTTTGGATGAAATTTAAAGGCATTAAATAACTTTTGACCTTCACCACAGTTAACATTTGCAAGAAGTAATGATACATGTCACAAAGACAGAAAGTTTAGATAATTATGTTGGGCAATAGTACACAAGGGGGCCTAGTTAATGAACTTGAGAGTTCTCTTTCCTGCTACTGGGTGAAGCCCCTGCAGAGAATTCTAAACTTTTGAAGTGGGCAACCATTTGGAGATGACAGCCTGGTTGTGCCCAGAGAAGGTAACTGAGAAAAGAGAAAGACAACATGAAGTCTCAGAGCCACTTAGAGATAAAGCCAAGTTCAGCAGAAGGAAAGACCATAGATTTTCTGCCAATGGAGAATGAGGGCCCCTAACCAGGGAAGCAGCCTCCTGCCGTAGATCAGGGAAGGTGCTGAGGAGGGTGAGGCAACACCCAGGAAGTCCAAGAAACCTAGAGATGAGAAACCCAGCCCAGACTTTGAAAGGCTTTTTGTTTGTTGATCGTCTCCTTGGTGAGAAAGACTGTCAGCTTATATCAGAAACTGCCAGAGCATGATTTACAGCTTGCAGTATATAAAGGAACTTAAATTAGCTGTTTGGAAGCCAGGAGATAGTGTACTAAAGTGGTCAGGACCTTGGGCCCTGAATGCCAGCTGTCTGGGTTTGTCTGTAGGGTGAGAGAGAGAGAGGAAATGCCATGCTAGTCTTTGTAAATCATGCCAAAGATTTTTGGTTTTAATCCTAACAGCATTGAGAAACCGTTTCCAGCCAAGAGTTTGAAAGTGGAGAAGGGTGTGTGTGAATTTGAACCTGAAAAAGAGTGCATTTCCTACCGCTGTCCATTACTAGTTGTGTGAATTGGGGTGAGTTATTGATCCCGCCTGTGCCTTGGGTTTTCCATCTGTAAACTGGCACTCATCTTTTACCGTTGATGTGAGGATTAAACAAGACCATGCTTTAATGCTTTAGTGCCTAAAGCAATGCCTGGAACACAGCAGGCTCTCAGAGGATGATAATGGCATTCAGCGTGGTCCACATTAGGACCCAGTGGTCATAAAAAGTGGGGGGAAAAAATGCCCAAGGGGAACAGAAAACTTAGTGATAGAGTGAGAAGAAGAGAACATGAAGAGAGTTCTCTGGACCTGTTCAGAATTAGTGATAAGTGGGAGACTTAGAGGGGGACACGCTGGGTTTTGAAACTGGACTTGAGAGAACTCTCACCTTTCATCCACAGCCCTTTGAAATACTGAGTCATCCATAAAGAGCATCCTTTGCTCTTCAGTGTTGATAAGTTTTCAGCAGCTCTACTTTGAACTGGGCTGTTTTCGTGGAATGTCTAGTGGCCCATTTATTCTCTCAACTATAACAGTAATCAGGAAATTCATGTGGAGGAAAAGACTCCCTGTTTTTCATATGAAACTTACTGAAACCCAGTTCCAACTTGATTCAAGTTCCTACAGCCCTCTCAACCCAAGGGATGCTTAACTGTATTTCAGTGGCTCAATGTTAATCCCAGGCTTCCAACATGAAGCCATCAAGACCCTTCCCATCCAGCTTCTGCCCATATCTTCCATGTCATCTCACATGCCCTCACCGCAACACTAAGGCCCTGCGGTTTCTGTTCGTTCTCCCTGTACTGCAAGAGCATCTTCTAATCTGTGCTTTTGCTCAGAAGTGTCCTGTCTACCCTGCCTGCCTTTTCTGACTCAGATAATTCCCATTCCTACTTTCCTCCACCAGGAAGCCTTCGCCGATGCCTGTGACTGGCAGAGGTACCCCTCCTCACATATCCTGCCCTCACAAATCACATTCCTGTTTCCTCCTGTGGCTTTGAGCTCTTTATATCAATTGTAATCAGTGCCTGGCTTAGAGCAGGCTTTTGTTACAATGAATGTGCCCTTTGCTCCATGCCTGATGGCTCATACTCTGTCCCTAGGCTTATCCCCCTTGTTGGCATAAATTCCTTTCATTTTCTGGATTACTAAAACTCTTGCTGTGTGTATCATGTGCCTTTTTGTATTGCTATCTATTTCACTATCTGTGAAATAGGCTGTTCTCATAAACCAAGCATTTGGAGAAAGACAGTACTTTGTTTATCTCTTTATCTCAATAACTTTAACATCCAGCTCATGAGGTGCTTGGTAAATAGTGGTCAGTGAGGATGCGGCTGCTTTCTGTCTTCCCTCTGGTTTCTGTCTTCCATCTACCAAATCCCACTCATCCTTGAAGTCTCCCTCTTCCATGGGTTTCTGCAGTGTTTGCTGCTTTTATTTTTCTTTGAAGCACTTAATCGTTTGCTGTTATTTACTCTTATTTAGCTCCTGTGTATATCATACATCTCATAGGAGTTTTGCTGTTACTTTTACAAAATTGGGTCTGCGCCTCATATTCCTTTTATAACTCTTCCGTCCCCTAATATGAAAAATCTTTCTCGTTAATCTTGTCAGATTGAGATGAGCAGGAAAGGAAACGATAGAAAAAGCACGAGAATGCCTTTGTGTATACACTTGTTTAGGAGAATATGATATATGGGTCTGGTTGGTTTGAGAATGATAATGTGCAACTAAAAGGGCTTTTTATAAAACTAAATCCTAGGATTAGTTGTTTAAATAATTATCATATTTATTCATGAAATGCTAAAAAGACTTCAGAAAAGTGGAATGAAACTGGTCAAAGGTAAGAAGCATAAAGTATTAGTCTGGCTAGAGAAAACAGTGACAAGTGGTGGGTAGAGCTTGGGCTTTGGCACCAATCTGGGCTCCATTCCTTGCTCTCCACTTCACTGTGGGATGAAGGTAAGTAATGCAATGGCTCCAAACCTCAGCTCCTTTCTTGTGTAATACGACCGACCAAGAGTACCTGCCCCAAAGGATTATTGTAACAATTAAATGAGCTAACGCATACAAAACAGTTGATTCGAGGCCTGGGACAAATTAGCTATCGATGATGATGATACGGATGAAAGATAAGGATTAGGATGCAAGAGACTGAAGGGTAGAATTATTGTTGGTTGGAAATTTAGGGTGCAAGCTTTTCCTGGGACCTAAGAAAGGGTATGAATGAAACTGGAGATGATGGGGAAAAAAGATAAATAGTGAAGAGCTGCCCACTGAAGGGGCAAGTGCCTAGGGGAAGAAAAATTAAGGAAAGGAAGATCCAGATGTGAAAAGTTAATACTGGGACTTATTAAAATGGAGTGGAGGGATTCCTTAGCTGTCCAGTGGTTAAGACTTCACCTTCCTATTAACGCATATATATGGAATTTAGAAAGATGATAACGATAACCCTGTATACGAGACAGCAAAAGAGACACAGATGTATAGAACAGTCTTTTGGACTCTGTGGGAGAGGGCGAGGGTGGGATGATTTGGGAGAAAGGCATTGAAACATGTATATTATCATATGTGAAACGAATCACCAGTCCAAGTTCGATGCATGATACAGGATGCTCGGGGCTGGTGTACAGGGATGAACCAGAGGGATGGGATGGGGAGGGAGGTGGGAGGGGGGGTTCAAGATGGGGAACATATGTACACCCAGGGCAGATTCATGTCAATGTATGACAAAACCAATAAAATAATGTAAAGTAATTAACCTCCAATTAAAATAAATAAATTTTAAAAAAGAATAAAACATAAAAAAAATAATAAAATAAAATGCTATGGACAGATTTAAAAAAAAAAGACTTTACCTTCCAATGCAGGGGGTATGGCTTTGATCTCTGGCTGGTGAGCTAAGATCCCGCATGAATCATGGCCAAAAAACCAAAACATAAAACAGAAGTAATATGGTAACAAATCCAATAAGTCTTTAAAAATAATCCACATCAAAAAAAAAAAAAAAAGAAATCTTAAAAGGAAAGAAGTATAAAGAGAAAAGCAGTGAACTAGGGTATGGGAAAACACCTGAACTACACAGAACCACCTGCCACTCATTCAAGAAACACTGAGGGTGCCCTGCCCCTAGTCAAGCAGCATGAAAACCAGCTGATCCAACACGAGGTAATCCAACTAGGGCAGTGAGTCACGTTGCTATGGAGACTGCGGTCAGGGAGGCAGAGAGACAGAAGAGATCTCAAAGGTTATTTAATGAATCACCTGGCTCTGCCCTCTTACCTTTAAATCTATGCTCTGCTGCTGCTGCTGCTAAGTCACTTCAGTCGTGTCCGACTCTGTGTGACCCCATAGACGGAAGCCCACCAGGCTCCCCCGTCCCTGGGATTCTCCAGGCAAGACCACTGGAGTGGGTTGCCATTTCCTTCTCCAATGTGTGCAAGTGGAAAGTGAAAAGTGAAAAGTGAAGTCGTGTCTGACCCTTAGCGACCCCACAGACTGCAGCCTACCAGGCTCCTCCATCCATGGGATTTTCTAGGCAATAGTACTGGAGTGGCTTGCCATTGCCTTCTCCGAAATAAACATTTCTAGTCCAGCAATTTACCTATCAATGCCCAGAGAAATAGCATATGGACAATACTGCAAATTCTTCATATTTGAAGGGAAGGGAAGGGAAAGTCGCTCAGTCATGTCCGACTCTCTGCGACCTCATGGACTCTACGGTCCATGGAATTCTCCAGGCCAGAATACTGGAGTGGGTAGCCTTTCCCTTCTCCAGGGGATCTTCCCAACCCAGGGATCGAATCCAGGTCTCCCGCTTTGCAGGTGGATTCTTTACCGGCTGAGCCACCAGGGAAGCCCTCATATTCGAAACAAGGCCCCTTATCATCTCTCCAAAACTCTTCAACACTACCTCCTTCTCTGTCTCGGTTAATGGTGCCAATTCTCTTAAACTCTAGGCTAGAAAAGTTTTCTTCATCTTCTGTCTTTCCTTCTCTCTCAAGTTTTAGCATCTGGTCAGTTGTCTCTGCCCTAACTCTTAAATTCATCTTCTTTTTCTTCTCTCACTGCAGCTCCCTTAGTCTGGGCCTGCATTTGTCTAGAACTTCAGAGCTGGAAGACTCTTCACCTAACAGAGATTCACAATGGTTAAGTGACTTGCCTAAAGTCACATAGGCAGTCAGTGGGCCAGTCAGACCAGTATGATGAGCCAATCTTTCTTCCAGTTCCTGTTGCTTGAGGTGCATAAGGACATTCTCACAGCAAAACTGAGTTAGGAGACCTGAGAGTCTCCAAGGGCAAGCTCATGACTTTGACTTGTACCTCCAGCAAATGACTGCCAAGGCTATCCTCCGTCCTATATCTTTTCCTGAGCTTAGTTTCACATTTCTTACAGCCTGCTGGACATCTTCAATCAACTGTCCTGCCAACATGTCTAAATGTCTAAATGGAAATTCCTTACTTTCCTCCCCTCCACCCAGAATGGCAGAGTGTAGTGATGAATTAAGAATTGGGATCTATACAATAATAATGAGAAAATAGAAAGAAGAATTAGGAAACTATTCCATTCACTGTTGCAACGAAAAGAATTAAATACTTAGGAATATATCTACCTAAGGAAACAAAAGACTTGTACATAGAAAACTATAAAACATTAGTGAAAATAATCAAAGAGGACATCAATAGATGGAAAAATATACCGTGTTCGTGGATTGGAAGAATAAATATTGTAAAAATGAGTATACTACCCAAAGTAATTTATACATTCAATGCAATCCCTATCAAGCTACCAATGATATTTTTCACAGAGCTAGAACAAATAATCTCACTATTTGTATGGAAATACAAAAAACCTCGAATAGCCAAGGCAATCTTGAGGAAGAAGAATGGAACTGAGGGAATTAACCTGCCAGACTTCAGGCTCTACTACAAAGCCACAGTCATGAAGATCAGTATGGTACTGGCATAAAAACAGAAATATAGATCAATGGAACAAAATAGAAAGCCCAGAGATAAATCCATGCACCTATGGACACCTTATCTTTGACAAAGGAGGCAAGAATATAAAATGGGGAAAAGACAGCCTCTTTAACAAGTGGTGCTGGGAAAACTGGTCAGCCACTTGTGAAAGAATGAAACTAGAACACTTCCTAACACCCTACACCAAAATAAACTCAAAATGGATTAGAGAGCTAAATGTAAGACCAGAAACTGTAAAACTCCTAGAGGAGAACGTAGGCAAAACACTCTCCGACATAAATCACAGCAGGATCCTCTAAGACCCACCTCCCAGAATATTGGAAATAAAAGCAAAAATTAACAAATGGGACCTAATTAAAATCAAAAGCTTCTGCATAGCAAAGGAAACTATAAGCAAGGTGAAAAGACAGCCTTCAGAATGGGAGAAAATAATAGCAAATGAAGCAATTGATAAAGGATTAATCTCCAAAATATACAAGCAGCTCCTGCAGCTCAATACCAGAAAAATAAATGACCCAATCAAAAAATGGGCCAAAGAACTAAACAGACAGTTCTCCAAAGAAGACATAAAGATGGCTAACAAACACATGAAAAAATGCTCAACATCCCTCATAATCAGAGAAATGCAAATCAAAACCACAATGAGATACCATTTCACACCAGTCAGAATGGCTGCTATCCAAAAGTCTAGATGCAATAAATGCTGGAGAGGGTGTGGAGAGAAGGGAACCCTCTTACACTGTTGGTGGGAATGCAAACTAGTACAGCCACTGTGGAGAACAGTGTGGAGATTCCTCAAAAAACTGGAAATAGAACTGCCATATGATCCAGCAATTGCACCCCTGGGCATACACACTGAGAAAACCAGAATTGAAAGAGACACATGTACTCCAATGTTCATTGCAGCACTGTTTATAATAGCCAGGACATGGAAGCAACCTAGATGTCCATCTGCAGACGAATGGATAAGAAAGCTTTGGTACATATACACAATGGAGTATTACTCAGCCATTAAAAAGAATGCATTTGAACCAGTTCTAATGAGGTGGATGAAACTAGAGCCTATTATACAGAGTGAAGTAAGCCAGAAAGAAAAACACCAATACAATATACTAACATGGGGTCGCAGAGAGTCGGACACGACTGAGCGACTGAACTGAACTGAACTGAATGCATATATATGGAATTTAGAACGATGCAAATGATAACCCTGTATACGAGACAGCAAAAGAGACACAGATGTATAAAACAGTCTTTGGGCCTCTGTGGGAGAGGGTGAGGGTGGGATGGTTTGGGAGAATGGCATTGAAACATGTATATTATCATATGTGAAACCAATCGCCAGTTCAGGGTCGATGCATGTTACAGGATGCTCGGGGCTGGTATGCGGGGATGACCCAGAGGGAGGATAAGGGGAGGAGGGAGGTGGGAGGGGGGTTCAGGAGGGGGAGCTTATGTATACCCGGGGCGGATTCATGTCAATGTATGGCAAAACCAACCAATATAATATTATAAAATAATTAGCCTCCAATAAAAAATAAAAGGAATTGGGATCTAGATTTTACACCATCTCAGTCATTTACTAAGTTAACCCCAAGCAGCTTCAGTTTCTTTAGTTATAAAATGGAAATAACAATAATACTTACTTAATAGAACTATTGGGAGAAATAAGAAACACAATAATTATATTATGCATTTACCAAGGTATCCATCATGCAATAATTTCTTGGTAATATTAGGAAACGTACGTGATCTTCAACACTTCTTTCTTCCCAAATCCAATCAGTTGCTGAGTCCCATGACTCTAGCCCTGAAGTATTATTTGCATTCAGCTACTCTTCTCTATTCTTACTGCCAGAGAAATGAGAACCTTGGCTGATAATTTATGGACCTACAAATAATCATACCTTGACTGCCACAAAAATAACTTTCTTCTCGCCCAGTTTTTCCCTCCCCTTCTCCAGTTTTCTCTGGGATGCGGGTTGCTCAGGTGGAAATCACATGGATTAAGTTTTATTTGAATAGCTCCTCATGTAGCAAAGTAATGACTGCACATGATCAAGTGAGTCAGGTCAAGTTTTCTTCCATCACAGCACTAACAGCCACATTTAATGTGTTGCTTTATGTAACACAATTCCTGCTTTCAGTTGAAAATAAATAAAAAGAAACATTGGCAGCAAAAAAAAAAAAAAAACAGCCCAATGTGCTTTGCTTTGCCCAACCCCATATTATATGTCAATTGTTTCATTATAGTTTGTTTATAGGGAAGCTGCCAGCATCTGAGATGTAAGGCATTCAGAAAATTGTTCAGACAATGGATTTGCAGTACCTAGAATCCCTGTGACTCAGTTTTCCACAAATGTGCTATTAGGGGAAATGCTCACGGATCAGCAACTGTGCACTTTTGCTGGCAGCACAGACATTGCTGATGTGCACAATTCTGAAGTGCAAGCGGTTTCCCCCGTGGAAACAATGAGGACAGAATCACAGCATTAAACAGCAAAGAATTTTAGACATAACTTAATCTACCCCTTTGTTTTGGAGACAATCCCGCTTTAAACTATTTTGAACAGATAAAAATCCATGCTGTTTTAATAGGTCTTTAGTAACTGTCTTCAAATATCCCTGTCCCCCAAATTAGGGAGTAATTCCTTCTGTCTGGAGCAGTCAGGGTGGTTGCTTAGCCAAAAGCCTTTGCCCACTATCTCCTATTTGGAAAAGAGCCAGTTTGAAGAGGTTGCCCGTCCCTTGCCTATGTGTCTCAATTCTGGCTCAATTGTGTTGAACCAGGGTTCAGTTCTGGTCAGTCTGAGATTGCCAGTGATTGGTTTGAAAGGGGCAGGTGAACTCGTTCTACGCAATAAAATGTAATGAGAGGCCAGTGAAAGAGAGCTTCTGGGAAAGATTTCCTTGCTCCTAAAAGCATACTTCCAGGAAAAGCAGTCCTTGTTTTTTGACTGGGTATGACACTCAAGAGCTGTGGGAGCTCCCTTATATCCATACAGGGAGCCAGCCAAGGTCAAGGACAAATAGTGATAATGGCAGAACAGAAATATGGAGAGACTTAAAAAGCAGAGACATTACTTTGCCAACAAAGGTCCATCTAGTCAAGGCTATGGTCTTTCCCGTGGTCATGTATGGATGTGAGAGTTGGACTGTGAAGAAAGCTGATCGCCGAAGCATTGATGCTTTTGAACTGTGGTGTTGGAGAAGACTCTTGAGAGTCCCTTGGACTGCAAGGAGATCCAACCAGTCCATTCTAAAGGAGATCAATCCTGGGTGTTCATTGGAAGGACTGATGCTAAAGCTGAAACTGCAATACTTTGGCCACCTCATGCGACGAGTTGACTCACTGGAAAAGACTCTGATGCTGGGAAAGGTTGGGGGCGGGAGGAGAAGGGGATGACCGAGAATGAGATGGCTGGATGGTATCACCGACTCTGTGGACATGACTTTGAGTGAACTCAGGGAGTTGGTGATGGACAGGGAGGCCTGGCGTGCTGTGATTCATGGGGTCGTGGAGAGTCGGACACAACTGAGCGACTGAACTGAACTGAACTGGCTCTTTGATAATATCACTGAGCTGCTAAATGAATGAACCTGGGAGCCAGGTTCCAGAAATCCTACCCCAGGATTTCTTGTTATGTGAGATAGTAAGTTTTCCATATTGTTTCTACATTGCTGACTATAAATTGGTGGCTTTTTTGTCCAGAATTTTGCAGGAGATGGACATTCAAATCTCCATATTCAGATAAAAGTCATTCCAGAGAATGGAACAGTATTTCATAAGCAAGCATTTAGAGAAATGAGTGATAAACCATTCTTGGCAAACTTTGACCAAGTGTGCCAAGGTAAAATTATTTCTTTTTTTATAAAATTTTTGTTCAGTTGCTCAGTTGTGTCTGACTCTTTGCAATCCCACAGACTGCAGCACTCCAGGCTTTCCTGTCCTTCAGTATCTCCCGAAGTTTTCTCAAATTCATGTCCAATAAGTCAATGATACCATCCAACCATCTCATTCTTTGTCACCCCCTTCTCCTCCTGCCTCCAATCTTTCCCAAAATCAGTGGGCTGTTTGCCAATGAGCCAATCAGTCCAATGAGTTGGCTCTTTGCTTCAGGTACAAAGTATTGGAGCTTCAGCATCAGTCTTTACAATGAATATTCAGGGTTGCTTTCCTTTAGGATTGACTGGTTTGATCTCCTTGCAGTCCAAGAGGCTCTCAAGGGTCTTCTCCAGCACCACGGTTCAAAAGCATCAATTCTTCAGCACTCAGCCTTCTTTATGGCCCAACTCTCACATCCATACATGACTACTGGAAAAACCATAGCTTTGACTATATGGACATTTGTCAGCCAAGTGATCTTTCTGCTTTTTAATATGCTATCTAGGTTTGTCACAACTTTCCTTCCAGTGAACAATCGTCTTTTTAATTTTATGGCTGCCATCAGCATCCGCAGTTATTTTGGAGCCCAAGAAGATTAAGCCTGTTACTGTTTCCATTTTTTTCTGTTCTACTTGCCATGAAGTGATGGGACCAGATGCCATGATTTTCGTTTTTTGAATGTTGAGTTTTAAGCCAGACTTCTCTTCTGTCTTCATCAGAGGCTCTTTGTTCCTCTTTGCTTTCTGCCATTAGGGTGGTGTCATTTGCATGTCTGAAGTTATTGATATTTCTCCCAGCAATCTTGATTCCAGCTTGTGTTTCATCCAGACTGGCATTTTGCATGATGTACTCTGCATATAAGTTAAATAAGCAAGTTAACAATATACAGCCTTGACGTACTCTCTTCTCAATTTTGAACCAGTTTGTTGTTCCATTTATAAAATTAGTAGGTAACAAATTACATTTGAATTAATATTTGATTTTAGTAAATATCTGATAAAACTGCTTATAATATTTTGGTCAATAAAATAGGAAAATGTTGGACAAAGGGGCAGATGTTTAAGAAATTCAAGATACTAAAGGAAGACAAACTGATTGGTAGGCAGGTCATGGTATTTTAAGGGTACTATGACAGCAAATAGATAACCGTACACACAAGCAATTAGCAGAGAGTGATGCCAGAATTTTGGCTCTCTCTTCACCAATGCCAAACAGAAATATGGAGACAGTTAAGGAGGAGGCAGAAAGAGTGGCTCTATTTCTTTGCTAGGCAAAGGGGGGACACAATAGGCTAGCACCTGAAAAACTGTGCCCTCCTCCTTGGTGAATATGGAGAGTCTATATAGTCAGGCGGGCTTCCCTGGTGGCTCAGAATGTAAAGTGTCTGCCTGCAGTGCGGGAGACCCGGGTTCAATCCCTGGGTTGGGAAGATCCCCTGGAGAAGGAAATGGCAACCCACTCTAGTACTCTTGCCTGGAAAATTCCATAGACTAAGGAGCCTGATGGGCTACAGTCCATGGGGTCACAAAGAGTCGGACATGACTGAGCGACTTCACTTCATTTCATATAGTCAGGCAGGGGTATGTGATAAGGATCAAGGCAGTAACAATCTTGCACTCTTCTTTCTTCCCGTAAAGTTTCAGAAGAGTTGGGTTGCTGACAAGATTGGGCTGCATGCAGAGTCTCATGGTTGGGTCTCCTAATCTTGATCAGCCTCTCTGGTCCTTTTAATCTTGCCTTAGGTGGCTTCATGGCTGCTTCTCCCTTGATTAGCATTTGTTCAACTCTGCCTTTTAGAACTCGGGGAACTCAGGGAAGATCATGGAGGCAGGAGTTTTGCCCACAAGAAATGGGAGACCAAAGGGCCTCCAAGCCTGAAGCCTCACAGGGCCTTGCCTGTCATCAGGAGGAGGCCGACAAGTGTCTAATACAAATGGTGGAACATATTGAAGGATGGACAGTGTACTACGAATAGGGTGAAAGGAGTCACTGGAAACCTAGGTAGGCTAGAGTTGAGATCACAGAAACATTGACAGATTGCAGGCTTCCAATTTTTGTGCTGGGTTTTAGGAGGAAAAACTTCTTATATGGAGACTTGGGGGACATGGATAAAAAGAACCCAAGTTTAACTATTTTTAAAAAATGGAAGTGCTCTAATCATAGAATAACAGGAGTTAAAAAGCAGCTCATCAATACAGTGATTTAGGAATAGGCCACATGCAGAAGGCTAGCTGATACACCTTGGATAAGAGCCAATAGGAGGAAACATAACCCAACTCTGAATTCTAGAGTTTAAGTCTGAAGACTTTCAAATTCATAGGATTGTTCCTAGATATATGGGAAGGCCAAGCTTATAAATGGAAATCGCCATAGCTTCAGCTATAGAGTAGATATACAGGGATGGAATCAGGAAGGGCCTTACCCAGTGCTGATTAATTAATGGATCCATATCAGCTTTGTGGAAAATCTCTTAATTATTTGCCTGAGACCTTTGTCCATGACACTGACCTTTTGTTGTGAACCTGAATAAAAACAGAGAAGATATGAAAATCGGATTTGTAGATAACACAAAGCTGGAAAAAACTGCTAATATGTTGGAGTCAGTAATCAAAAAGTTGAGTCAGTAATCAAGAAGTTAAATGTAGTTGAATTTGCATTTGGTTGGGAGCTGTTATGTGGCTTTTACCAATTTTACAATAAAATACTTAAAATGATAGAAAAATTTTGAAAGCTCACAATGCAACATGCTGGGACCATGTCCAAGGACTGGTTCGTTGTGAGAAACTCAGAGGAATTTCCATGAATTACAAGACAAAGAGAAAGTAATTGAAGGAGGGAAGTGGTAGATCCCATGTACTCATGTGGGGAGCCATCCTGATGGAAAGGGTCTCTTATCTGTGTTTGTCTCTGAATAAGAAGCCCAAGATCAATTCCATCCAGAAACACAGTCCATTGCAGGTCTTTTGCTCTGTGTGTGTGTGTGTGTGTGTGTGTGTGTAATAGACTTATAACTTTTATCCTGTCATTGGTGAGTCATTTTTCTACATACTATTTACCAGAACAATATATCTTTTCCTTACTAAGTTCTGGTGCCGCCTCCTTCGTGGTCAAGATCTAGAGGTCTGTTTCTGGACTCTATGTTCTGTTGTCCTATCTATTGTCTCTTCCTATACCACTAGTAGATTGTGTTTTTTAATTACCGTGGTTTTGAAATGTGCCCTAATATATATATTTTATTCTTTTTTCTGGAGGAAAAAACTTTAATTTTTTTCATGCAAATTTAGCAAATACTGCAGCGCCCAAATTTTATTGGGATTTTGGTGGGAATTACATTAAAATGATAGGTTAGTTTGGAGACAATTAGAATTTTTATCATGGTTAGGTTTCTCCACTTAAGCACGTCTTATATTTCCATTTATTCTCTAACTACTTCCATACTGTGATACTCAAAGTGTGGTCCATGGACTAGCCACATGAACCTCAGTTGAGAGATTTTGAAATGCTCATTCTTAGGCTCTACCCAGTAACTACGAAATAAAAATCTGCTTTTTAAACAAGATCCCCCAGTGCTTTGTATGTAATTAAAGTTAAAAAAAATACTATTTTAGTAGAATTTTATAGATTTCTCCATGAGATTTTGTGCATATTTATTAGGGTAATTCCTAGGTTAAGATACCAATAGTTCTAAACAGTTTTTCTATTGAATCTCTTTTGAGTTTTCTGTGAATATTTATATCACCTGAAATAATGACAGCTGAGCCTTTTGACTCTCTTTTCCTTCCCATATTTATGCTTCTTTCTTTCTCAGCAGCCAAATCTTCCAATATCCTGTGGACAATAAGGGTAAGAAAAGGCACCCTAGTTTTATTCTCAACCTTAAAGAAATGTTTCTAATATTTCTTCAATAAATATTAAATTTGCTGTTAAGTTTTAGTATATAGCCTTATCAGCTTATCTCTATTCCTTGTTTTCTAAACAGCTTTTTCAAAAGTTCAAAATTGACTTAAACTTTATTTTCTGCATATATAAGAGAAAATCATGTGATTTTTATCCTTTGGTCCATTAACATGAATTACACTGCTGTAATTACTGCCTTTGAAGTATCCTTACATTCCTGGAATAAATCATATACTGTTATAATTCACCCTTCAGTTCAGTTTAGTTCAGTTCATTTCAGTCGCTCAGTCGTGTCCGACTCTTTGCAACCCCATGAATCACAGCACGCCAGCCCTCCCTGTCCATCACCAACTCCCGGAGTTCACTCAGACTTATGTCCATTGAGTCGGTGATGCCATCCAGCCATCTCATTCTCTGTCGTCCCCTTCTCCTCCCGCCCCCAACCTTTCCCAGCATCAGAGTCTTTTCCAGTGAGTCAACTCTTCGCATGAGGTGGCCAAAGTATTGCAGTTTCAGCTTTAGCATCAGTCCTTCCAATGAACACCCAGGATTGATCTCCTTTAGAATGGACTGGTTGGATCTCCTTGCAGTCCAAGGGACTCTCAAGAGTCTTCTCCAACACCACAGTTCAAAAGCATCAATTCTTCGGTGATCAACTTTCTTTACAGTCCAACTCTCACATCCATACATGACTACTGGAAAAACAATACCCTTGACTAGATGGACCTTTGTTGGCAAAGTAATGTCTCTGCTTTTTAATATACTATCTAGGTTGGTCATAACTTTCCTTGCAAGGAATAAGCGTCTTTTAATTTCATGGCTGCAGTCAGCATCCGCAGTGATTTTGAAGCCCAAAAATATAAAGTCTGACCCTGTTTCCACTGTTTCCCAATCTATTTCCCATGAAGTGATGGAACCAGATGCCATGATCTTTGTTTTCTGAATGTTGAGCTTCAAGCCAACCTTTTCACCCTCCTCTTTCACTTTCATCAAGAGGCTTTTGAGCTCCTCTTCACTTTCTGCCATAAGAGTGGTGTCATCTGCGTATCTGAGGTTATTGATATTTCTCCCAGCAATCTTCATTCCAGCTTGTGCTTCCTCCAGCCCAGCGTTCCTCATGATGTACTCTGCGTATAAGTTAAATAAGCAGGGTGACAATATACAATCTTGACGTACTCCTTTTCCTGTTTGGAACCAGCCTGTTGTTCCATGTCCAGTTCTAACTGTAACTTCCTGACCTGCATACAGGCTTCTCAAGAGGCAGGTCAGGTGGTCTGGTATTCCCATCTCATTCAGAATTTTCCACTGTTTATTGTAATTCACCCTTACTCTCTTTTATTAGGTAAGGTAGAATAAAGCATGTTTCTCTTCATATTAATTAAATTATAGGAGTTAAAGTAAAACTGAACTTAATTTTGCTGACTGAAAAAATAAATTGTTCTTATTCTCTGTCTCTTTAATCAAAAGAACATAGGCCAATACAGACACATAAAACTTTTCAGGGAAATAAATGACTCATTTCTGACCTCGATAAATATTAGGAACAAAGGAATGAATGTAATTGCTATCTTTTCCCCATGGTTTTTTGGTTCAATAATCTAGATAAACTTGGAGATTGATTCACGGAGATGAACGTTCTCACATGGTGCTCTTTCCATGGTATGACAAGGTAATTAACCTCATGCTCAAGCTCCTCCTTTGCTCTTTGTATCAAAAGATGATGCTGTTAACTTCAAATACCATCTCTGTATAGGTGTGACATGGAAGACCCAAAACGCAACCCCTTGAAATACTGTTCCAACAAGATCTTTTTTCTGTGGCTAAAACTGATTAACAAAGTCAAGTGTGTTTACAGTTAAACCCAGAGTGGACGGAGGCCACCCCGTTGCTGCTGTGTAACATGCCAGGCCAGGGCTGTCTGTTCTTTGGATGCAAGGTTGCTGAACAAGATCCTTGGCAGTCAGGCATTGGTGAATTCTTATTTGTTGACTGATTGTAACAGTGCTGTTCCTCCCTTCCCAGTCACTGAGTGTCTGCTTTGAGCAGGGGACCTTAATTTTTCAAGAATCTGCTGGAAGCTCTTCTAGAAAAATGAAAAAGAAAAAAAAGAAAAGCACATTATATCTGGAAGTTCACAGTCATTATTTCAGTCATGATCTGAGTAGGGGTCTGTGGGGTATAATTTAAACCCCTGAGATAGAACCAGATTAGTTAAAAGGCTGGGAGCAGTGGGGTTGACTTTTAGTTTCAAAGGAACCACTCAAAGAATATGCTTATTTTCTAGACAGTTCTGATATTTTAGGTGAGTAGTTCAGCTAAACTGAATAGCAGCTTGCCTTGGAGTTTGCATTTGGGAGGTGGTGGGATGTAAGAAGTCTTTCCTGGTGGCTCAGACGGAAAAGAATCCACCTACAATGCAGGAGACCTGGCTCAGATCCCTGGGTTGGGAAGATCCCCTGGAGAAGGGAATGGCAACCCACTCCAGTATTCTTGCCTGGAGAATCCCACGGACAGAGGAGCCTGGCGGGCTATAGACCATGGGGTCATGAAGAATGGGACACAACTTAGTGACGAAGTGCACAGGGTGTAAGGAGTGCAGAGTTGCGCAAAATCTTTTCAGGCCTTCAGGCACTTTGAGGAATAGTGCTAAGAGCCAAAAACATCCATAACCTTTTGCAGATTTACTTTTGTACAAACTTCTACACAATAGTCATCATGGATTACTCCTGGAAGACCGGACAAAAGCTGTGGATGACATTCAGCCTTCCCAGATCTGGGCATTGATTCTAACACCAGTTTTCCAGTCATTTGCCATTTCCTGGGTTACAGCCATCTTCATTCATATGCTGACTCATATTGTCATTCATTTGTCAAATATTTAATCGGTATCACCATAAATCCAACTAGGCCTATTATAGGTGAATTTTCATCTTCTTTGCCGGGAAGTGTACAATGAAAAAAAAAAAACCCTTTGGGGTGAAAATAGGCTAAACAGAAAGAAATGTAATTTTCATTTAACTGCCACAGACAGGGTCTTTAGAGAAGCAGACAAGTACTGCAGCAGAGCAGGGTGTGGAAGAAAAGTAGGATGAAAGGTCTGCAATCCATTTTTTATGCCTGACGTGTTGTGGTGGGAAGAACAAAGGAACAGCGATAAAGTGATTTTACACTTAATGCTAGTCTTGGATTTTAGATATTGAATGCTT
Organism: Moschus berezovskii; assembly: GCF_049115385.1. Lineage (NCBI taxonomy): Eukaryota > Metazoa > Chordata > Mammalia > Artiodactyla > Moschidae > Moschus > Moschus berezovskii. The sequence goes on along the minus strand of NC_142465.1, from coordinate 26,950,004 downwards.
GCATAAATTTTAAACAAAGTCAAAAAATATACCAAGGGAGAAATGCACAATCTGTAAAATTTTTGGAGAAATAATAGAAGGGCTAAAGTGTATGCCCTCAATTAGATTTTAATAAATCAAATTACATTTTAATTAAATTCATTTGTTGTTTCAAAGATCTGAAATAATTAAAACCATTGAATAAGATACCTACTATTTATAACCTAATGATTTATACTTTTAATTAACTTCAGAACATGTAGTTATTTTATTTGGGTTCTGAAGAGTTTTCCTACCCAGGAACAAGAATAAAACCAGTGCTAGAAACCACCACTGATTACATACTAGAAAATCCCATGAGGTTCAAATCTGATTCTTGCTTTGATTTAATTTTGTGATTTAATTTATATGTGACTTATTAAAATTACATTTAACTTTTGAATTGAGCGTAGCTTTTTTTCCCCATGTTGGAAAGCTGTTAGTAAAAGCTTTTTCAAGACTAAAGTTTGGAGGAATTTTAGAAAGGTCTGATCTGTTTTTTCTTGCTCTAGAACCTTCAAGGATATAAAACTGAGATATTATATCCTCAATTAAGCTATTAATTCTACCAGTTGCTAAAATGTCATATTGTTTTTGAATCAGTTTGTTGTTCCATGCCTGGTTCTAACTGTTGCTTCTTAACCTGCATACAGGTTTCTCAGGAGGCAGGTAAAGTGGTCTGATATTCCCATCTCTTTAAAAATTTTCCACAATTTGTTGTGATCCACACAGTTAAAGGCTTTAGCATAGTCAATGAAGCAGAAGTAGATGTTTTTCTGGAATTATCTTGCTTTCTCTATGATCCAGCGGATGTTGGCAATTTGATCTCTGGTTCCTTTGCTTTTTCTAAATTCAGTTTGTACATCTAGAAGTTCTCAGTTCATTTACTGTTGCCTATCTTGAAGGATTTTGAGCATTACTTTGCAAGCATGTGAAAAGAATGCAATTGTGTGATAGTTTGAACATTCTTTGGCATTGCCCTTCTTTGGGATTGGAATGAAAACTGACTTTTTCAGTCCCGTAGCCACTGATGAGTTTTCTAAATTTACTGTCATATTTAACAGCATCATACTCTTTTTATTGAATTTCTTCAATCATGACAAAAATTTTATATAGGAAAAAAAGAGATTAGAATTGATGTGTACGTTAAAGAATTGATATATGTATACGCATGACCGATTCACTTTGCTGTACAGTAAGAAACTAATACAACATTGCAAAGCAACTGTACTCCGATAAAAATTAATTTTAAAATTTTCATTAAAAAAAAAAGAAATGTTGTGTACATTAGAACAATACTACCTATCATTCTCTTAGACCTACCCTGTCTAATACTGTAGCCACTAGCCATATGTGATTATTAAGCACTTGAAATATAGTATGAGGAAGGAAAAACTACCTCTATCATTTTAGGTTCAGTCACTGGGGAACTGCAAAATAAATTAATAGAAGACAGATTAATAAGAAAAAAAGGTACATAATTTTACAACTATTAATATGTACAGAAGTTCACAAAAAGGAAGTGAAATTCAAAGAAGTGGTTAGATTTGGGGGCTTATATACCATTTAAACAAAGGAAAGGGAGTTTGGATTTCAGTCGAAAACAAATCATGGGGAAATGACTAGGAAATATTTGGGGGAACTAGTGGAGAAGGAAATGGCAACCCACTCCACTGTTCTTGCCTGGAGAATCCCAGGGACAGGGGAGCCTGGTGGGCTTCCGTCTGTGGGGTCGCACAGAGTCGGACACGACTGACGTGACTTAGCAGCAGCAGCAGCAGTGGAAGATAAGGGTTATCTAGTAAGGCCTCTTGGTACAAATTCTTCTCCAAGTGCCTAGTGATAAGAGTTGCTCTTCTCTTCCTGGTGCAGGGAGGAGAGCACCTTCACAAAAAATAGGATATGCTCTGCTTTTAGGCAGATTAAGGGAGGGCGGAGAATTCACCCTGCATCTGTTGATTCTCAGTTAGTTGTCTTCAGTTCAAAGTCATTTTTGTGCCGAAGTGGCATATTTTGGAATGACTTGAATTGTTCAGTTGCTAAGTTATGTCCTACTCTTTTGGGACTCCATGGACTGTAGCCCGCCAGGCTTTTCTGTCCATGGGTTTCCCAGGCAAGAATACTGGAATGGGTTTGCCATTTCCTTCTCCAAGGGATCTTCCTGACCCAGGGATCCAACCCATGTCTCCTGCATTGCAGGTGAATCCTTTACCACTGAGCCACCAGGGAAGCCCATATTTTGGAATGATATATCTCAACCCTCTTCAGCAGAAAGTGTGAACTGAGACGTGGCTTAAGTATAAAATACACACCAGATTTTGAATACTTAGTATAAAGAAAATAAGAATGTAAAATAGCTCACTGATAATTTTTTATATTGATTACAGGCTGAAATGATAGCATTTTTGATATATTGGGCTAAATGAAATGTATTATTAAATTAATTTCATCTGTTTCTGTCTCTCTTTTTTAAATATATGTCAACTACAACATCTACAGTGGCATGCTGCTTGCATTACTGTGAGACAGTGTTGTTCTGGACATTAAATAAATGACTCAAGTTGAGGGTATATTTGGTTTTCAAAAGAGTGGCCTTCATTGCCAGATGCACAGCAGATATTAGCTAATTTACTAGAATGACAACAGTTTAAACTCAAAAATGACTTAAACAATGGGAAAACCTCCTGGGATGTTCAAAAACAGTGGAAAGCATTTGTGTTACTATGTTCATTGGTTTGAACTTTCAGTGATATACGGGTAGTCTATTTGGGGTGACACTTTTATGTCCACTTCAAAGTTAGCCCTCAGTTCCTTAGACTGTACGACAGGGCAATAAATCCTGAGTTAAACGGTAGTGGTGAGATCATGTTAAACAGGAGAAGGATCTGATGAAATGTTAACTGAAGGGCATTCCTTGGGGGCCTGCATCCCTATAGAGAATGTGCCAAGGTAGGGCAGTGATAAGGAACCCACCTGCCAATGCAGGAGATTCAAGAGACCTGGGTTCAATCCCTGGGTTGGGACGATCCCCTGGAGAAGGAAATGGCAACCTGCTCCAGTATTCTTGCCTGGAAAATCCCATGGACAGATTATAGTCTGTAGGGCTGAAAAGAGTCAGACACAACTGAGCTGTCTGAGATCCTAAGAATGTAGGTACTGTGATTTTGGGCTTCCTAAGTGGCTCAGTGGGTAAAGAATCTGCCTACAATGCAAGAGATGCAGGAGTCGTGGGTTCCATCCCTGGATCAGGGAGATCCCTTGGAGGAGGTCATGGCAACCCACTCCAGTATTTTTGCTTGGAGAATCCCATGAACAGAGGAGTCTGGCAGCTACAGTTCATGGGGTCGCAAAGAGTTGGACACAACTAAAGGGACTGAGCACGCATGCATGCACTGTGATTTTAAAAAAAGATTTTGCTGTGTTTGCATATATCAAAAGGACTTCAAAGATGAAACCCATCAGCAGAGTGTTAGTATCTTAAGAACAGTGCAGTCAGGAAGTCCTGGGCTCCAAGAAACACATGCCTGTCTGAGTGTCACCTGACAGCTGTGCAGCAGGGTGATGTCAGCTTCCTGAGCCTCATATTCCCCTCACTCTCGGGATTGCTCAGTGGCAGTACCTGAGCCAGGTCCAACCCCAGATTTCCTTCATGTGGTTCACACCATGTTGAAAACAGTTAATTATTTAGCATAACTTTTAAAAAGCAGGCGATTTCATACAAATCTACTGACTTTTCTCAAAAAATGGGACTCAGAAACATTGTTTTGCACCTCCCCAAAGAGAACAAGCCCTCATAACTGGCCTGCTTTGCTCGTTGACATGACTTTCTGGCCTGTGGCCTTACATTGTTAACCCTGACCATGACGTGGAGCAAATGCTATTTTCATCATTTGGCGGTTTTGATGTCAAAATAAAGTGCAAAGTGCTGTGCACCCCACCCCCTGCCCCATAAGACCTCAAGAATTGCTACTTCTGCATCCTTACCTGTTGGTGTTTAGGCTTGTGGGCTTACACTGACTCTCAAGTATTTAAATAGATTCTCTACTTTGAGAACATGGCTAATCGTTAAAAATAACTACAAAAGAGAAGTTAGAAGTGAGTTTGAAATGAAGCAGATTTTTAGGAAAAAAGCAGCAGACTTCAAAATCTTGAAAATTTTAAAAGACAAACATTCTTTTTTAAGATTAAAATCTTAAGACTGTAGCTATGTCTTCTAAATGAAACATTTAATCAATGAGTTAGTTCATTGGGGAAATAGATATTTTCCCTACACTGTGCCCAAAAAACTGATTTAATTAATTTCATGGATAAATTGCAGGAGGTGGCTGATTGTTTTTACAGACTCATTCCTTGTCCTTTATTGATTTGATTTAAATTTTAACCGTTGAACATTATAGTAATTCATCTACCTTGAACTGACAAAAGCAAGGACAGTATTAATAAGCTGTGTTACAGCTCTTATAGATTTTTGAGTCCAAATTTCCTTGAAAAATTGTATCTGATCACTGAAGGCTACAGAACTAGGATTATGAATCTCTGCCTTGAGATTCTGGACTATCAGAGCTGCCTCAAGGGTTCTAAAGTCTTCACTGAGAACTAACTGGCTGGTTTCATTTCCTCTCCTGAAGATTTTTTAGCAGATCCAAACCTTGAAGAGGCTTCTCCTTCTTACCAGGCTCCCCTGGTGTTCCCACTAAGTGTACTGTGACCAAGTACATATTTCAAAACTTTCAAGTAATTCTTCCTCCCCACAGGCCTTGCTGAATCCTAAACCCAGGGTCAGTTTCACAAATGATGTGTTCAGTTAAGCAGCTGAAGGGAGACTACTCCTATCTTGAGAGTCTAAAGGCATCTCACACCAGGCCTTTAAAGTCCTCATTTCTCAGCATGAAGGGCGGGGTGGAATTTAGCAAAGGCCTGCCGACCTCCCCTCCAAGACTTGCAACTTGTCCCAGCCTCAATATTCTCTTTCACAATATACACAATATTCTCTACTTCTGGATACTTCTCTTAGTCTGGCTTCTCTTCTTTGCATTTGAAAAATAATGTCACTTCCTTTCTCCAGGAGAGGTCTTTGACTCCTTCTGGCATTTTCACAGATTGTTTTTTTCTTTTTTTAATTTGAACTTTGGTTTTAAAGCCAAATGTGGCAAATTTAAGCATTTTATTAGCTGTTACTAAGCTGCTTTTCCAGTGAGTCAACTCGTCGCATGAGGTGGCCAAAGTATTGGAGTTTCAGGGGTCGCGAAGAGTCGGACACGACTGAGCGACTGAACTGAACTGAACTGACTGAAGCTGCGTCCATGCTTGCTTTGTAAACTCTTTACCCAAAGAAAGTTTCAGTTCAGTTGCTCAGTCGTGTCCTGCTCGTTGCGACCCCATGGACTGCAGCACACCAGGCTTCCCTGTCCATCACCAACTCCTGGAGCTTGCTCAAACTCACGTCCATCAAGTCCACGATGCTACCTGACAAAGAAAGGTTAATCATATTTATATTAGTTTTCTGAAGTGAACTAGCACCCTCTGTAGGCCAACTGTTTTATGAGAAACCGTACAGTGTTGTTTCTAATGTCAGTGCCTAAGTCAAAAAACACGCAACTGTCAAGATTATCCCTGAAAATCCCTGAAATTATCAAGCCACATAAAAGCCACCAATTAACTTCTTTTGTTTATTTTTTAATGTCCTGGTCGCCTCCCTTTTTCTGGAGCAGTGAAAGAGGCAGAAAGATTAGATGAACAAAGAGATAGTCTCTTTCTCAACCCCTCTGTTTAAATCTCTCCTTCCCGCCACTTACTCTGAGAAGTTCAGACAGTGTATTCGTTCAGCAACATTTATTGACTATCTCCTGGGTGTCAGCCACCATTACAGGTTCTAACACCTAGAGATCCCTGCTTTCATGGAACTTGTATTCTAAAGAGGAGATTAAAAAAGTCTAGATTTTGAAAAGACATACTTTTCTTTCCTGAGACTGAGAAGTACTCTGAAGATAATAAAACAGGAGGGTGACTTAGAGAGTGAAGAAGGCAGCCAGTTTTAAATAGTTACCCCGAGCTTCTAGGAGGCGGTGACTTTAAGCAGAGATTTGGATGAGGAAGCAAGTCTGTAAGCTTTATGATTGTTGCAAACTATGGAGAGAGGAGTTGAAACTCCTTCAGGCACTTTAGCTGCCTTGTCTCTGAACTTGGTGGTTTGAGTTTGTTTATTGAATATCTTCTTCACGTTTGTTGTACAGCTTTTCATTTAGCTTAACACATTGCTGGTAACAAAAAACAGACTGTTGATATTTATTTTAAATTATAGGATGCAGCTAATGATTCTGAGCCGTTCTTATCTGCAGGAAGTGAGGCATGGGAGTTAAGAAACGGATGAGCGAGTCATTTCAGGATACACATGGTATTTCAACCTTCGGGGTGAAACAGCAAGTCTTCCTTCATCAGTTGTCCTCCATCCCAGGAGCACTTCTCCAGGGTAATGCCCTGCCTTTGCCATTCTTGTCTGAGGAGGCTCCTCTAGGACAAAGTGACAACACTGTCTGCTCTTGTAGAACCTGGGGAACAGGAAAAGTTATTGATGGTGGCCATTTGCAGATCTGTTCAAACTGTGTCTCTCCAACAGGGAAGAATAGAACCCCCCCGGCAGACTGAGAATGAAACTGCAGTCCCAAGAAGAGAAGTGACGACAGAAGAACAAGTGTTTGAGAGGGGAGTAGAAATAAAACCATCAGAATGAGAATCAAGCCTAAACCGAAGTAGGATGCCATTTCATTCATTCATTTATCAAATATCTACTGAACACTTGCCAAGCACTGTGATATTACCGGGGATATTACAGTGAACGAGACTTAGTCCTGAATTAAAGATTCAGAAGCAGTGCATGCAGAACACTGTCAAGACCATCAAGAGGTCTTCTGTGACCGTACAATCCTCAAGCTCATGTTCCCTGCCCCTAAGGCTGCTGTTAGGCTGCCCAGGGCTCTTCTAGCTTAAGGTACCTTGCCTTGGACACCTCTTCCTAGTCTACCTCCTTCTTCTGCCAAACACTGGCAGAGAGCAGAGTAGTGATTGAAAGGATGGGCATTGGAATCCAAGGGTCCCGGGTTCAGTTTCTGGCTTTGCCACTTACTGGATACTTCACACGACTTTCCACACCTTAGTGCGCTCATCTCAAATCTGAGGATTAATAACCATTTCTTCATAGAGTTTTCAGGCAGACTAAATGAGCTAACAATGTACAAGGCTGAACCAATTATTTGGCCCAGAGTGGGTCAGGTAGCCTTAATAATGACCCCCAAAGATATCCAGGTCTTAATTCCTTAACCTATAAATGTTCCCTTGTATGGCAAAAGCATTCTGCAGATGTGATTGTGTCCTCTTGAGATGAGGAGATTATCTTGGATTATCTGCTGCTAAGTCACTTCAGTCGTGTCCGACTCTATGCGACCCCATAGACGGCAGCCCACCAGGCTCCCCCATCCCTGGGATTCTCCAGGCAAGAACAGTGGAGTGGGTTGCCATTTCCTTCTCCAATACGTGAAAGTGAAAAATGAAAGTGAAGTTGCTCAGTCATGTCCAACTCGTAGCGACCCCACGGACTGCAGCCTACCAGGCTCCTCCGTCCATGGGATTTTCTAGGCAAGAGTACTGGAGTGGGGTGCCATTGCCTTCTCCGCTTGGATTATCTAGTGGTATCCTAAATGTAACTATAACTATCCCTATATGAGGGAAACAGAGAGAGATTTGACTACAAAATTGTCAGGTAGAAGGCAATGATAGAAGCACTGAGAGATTTGCAAATAATATACTACTAATTTTGAAGACAAAGGAAGGGGTTGTAAGCCAGTGAGTGCATAGAATACAACTATCAGTTCAGTTCAATCGCTCAGTCATATCCAACTCTTTGCAACCCCATGGACTGTAGCACACCAGGCTTCCCTGTCCATTGCCAACTCCCGGAGCTTGCTCAAACTCATGTCCATCGAGTTGGTGATGCCATCCAAACATCTCAGCCTCTATCGTCCCCTTCTCTTCCTGCCTTCAATCTTTTACAGCATCAGGGTCTTTTCTAATGAGTCAGTTCTTCGCATCAGGTGGCCAAAGTATTGGAGTATCAGCATCAGTCCTTCCAATGAAAATTCAGGACTGATTTCCTTTAGGATTGACTGGTTGGATCTCCTTGCAGTCCAAGGGACTCTCAAGAGTTTTCTCCAACATCACAGTTCAAAAGCATCAATTCTTCAGAATATAGCTATAGAAGCTAGAAAAGGCAAGGAAATAGACTTTCCCCTAGAGTTTGCAGAGGGAACCAGCTCTGCCTACATCATGACTTTAGCCTAATGTAACTGATTTCAGATTTCTGAACTCCAGAAATTTAGCAAATTAAGTTTTGTTTATTTAAGCCACTAAATTTGTGTTAATTTGTCATAGGAGCAATAAGAAATAAGCCCAGTAAATATTTGATAAATTGTAGGTATTCAGTAACAGAGGATGAGATGGCTGGATGGCATCACAGACTCAATGGACATGAGTTTGCACAAACTCCAAGAGATAGTGAAGGACAGGGAAGCCTTGAGTGCTGCAGTTAATGGGACTGCAAATAGTTGGACACAACTTCACAACTGAACAACAAGAGTATTCAATAAATTCCTATAAAATGCAAACATGTCCCAGCAAAACATTAATAATTATGGTTTTCTGAGAACATGGTATGGTCTACATACTAAGTACTTTAGTCTAAGTACTCTACATAAATTAAGCCATTCAATCCTTACAACCTTGAGTTAAATATTATTATTTTCTTTTTAACATATGAAGAAATTTGGGGCATGGAGAGGTTAAGTAATTTGCCCAAGATTACATAGCTACAACCTTTACTGAGCTGGGATATGACTACAAGCAGTCTAGCCCCTAAATTTCAACTCCTAGTCTTTATGCCTACTGCCTCCTCCATGTTATGTGTTTAGCTATGCCACATGAATCCCATAAAAGAAGAGATCATGGAGGACAGAGGGTAGGGTGGGAGGCATGAGAGCTAAAACATTTGGCACATCAAATTGGTCTCTTCAAGGGCTGTTTCCAGGTTCAGAGTTGCTCATTGTAGTCATAAGGCAAGATGATTGACTGATGCCCAAAAGAGAAATGGCTTCTGGAAAGACGTGATGATAGATATCATGTGATAAGTGATCAATAAATGGTTAATGATGAAAAATGGAAAGCATTTGGGGTTAGAAAGAGTATCTGAATTATGCCATATCATAGGTCACACTTTCTTAAGGGTCCTTTGAAATTGCTTTTTGAATGATCAAGTGAGAGGTTTGCAGTGGGTTGAAATTGTATGTGACCAGAGCAAAGAGTTGCCTGTTAGATTGTTTCAAGGCTGTGATTGTGTCTGTAAGGTGGGGGTTCCTTTGTTGTTGGAATACACGTAGCTTGTGTGAATTATTATTCTGTGTTTTGAGCTCCTGTCTTTCTTATTGATAACTGTATTCCAAATTACCTAGTTTGGGTCAATTTGGTAATTGATTGTTTTAATAAATAAATAAATTTCATATTATGGAATAGACTGTTGCTTGCCACTTAATTACCTAAATTCATCCATCTATACCTTTATCTATCTATAATTCTGCTAAATGACTTGTGTTCCTAATCTGGATGTTCTGGTTTTCTGAAGGACATCCATGAGCGTATTTGTTCAATATTGGTAGTATTTCAGGAGCAGAGCTGAACCTGTAAATCTATTTTTACAGATTAAGAGCCTTGATTATTTATAAGTAGGCTATCTTAAATATAATTTATGAATGTATGACAAATATGAATGATGACAGGCTTCCCAGCTAAAGTTAACACTTCTTACTCTCTCTTGCAGATGGCTATGGCTCTGTGGCTAGTTTCTTGCTAATGGGATGTGAATAGGTGTTATATGTCATTTCCAGATCATCCCTTAAAGGGCATCGCCTTGTGACTGGATTCAGTTTACACAATTAAGCAGATTCACCTCCCCTCCTTCTCGGGACCTTACTGTTTACCCTACTTCTGATATGTTTCACTCCTGTGGCTGTCCCTGTGATCATTTTCTAAGATCAGCGGTTGCTTCAGCTTCCCAGGCTCTGTGGTCTCCATAGCTTTAGGAGCCTCCTTAGCGCCCAGATACAAAAAGGCTTAAGTGTCTTTCGTGGTTGCTTGAGGAGGCAGTATTCAACCCAGAAATCCAGAGGAGGGTTAACACTCTATGAAATGAACTTGACAAGTGAAAGACAAAAAATCAGAAACTGCTGCCCGGTAAATTGCTCGCCTCTCCTACCCGACAGACTGTTCTAAGACCTTAGCTACATTGCTTCGACCTGGTAGCTTATTAGAAATGCAGAAACTCAGGCCAAACCACAGACCAATTGAATCAAATCTGAATTTTAATAGGCTCCCTGGGAGAGTCATTTGCACACTAAGGTTTGAAAAGCATTGCTCTGAGACACAGCTGATCCACAAACAAAACAAACTTAGAACTTGGTCGCATCACTGTCAAACTACTAAAACTCAAGGATAAAGAGAAATCTCTAAGGCAGCCAGAGAAAAGAAGACCCATTCCAGATGAACAAAGATGAGCGTTACAGCAGTCTTCCTGTCAGAAGCCATGCCAGTCAGAACACAGGAGATTGACATCTCTAATGCACCGAAAGGAAACAGCTGTCAGAAATATCTTTTTAGAAATGAAGCATAAATACTTTTCCCAGCAAACAAAAACTGAGAGAATGAGTTGTAAGCAATCCTGCACTCCTTGAAATGTTAAAGAAATTTCTTTAGACAAAAACAATGTTCTATCAGACAGAAACTTGAATCTGTGGAGTAAGATAAAGAGAGATAGAAATGGCAAAAATGAAGGTAAAACAAAATATTTTAAAGGTTTATTTTCTCCAGGAGGATTGATGATTTGCCAAAACAAAAGTAGTGTCACTGCAGTGTGAGTATTTAGCACATGGAAAGTGAAATACAGCACAGGAGTAGCAGAAAAGATGGGCGCGCAGGACTGGGAAGCATACTGTTGAAGACAGAATATTATCTGAAGGTAGGCTGTAATTAACTCAAGATCAACCAACTTGACCTAAGTGACATTTGTAGAATGCTCCACCCCCAAAAAAATGCAAAAATATGCTTTTGAGCCACAGCATAAATAAGCTAGATGTTCATAATCAGAAAGATGTCTGGAAAATCCTTAAATATTTGGAAATTAAACAGCCCTCTGTTAAATAACCCATGGACCAAAAAAGGAAGTCACAAGGGAAATTAGAAAAAAATTCTTAATTAAGTGAAAATGAAAAATATAGGAGACATACCATCATTGTCACTGGGGAATGATTAAATTATGGATGTCATCCATTATCAAGGCCCTCCCGTTGGTTTCTAGGTCATTTCCTAGGTTCTTCTTTGTTATGTAGAATCAAAGTAATAGGGTAAAGGAAAGAGAAAGCTTAAAAATTCACAGAGTCTCGGTTGTTATCCACATAAGTGAACTGAGGACAAATTAAAGAAGGTGTCAGGTAGAATTTTCTGAAATAGAGGTAGACATCGGAGAACACGATTTTGGGGGAAGCTCCTGCAAAGCCTATAAGAAAACTTGATGATAAGAAAGATGTCTAAACTCTATATTTCAAAGAGTTTTGCTGCATATTAAAAAATATACCCCAATTTCAATATTTTATCAAAAGACTGAGCAAAGATCTAAATTTCTTTTGATTTTAGTTTTTGGGAGACAGCTGTTTCTTTGCTGTGAATCTAAGACAGAATGACATGAAACCCAGTACAGCCAGAAACAGCCCTTGTTTCCCTCATCCATTTCAGTCCCCCCTTCTTTCACATTCTCCTTAGGCTGCAGTTGTTCTTTTATAGTTGATGTTATTCCTGAACGCCTTTGTGGGTACTCTCTTTAACTTCCTTTAAAAAAAAAGAAAGAAACAAGGAAAAGCCTCCATAAGAAAGAAAGCTCACGGACTTCCCTGCCTAGGAAGGATTAAATCCCCCAGACCTTCTAGGAGTGACCCCGGACATCTCACACTTACTTTGAGAATATACACTCTTTTGTTTTCATTAGGCCTCTGGATGACTTGAGCATTATATATCCCATACATCCTCCTCTCACCCCTCCAATCCACTCTTTCCCCTCCCCCTCAGTCAAATGATGAGGCCCTGACTCAAATGGACCCAGGAATTTGAATCTAGGACAAACAGACACACAGATGGAAGATGACTGGAGCTGAGTCATTCTGCTGGCAGTCTCCAAAATGTACTATTCCAGGAATTCATGGTACTGAGATCCCTGGAGCTGCCTCGTCTGGTTCTCTCTGAGACTGGTTTTCCGCTTCAATTCTGCATTTTCTTGTATTATTTCAATCACTTAGTTCAATTACTGCTTGAGTTAGCCAGAATCAGTTTCTGTTGTTTGCAAGCAAAGACCCACAACAGAGACAAATGACAACATAGAAACGGTACTGAGGTCTGTTCCAGATTCTTCTGAGCTGAGCCTGCCTTTGTCAATGTGGGCTGTGTGATGAGTCAGTGTCCTACAATTTTCTCTACTTATTCTGCTGTGAAACCTCTGATCTTAAGAGTGGGCAATATCTTGAGACTCATTTGTCCCTTAGTTGGTGCAAAAACATTATGCTTTAAGTCCACATTTGTCCTTTTCTTATTGGTCTATGTGTGGAGGTCCCACCATAAGAAACCATTTGAGTCATAAAAGTAAATAACGTCCCTCGTTTATAAAGTGACCATTTAAATGATCCAGAATATATTTATATTATTTTTTGACATTATCATGGAGATGAAAGCACATTATTTAAAAAGCTTGAAGAAATCTGCTGTGGTAGACTGTACTTTATGCTGTATTTCACAGACTTTATTATTCTCCCTGATACCTCAGTGGGGGTTAGATTCAGCCTTGACAAATGAGTAGTTAGTACCATAAGCTTAAGAAGTCAGTGTGCAAGGACAGGAATAGAAAATTCACAAAAAAGGGCACATACAGGTCATTAAACATAGGAAAATACTTTCAACCCCTTTAAGATCCGGGATGCTTAATGCATCAGTCAGGATGGTCTAGGTAATGCTGTAGTAACTCAACACCAAATCTCAGTGGCTTAAAGCAACAAAGGTTTATTTGTTTTATTTTTTAGCTTATATCTGGCATGGCCTAGCTGAAAACTTTATTCATGGAATTAAAATGGTATGTCCCTGGGCCATGGGACCCAGACCACCTTCTGGAATATTGCTGGCAGCTGATAACCAAAGTGAAAGAGAGTTCTGTAGGATCTTGTATTTTCAATGAAATACTCAGCCCAGAGTGATGCATGCTATTTCTAGTCACAATTCAATGACTAGAACAGGTCACATAGCCCTTCAGTTCAGTTCAGTTCAGTCGCTCAGTCATGTCCAACTCTTTGCAACACCGTGAATCGCAGCACGCCAGGCCTCTCTGTCAATCTCAAACTCCCAGAGTTAATCCAAACTCATGTGCATAGAGTCAGTGATGCCATCCAGCCATCTCATCCTCTGTTGTCCCCTTCTCCTCCTGCCCCCAATCCCTCCCAGCATCAGAGTCTTTTCCAGTGAGTCAACTCTTCGCATGAGGTGGCCAAACTATTGGAGTTTCAGCTTTAGCATCAGTCCTTCCAATGAACACCCAGGACTGATCTCCTTTAGGATGGACTGGTTGGATCTCCTTGCAGTCCAAGGGACTCTCAAGAGTCTCCTCCAACACCACAGTTCAAAAGCATCAATTCATTGGCGCTCAGCTTTCTTCACAGTCCAACTCTCACATCCATACATGACCACTGGAAAAACTATAGCCTTGACTAGACAGACCTTTGTTGGCAAAGTAATGTCTCTGCTTTTTAATATGCTATCTAGGTTGGTCATAATGTTCCTTCCAAGGAGTAAGCGTCTTTTAATTTCATGGCTGCAATCACCATCTGCAGTGATTTTGGAGCGCAAAAAAGTAAAGCTGACACTGTTTCTACTGTTTCCCCATCTATTTCCCATGAAGTGATGGGACCAGATGCCATGATCTTAGTTTTCTGAATGTTGAGCTTTAAGCCAACATTTTCATTCTCCTCTTTCACTTTCATCAAGAGGCTTTTGAGTTCCTCTTCACTTTCCGCCATAAGGGTGGTGTCATCTGCATATCTGAGGTTATTGATATTTCTCCCGGCAATCTTGATTCCAGCTTCTGCTTCTTCCAGCCCAGCATTTCTCATGATGTACTCTGCATAGAAGTTAAACAAGCAGGGTGACAATATACAGCCTTGATGTACTTCTTTTCCTATTTGGAACCAGTTTCTTGTTCCATGTCCAGTTCTAACTGTTGCTTCCTGACCTGCATACAGTTTTCTCAAGAAACTCTTTCAGAATTTTCCACAGTTTATTGTGATCCACACAGTCAAAGGCTTTGGCACAGTCAATAAAGCAGAAATAGATGTTTTTCTGAAACTCACTTGCTTTTTCCATGATCCACCGGTTGTTGGCAATTTGATCTCTGGTTCCTCTGCCTTTTCTAAAACCTGCTTGAACATCTGGAAGTTCACGGTTTACATATTGCTAAAGCCTGGCTTGGAGAATTTTGAGCATGAGTTTACTAGTGTGTGAGATGAGTGCAATTGTGTGGTAGTTTGAGCATTCTTTGGCATTGCCTTTCTTTGGGATTGGAATGAAAACTGACCTTTTCTAGTCCTGTGGCCACTGCTGAGTTTTCCAAATTTGCTGGCATATTGAGTGCAGCACTTTCACAGCATCATCTTTCAGGATTTGAAATAGCTCAACTGGAATTCCATCACCTCCACTAGCTTTGTTCATTGTGATGCTTCCTAAGGCCCACTTGACTTCACATTCCAGGATATCTGGCTCTAGGGGAGTGATCACACCATCGTGATTATCTGGGTCGTGAAGCTCTTTTTTGCACAGTTCTTCTGTGTATTCTTGCCACCTCTTCTTAATATCTTCTGCTTCTGTTGCTGCTGCTGCTAAGTCGCTTCAGTCATGTCCGACTCTGTGCGACCCCATAGACGGCAGCCCACCAGGCTCCGCCGTCCCTGGAATTCTCCAGGCAAGAACACTGGAGTGGGTTGCCATTTCCTTCTCCAATGCATGAAAGTGAAAAGTGAAAGTGAAGTTGCTCAGTCGTGTCCGACCCTTAGCGACTCCATGGACTGCAGCCTATCAGGCTCTTCTGTCCATGGGATTTTCCAGGCAAGAGTACTGGAGCGGCTTGCCATTGCCTTCTCCGCTGCTTCTGTTAGGTCCATACCTTTTCTGTCCTTTATCGAGCCCATCTTTGCGTGAAATGTTCCCTTGATATCTCTAATTTTCTTGAAGAGATCTCTAGTCTTTCCCATTCTATTGTTTTCCTCTGTTTCTTTGCAATGATTGCTGAGGAAGGCTTTCTTATCTCTCCTTGCTATTCTTTGGAACTCTGCATTCAGATGGGAATATCTTTCCTTTTCTCCTTTGCTTTTCACTTCTCTTCTTTTCACAGCTATTTCTAAGGCCTCCTCAGACAGCAATTTTGCTTTTTTGCATTTCTTTTTCTTGGGATGGTCTTGATCCCTGTCTCCTGTACAATGCCACGAATCTCCATCCATAGTTCATCAGGCACTCTATCAGATCTATTCCCTTAAATCTATTTCTTATTTCCACTGTATAATCATAAGGGATTTGATTTATGTCATATCTGAGTGGTCTAGTGGTTTTCCCTACTTTCTTCAATTTAAGTCTGAATTTGGCAATAAGGAGTTCATGATCTGAGCCACAGTCAGCTCCTGGTCTTGTTTTTGCTGACTGTATAGAGCTCCTCCATCTTTGGCTGCAAAGAATATAATCTATCTGATTTTGGTGTTGACCATCTGGTGATTTCCATGTGTAGAGTCTTCTCTTGTGTTGTTGGAAGAGGGTGTTTGCTATGACCAGTGTGTTCTCTTCACAAAACTCTATTACCTTTGCCTTGTTTCATTCCGTGCTCCAAGGCCAAATTTGCCTGTTACTGCAGGTGTTTCTTGACTGCCTACTTTTACATAGCCCTTAGCTAACATTAAATGCCATGAAATTCAATCCTACTATGTGCTCAGAAGGTGATAAGTCAGAAATATTTGGTGGACAGTGTAATGACTGTTGTTATTCAGTCATTCAGCTGTGTCCGACTATCTGCAACCCATGGACTGCAGCATACCTGGCTCCTCTGTCCTCCACTCTCTTCCAGAGTTCGCTCAAATTCATGTCCATTGAATCAGTGATGCCATCTAACCGTCTCATCCTCTGCCGCCCCTTCTCCTTTTGCTTTCAATCTTTCCCAGCATCAGAGTCTTTTCCAGTGAGTTGGTATCATATAATTAAAACAATAACAAGTTATTATTTTTCAACCCTTAAGACTGGCAACTTTGTAAAGATAATAAAACCTTGTCTCAGCTGGTAAAAATATACAGTCTTGTATATCAGGAGTGAGAATTTATACATCATTTCCAGGGGGAGTATACACCAAAACATGTGTGTATGCTCACACACACACATAGTGTGTATATATATATATTCTCTACCCTACAATCTCACTACTAGGAACTCAGCCTAACCAGATAGTCACAAGTGCAAAAAGACAGGTTTATAAAAACATTCATTAAAGCATTGTGTATTACAGTGAGAAATGGAAACAACTGGTAAATGCAAGGTCAGAGCTATGGCTGAACAGCTCATGTTACAATTGTATGATTAAATATTGTGGATCCATTAAAATTATGCTCACAAATAATTTGTAATTAAGTATTATCTTTCAGTTCAGTTCAGTTCAGTCGCTCAGTCATGTCTGACTCTCCGCAACCCCATGAATCACAGCACGCCAGGCCTCCCTGTCCATCACCAACTCCTGGAGTTCACTCAAACTCATGTCCACAGAGCCGGTGATGCCATCCAGCCATCTCATTCTCGGTCGTCCCCTTCTCCTCCCGCCCCCAACCTTTCCTAGGATCAGAGTCTTTTCCAGTGAGTCAACTCGTCGCATGAGGTGGCCAAAGTATTGCAGTTTCAGCTTTAGCATCAGTTCTTCCAATGAACACCCAAGATGGATCTCCCTTAGAATGGACTGGTTGGATCTCCTTGCGGTACAACACCACAGTTCAAAAGCATCTTTACTTTCTAATAAAGAAAGCTGAGCGATAGGGAATTGATGCTTTTGAACTGTGGTGTTGCAGAAGACTCTTGAGAGTCCCTTGGACTGCAAGAGATCCAACCAGTCCATCCTAAAGGAGATCAGTCCTGAAATATTCATTGGAAGGACTGATGCTGAAGCTCCAATACCTTGGCCACATGATGAGAAGAAATGACCCATTGGAAAAGACCCTGATACTGGGAAAAATTGAAGGCAGGAGGAGAAGGGGACAACAGAGGATGAGATGGTTGGATGGCATCACTGACTCGATGGACATGAGTTTGAGTAAGCTCCAGGAGTTGGTGATGGACAGGGAAGCCTGGCGTGCTGCAATCCATGGGGTTGCAAAGAATCGGTCACAACTGAGCAACTGAACTGACAGACTTTATAATGTTAAATGACAAAGCAGCCTATACACTTTCAGTAGAACTTCTCATTACTCTCTGCAAGTGGGAGAAAAGCACCTCAGAGTTCTCCCTGATGTATCTGCCAACCATTACACCTCCTTCAGCAAAACCCGTCTATTTCCTATTAGAGTCCCCAAGCGAGGTTGTCCTTCCATGGGTGACTCTTAGGCTGCTTTGGATCTCACATGTTCAGCATCCACAGAAGCTATGCTTGGAGCAGGATGGTGGGTGCAGTCTGTGCACAGAGTGGCCTCCTCTTCCCTGGAGGCTCATTTACGCTCAGGACTTGGGAAGAGGTGGAAGACCTGACTCCATTCTCAGAGTCCTTATGGTTGAGTTTTCCTTTTCTGAAGATCCACCCTGCTCTCCGGGGATTAGCAGAGCACCCTGATCTTCTCACTTGGAGTTTTCTTTTTCTTTCTTTCTTCCTCTCTCCCTCCTGCTCTCCTTTATTTCCTTCCTTCCTTCTTCCTTCCTCTTTCCCTTCTATTTCCTTCCTCCCTCCCTCCTCTATCCTGCCTTCTTGTTCCCTTGAAAGAAACATTTAATGAACAGTTCTAAGTTTCAGGCACTGTGCCCAGCACTGGGAATACCACAATGACCAAAATACTCTCTCTGCTCCCATTGAGCATTCTATGTGTCCACTGGAGAAAAGAAGGGAAAGAGGTGATTGCAGTGTATCCCTGTGATAGGAACCTCTAAGATATCTCATGACCCCTGCTTCCTGGTATTCATGCTTTATGTTAATCCCCTCTTCTGAGTTCTGACTGGACTTAGCAAGTTGCTTCTAACAAATAGAATATGCCAGAGCAATGGGATGTCACTTCTGAGATTAGGTAATTAAAAGGCTTTGGCTTCTCCCTTCAGTTCCAGAAAAATAGCCCCCCAGCAACTATTAGAGAGACTTTTGGCCTCAAAAAAAAAGGCTCTGGCTTTGACCCTGGTTTCCCCCCACCACCGTCACGCCCCGTTTTCTCTCCTCTGGCTCTGGGGGAAGCAGGCTGCCACGTCACCACGGTGCTATGCAATCAATGTTATTTGTCAGAAATAGATGGTAATTGTAGGTCATTCCCTGACAGTCCAGCGGTTAGGACTCTGCATTTCCCCTGCAGCAGGCACAGGTTAGATCCCTGGTAGGGAAAACTAAGATGCCACAAGCCACGCAGCATGGCCATAAAAAAAAAAAAAGAAAGAAAGAAAATTTTAAGTACAATCACAAGAAAGCAAAACAACGCTGTTAAATCCTGACCAAACAAAATTGTCCTGTGAAAGTTCTAAATCGAAGATCTCCTTGCTTCCTCTCCCTGTTCAGAAGAGAGGTGATAAAAACTTAGTTCTAAAATGAATTTTTCTCTTTGATGTAGCCTGAAGGATTAAAGAGAATTTAAAAAGGAATCATACGGTTCTATTTTAGTTACTGCTGTTGTTCACATGTGACTAAAGTTCATCTCTTATTCATGAAGTTCTTTGGGAACACTACGCTAATCAGCTAAGACCTTAAGCCACAAGTTTGGGTCAGCGCTCAGATAGAGAAAGCTGTTTTGTTTTGTTTTTTTCTTTTTTTATTGAAGTATAGTTAATTTACAATGTTGTATTAGTTTCTGGTGTAGAACAAAGTGATTCAGTTACATATTTTTTATATTCTTTTCCATTATAGGTTATTACAAGATATTGAATATAGTTCCCTGTGCTGTACAATAGGATCTTGTTTATTTATGCACATTAGCTTGCATCTGCCAATCTCAAATTCCTAATTTATTCCCCCCTGCCACTTTCCTTTTGATAATCATGTTTGTTTTCTATGTCTGTGAGTCTGCTTCTGTTCTGTAAATAAGTTAATTTGTGTCATATTTTAGATTCCATGCATAAGTAATATCGTATGATATCTATCTTTCTTTGTCTAACTTACTTCACTTGGTATGATAATTTCTAGGTCCATCCATGCTGCTGCAAATGGCATTATCTCAATCTTTTTTATGACTGAGTAGTATTTTATCTGAGAAGATTCCACATCTTCATCTGCCGATAGACATTTAGATTGCTTCCATGTGTTAGCTACTGTAAACAGTGAAAGCTGTTTTGTTGTTGTTGTTGCTGTTTCAGGTCAAACTTAAGGCAGTAGTTCTGCATAGTGATGTTCCATGAATTTTCATTGTGTATTGCCAGATTTTGTTCAGCAGGTAAAACTGATTTCCACCCCCAGCTGAGGATGTTTTTTTATATATGTGATGTGAGACTAACAGAGTCAGTTGGACTATGTGTATCCCACTCTCCATACTTAAGAAGTATCTCCTGGCCATGAGAGCAGTGAATTGGAATACTTGTCAGATCTCTAATTACTCAAAGGCTACATAGTAATAAAGGATGACCCAGTAAGCAGTAAAATAACTCTAGAAAGACTTTTCAATTTTCCAAAACTTGTTTTTTAAAAATCATCATTCATCTTTTAATGCTTTTGAGCACCCTGTCCAGACTTCTAGAATTCAAAACTCTGCCTAATCCTCCCACTTTAGAGTTGAAGCCTCAACCCTAAAGTATTAAAAAAGTCATTACTTGAGGTCAAAAGTAGAATCCTTCCACTAGCAACCATATAAAATTCCAGAATTTTTGCAATATGGGTTATGCTTTTAGGGGAACAAATATTTCCAATTCATTAGTTCTGTCCAAGCAATAAAATATGACTAATGATTGCAGAGATAAAGTTCTCTCTGAAATGCTTCCTAACACGCAAATTAATATTTTTTCTAAGATATATTATGAAAAACACTTTAAGCTCATAAATTATTTGTTCCAAATGACAACAGAGTATAACATTTCCTAAAGGAACAATATTTTCCTTTCTCAGAATGTTGGAATCTGCCTGATACATTTCTAAATAAATGGGATCAAACAGTACAGTCACACCCTGGAAGTGCAGAGGTCGGGGAAGAGGAGGTACAGGGAAGCAGCTGGGGGTATAGTTTCATTCACAAGAACAAAAGAAGATACCAGCTTAGAAAATTGTTATTTCTCCTCCAGTGCAGAAATGGGTCATGTTTAGGTGCCTGAAGTGAGCTTGGCGGAAAATCACTTGCATCCTCGTGCTGTTATGTTCCACAGGACTTTTTGTCCAGATTACTGTCTTGGTGAATGGCCTATTTTATAAACTGCTGCTGCTGCTGCTGCTAAGTCGCTTCAGTTGTGTCCGACTCTGTGCGACCCCATAGACGGCAGCCTGCCAGGCTCCCCTGTCCTTGGGATCCTCCAGGCAAGAACACTGGAGTGGGTTGCCAGTTCCTTCTCCAATGCATGGAAGTGAAAAGTGAAAGTGAAGTCGCTCAGTCATGACCAACTCTTCATGACCCCATGCACTGCAGCCTACCAGGCTCCTCCGTCCATGGGATTTTCCAAGCAAGAGTACTGGAGTGGGTAGCCATTGCCTTCTCCGATTTTATAAACTAAATGCCACAATAGTTCCATATATCCAAATTAGAAGAAATAGGCTGACTTGAAATATGAAAATCCATGAAGATGTCAGAAGACTTTGTCCTTGTTTACATTTCAAAAAAGATTCTTGCCTAGTATCCCCCAAATGATTTTAAATTAGTATCTATCTTGAATTCAAGTATTTGAGTCCCAGGCAGGGAAAAAATTAAAAGAAGTCACAGGAAGGGATTTACCTGGCAGTCCAGTGGTTAAGAATCCACCTTGCAATGCAGGGGATGTAGGTTCAATCCCTGATTGGAAAACTAAGATCCCATGTGCCTCAGAGCACCTAAGCCTGTGTCATAAATACTGAGCCCCCACACCATGACTGGAGAGTTTGGGGGCCACAACGGAAGATCCCATGCACTGCAACTAAGACCCGATGCAACCAAAATTAATTTTAAAAAATAAAATAAATCAAGATAAGAGATTGAATAAACACCACTTCCTCTCTTAAGAAAGCTGTATGACTCCCCCATTTCCACTTTCTGGCCTTTGAAGAAGGAGCTTTCTCTTTAATTTAGTATTTATGTTTCTGGCTGTACTGGGTCTTTGTTGCTGGGCACAGGCTTCCTCTAGATGAGGTGAGCAGGGCTATTCTTCATTGTGGTGGCTGCTCTTGTTGTGGCGTGCAGGCCCTAGATTGTGCAGGCTTCAGTAGTTGCGGCTCACAGGCTCTGGACCTTGGGCTCAGTGGTTTTGGTACACAAGTTTTAGTTGCTTTGCAGCATGTGGAATTTTCCCGGACCAGGGATTGAACCTGTGTCCTCTGCCCTGGCTGGCAGAATTCTTATCTACTGTACTACCAGGAAAGTCCATAAGAAGGAGCTTTCAGAGAAACAAATTAGTTCTATTTGCTTAAGAAGTTCAAAATAATAGCAATTATATTTAATTGGAACATAAATGAGGAAAAAGACAGATGATCATATCCCAGCAGGTCAGCCTCAGTGTATGTAGGACGTTGGTGAGTGACTGCTGGAGAGGCGGTAGAGCCTGGACCCAAGCTCAGAAATCATAATATGGTTGTGACTCTGACCCCAAAGACACTGGGTGATAATCGAAGTTGATGTTCATAGAAGAATAGATGCTCATATCTCAGGGGGTCCAGTTTACAGATGGAGCATGTTAGCAGTGGTCTCCATGATCAGGTGATGCTTCAAGTTAGCTTGAAACTAATATCATGCTTATGAATGGTTCACCTTTTTAGAGTATTACTGCAGTCAGCAACTTGAGGATCAGTGAAATGACCACAGTACCTCAGAAAGGGGAATGCTGAGATCTGTCAGTGCTCAGCATAGTAGAACCTGGCTCCATTCATCAGAGAAATTGAGGCAGAAGTCTAATCACACAAACTAGACTTACTACTATGAGATTTAGGAAAGTATTATAACTCAGTGAACCCACCACAGGCATTTCAGGCCCCAGGTGTACAGAAAGCCAACTATGTCCAGAACCTTCCCACTTGCAGAGGTGGGCCTCAGTGATGCCAGCTTTGAAGACAGTAACTGATATTGTTAGAAAACCCAGAGGCTTTGCTATGGCAAGGAGGATCAGCAGTGTTCACTGGGCGTGAGCTTGATGATAGTTCTGGGCTACATTTCATGGACAGGAACTGTAAAAGCAAGTATAGAATCCCAAATGGCCAATGAAAGACACCCAACCTCAGTGGCAATCAGGGAAATACAAGCTAAAACCACAACTGGAACCATTTCTCACCCACCAGGTATATCCAAGATTGTTACTCAAGCACTGAGAAACACTACAGTTACCTAAACATCCATCAATAGAACTGATATTTGATTTAGTAATGTATTTATTATAACAAATTTTGTATTTTATTTTGCAATGGAATGCTATAAAAATGTGATAAAACAGAGAACATGAATGAACATGAGCTCGTAAAGAAAACTGAAGGCACACGCATGGAATACTCAGTAATGTATTTCTAGAGCGGCAC
Source organism: Moschus berezovskii (assembly GCF_049115385.1). Lineage (NCBI taxonomy): Eukaryota > Metazoa > Chordata > Mammalia > Artiodactyla > Moschidae > Moschus > Moschus berezovskii. The sequence continues at coordinate 26,926,984 of NC_142465.1, read as the reverse complement.
AAGCTTAAGTTATAGAGTATATCCAGATACCCAAATTAACGCATAAAAGCACTTCGTTCCTACTTCTAATGTAACACTCTCCGGGTTCTAGTTGGAAATTTTTATTCGGGTGCCCAGTCACCCAATATGACAGTTCTTTGAAGGCCAGAACCAAGCAGATTCCCGTAACAGAGTAGGTGCTCAATAATGTTAGCTGAATGAAATCTTGCCATTTGCAACCACATGGGTCGACCTTGAGGGTATTATGTTAAGTGAACTAAGCCAGATGGATAAAGACAAACACTGTACGATTTCACTCCTATGTGGAGTATTTTTAAACTTTTAAAATTAATAAACCAAGCCAAACAAAATGAACACGTAGATACAGAGAACAGAGTTGCGGTTACCAGAGGGAAAGGGGATGAGGGGAGGGTACAGGGAGTCAACTGTCGGGTGACAGACAGAAGCTAAACCCTTGCTGGTGAGGATGCTGTAGTGTAGACAGAGAATGAAATGTAACACAGACTGAACACGTAACTTTCACAGTGTTATAAACCAATGCAAAATAAGAATGTTAGCTGAATAAATTAGTAAATGACTGAAGACTTAAGGGACCCAATTGTGTCAGTTGCTTAACTGTCATTATTTAGACCAAGGTCAAAGCCATCATTGCTATTCCTTGGCCCCTGCTCCTCCTCCTTCCAATCTGGTCTTTTTCTGGAACCCCTGTCCTTCGCTCTCTTCACATTTGTTGGGCCAGTCAGGGAAGCTGGGAAAGAGATGATCTATCCCCATAGCTCACTTTCTATCCACAGTTCGCTCTCTCAACTTGGACAGCTTGTGACCACTCCCAAAGAGAATCGGATGTCTTTGAGGTAACCTGGAGAATGGACCATCTTTTTCCTCTGGTGTCTGTTTCTATGTATTTGTGTGTTCTCACGTGTACGTCTATAAAAGACCAGCAAGGACTGAATGTTGAGCTTTCCCTCTACTGTATTCTCACAAATTTTGAGAACACACAGAGTGTTCTCAAAGCATTTTGATGGGCCTTTACCATGAGATGTATCTGGAATAAATCCAAACAGTAGCATGTGCCAAGAGAGACTTTTGTTTAGTTCTTTACCACCCCATGGACTGCAGCATGCCAGGCTTCCTTGTCCTTCATCATCTCCTGTAGCTTGCTTAAACTCATGTCCTTTGAGTTGGGGGTGTCATCCAACCATCTCATCCTATCATCCCCTTCTCCTCCTGCCTTAATTTTTTTCCCATTATCAGGGTCTTTTCTAATGAGTCCACTCTTCGTATCAGGTGGCCAAAGTATTGCAGCTTCAGCATCAGTCCTCCAATGAGTATTCAGGGTTGATTTCCTTTAGGATTGACTGGTTTGATCTCCTTGCTGTCCAAGGGACTCTCAAGAGTTCTTCTGGGAGGAACTGAGGCCCTTAAAACATTCTTTTAGGTATTACCTTTTTAAATAATTTTTGAGGAACTGAGGCCCTTAAAAATTCTATGAAAGACAATACCTAAAAGAAAGTTCAACATGTATTTGAAGCAGGAGAAACAAGAAAAGGAATAAATCCACTGCCAAGGGAACATGATGCAGTGTTAACAGATGACACGAGAATGGGAAAACCTCACTTCCATTTTGCTTTGACTTTCAAAAGCAGCCTTTCCCAAAGTGGGTGCCACAAAATGCTAGTTCTTTCATAGGTTTTGCAGAAAGAAGAGTTGCATGATCAAATGCATTTGGGAAACATTAGGAAAATACACAAATTTCTTTACTGCAGTACTTTTCAGGTGCTTTAAGATTTTATAGTGTTCTCTGAAACACGAAGAGAAGGGTAGAGTCTTCACTGCTATTCAGACCTACGTAATAATTGCCACTTTTAATCTGGAAGCACCTCATGGGACACGTGCTCTGGGAAACACGTTTGGGAAATAATCTTTGAAAGTAAGGAGTATGGTCTCTAACTAAAAAAAAGTGGAATAGACAAAGGAAAATGTAGTTCTGTCTTTGGGGACATTTGAGAGGAAAAAAAGAGTATTTAGTTGTTTCAAAGCTTTCAGCCCAGAAAGTACATTCCAATGACTAAAATCAGTTTTGAGAAATAAAGGAAAATGTTAAGGTTCCCATCAGATTGGAAATAAACAAGTAATATATCCAAAGAAATGTTTTTAAAATTTTAGACCAAAATGTGATCCCCATTTAGAGCTAAAATAGATTTTCACCCCACTAGATGGCTGGATGGCATCACCGACTTGACATGAGTTTGAGTGAGTTCCGGGAGTTGGTGATGGACAGGGAGGTCTGGCGTGCTGTGATTCATGGGGTCGCGGAGAGTCGGACACGACTGAGCGACCGAACTGAACTGAATGATCCTTCTATTGCGTGTGACGGAAGCTACTGCTGACTGTTTTAAGGAAGAAGTGAGTGCACCGGTGGGACTCTTACTTGGAGCGAAGATGAGAGACGAGAGACTCAGGCTGGAAAACAGGGAGGAACCAGGGAAGCCATGCACACTGGAACCTCAGCTGCCATGGCTGAAATGAGTTCCTTCAAGCATTTCTCCTCTATCAATTACTAAAGATTTTAACTTCTTTAATTATTACGTAGGTCTGAATAGCAGTGAAGACTCTACCCTTCTCTTCGTGTTTCAGAGAACACTGTAAAATCTTAAAGCACCTGAAAAGTACTGCAGGTTGAAATAGTTTTTTCTCATGCCAGTCTCTTGGCCCAGGGAGAGCTGGGCACCATGAATGCACAAATGGGAAGATGTATTACCTAAAATTAAACGGGGAGGGGAGGCGGTGGGTGTCGATGTATAACTGATTCACTTTGCTGTACATCTGAAACTAGCACAGCGTTGTAAACCACTATGCTCCAGTAAAAAAAAATTTAAATTAAAGGGGGGATGGTAGGAAGGGAAAATGAATGATGAGTGCCTGAAAATTAACAAATTTCCGTTACATGTTTCCTAAGAACCAGCTGTATCAAATTAATCTAATTGCCTGAGTGTGGTAAAACTCCAGAATGACATAGAAGAATGCTATTCATTATGTTTAATTCATCCATTTATTTGTAAATCTTCAATACCCAAAAGTAAACATAAGGCACCGTGGTTTACAAGTCATATTAGCCCCCTACTTAGAGCCTTCAGTGGTTTACAACTTAGTATAAAACACAAAACCCCACGGCCCACGTTGTCTGGACCCCTGACTCGCTCCTGTCCCTCTCCCTTTGCCCTGTCCTTCCAGCCCCAGTGCCCCAGGCTTCCCACACGCTGTTGCAGCTGCTGGGCACACTTTTTAAAGCTGAATAACTCCTAGTCATCGTGGGCCTTAAGTGTTGGTTCCTCAGAGAAGTTTTGCTGAACTCTCAGTTCCACTCTGTCTCTCCTTTTGTTCTGCCTCCCGCTCCCCTGTCATAGATTCATGACACAATCTCTAGTCTCCTGTTTTGCTTGCCGACTTACGTAATGACTCTTCCTCAGTAGATGACACACTTCCAAAATCCAAGGACTGCATCTGTTTTGCTCAATTCCAAAAGCAGCATCTAACACGGACCTTGACCAGAGCTGGCACACACACACAAAAACTAATGTTTAATGAAGATTCAGAATGAAGATGAACTCTGTTTATAGGGAATCTGTATTCTAGAGACAAGAAATTGTGACCATCACTTTGGTAAGCTCAGTACTAGAAGGTCGTAGAAGGTACCAGAGGAGCGCCCTGAAACGGAAGGGTCACAAGTTCTCTCTGGTGTCCTTGTAGATTTGTCCAAGAGGGGATATGAGGCTGCTTGACCACACCAGGTGGGAAATGCACAGAGGCAGGGAGAAGGGGGAGAGAAGTTTGAGGGGTGCACCTTTAGGTGAGTGCCACAGGATCTGGACTCTGACCCCCTCGGCAGCATTTGCATCCAAGACTTGGATGAAAACAGAATAATGATGAAATGTGCACATGACACAGAACTGGGAAGAGTGTGCTGCCTTGTCCTGATTTCTGTTTCATCAGGTTGGCTTCAAACATGCATTCTGTGCTGCATTCCTTAAGGGAACATTTGCTTCCTATTAACTGGAAGTGTCTTTGTGTTTAAATACATTTGCAGTTTAATTCAAATGACTTGGAAAATGGGGTTTCTAAAAGGACAAGTCAACGACTTGCTATTTTGGAATGTTAACTATGTTACAAAGTTAATTAATGATGGTCATAGTTTAAAAAAAAATAACATAAAAACCAAGCTTAACTTTCCTTTTTCAAACTCATCCACTGTCAACTTTTCAATTATTACCATAACATGATTTTTTATTAAACTCTCACTTTTCTTTCATTTGCAGAATTAGGCCTAAATTCAGTGTTTTAACCACACCGTGAAAAGACTATTAGCCAACTTACGCTCACTCGGTTGTTAAAACGAGATGATAAAACCCGATCCCCCGGGCTGGTCTACCCTCCTGCTCTTCTTCCCCGTTCCTTCCTCCCTCTTCCCTGTTTCATTTCCTCCCTCACTTCTCTCTGCCTTCTCCCTTCTGCAGGAATTTACTAAGATCCTAATGTGAGCCTGGACCTCTGCTGGGTGCACACAGTTTGAATATGTAATACTTGGATTTAGGCACTTTTACCCAGACACAACCAGAGCGAGTTTAACATGATTCTGTCAGCCTATGATAGCACACCTCCAGAAACATCTCGTACGTTTTTAAATTCCTTATTTCAGCCCAATTTGATGTAAGAGCGTTGGCCTCCCCCTGTACCCCTCACAATCGCAGATACATCCCCTGATTCACTGCCATACAGTTCTTGATTAGTTTATTGTTTACTCCAACTTCAGCAGAGAGCAAATAAAAATGCACTCAGCTGACCCTTCAGTGAGTCAGTAAGCCTTCTTTTTATTTCCTAATTTGAGTTCTAGTTAAGGCTGGAATAAGCAATTCTCTTCCCAGCAATTGTAATTAAACATATTTACTTTAAAAATACACAGAGACCTTAACATATCAATTAAAATGGTTAAAGGCTGTATCTCATGTAACATGGAAATCAAACAGGCACATGGCTCTACATATGACATCGAATGGGTGTGTTTACTTCAGCTGATAAATCACTGTGGGCCTGCTTCCTTGTGCTCTGCTGTTTTCGGAAATGTTTTCCTTTTCTTGCTTTGTTGTTCTTGGTATTTAGTAGACCGCACAGGTCTTCTTAAGTAAGGACAGAAGATGATAATGTGTTTGCTCTGGGCACAGTAGATCTCCCTGGTGGCACAGATGGTTAAGCATCTGCCTGCAATGTGGGAGACCCAGGTTTGATCCCTGGGTCTGGAAGATCCCCTGGAGAAGAAAATGGCAACCCATTCCAGTACTCTTGCCTGGAAAATCTCATGGATGGAGGAGCCTGGTAGGCTGCAGTCCACAGGGTCGCAGAGTCGGACACGACTGAGCGACTGCACTTTCTTTGTACACACTTTTCTTTGTGAAAAGATGTCCTGGAGGATATTATTTAAGTTTGAGTTTCTCCAAATCATTCATTTTAAAATAAGCTAGGAAATTCCATGTATTTAGCAGAATTACTTTATAAAGTTAAATTGAGGGTAAATCTTAGTAGACCTATGTGGATGTAGTCTGGGACTTTCCTGTTGATTAGAATAAGATTCAGCCTCACTGGTGTAAACAATAGGTAAGAAGCAGTCCCTTATTTTAAGGAAGGGTCCTCAAGACATGTGCATGGGTCTTACTATGATGTGGACATTCTGGTTCAGCAACAATCACTCCCTTAGCCTTTAGCAGAGAAGGACGGGCAGGTACGTCTTTAGGGGGACTTCCCAAGAGGAGGAGCTTGATGGCAGTTCTTCCCTGGTCTGAATGGGCCATTGATGTTCCCACCAGAGCCCAGTGAAGGGAGGCAGTAAGAGATCCCTTCACTCAGCATTGGAGTGCAGGCAGGAAAGGGATGTGGGACTTTCAATCCCTAACCAGATGATTGCCTGGCTGTCGGAATGTGTACGCTGGAGGAATGTGAGGAGTGTGAGACAAGCAAGTTTTGAGAAGAATCTGACAAGGGTCCTTTGGATTTTGAGAGATATAGAGAAATCTGCACACTAGAATCTGGCTGGAGCTACCCCTAGTGGCTCGGTGATGATGGAGGGTTGTAGGTTACACTTCAACCATTTGGCTGGGCAGGGATGCACAACTCTTCCAAGAGACTGAGCATCACAGTGGAGATTATCTACGAAGAAGAGTGAAAGGAAAGGCCATGCTTGGCAGCTGTACTAGGTGACAGCGGGGAGGAGGGAGATTTGAAGTGAATGAGAAATTAAAGTTTAATTTACACTGGGCTAGAGTTTTCCGTAGCTGAAAGTGAGACTCTTCTCACATCTGAGAGTGGCCACAAAGGTCAGGGATCTGCCTGAAAAGTCCTTAGGGGCACAGAAGGGAGCTCTGCTTGTTTGGAGGCAATGGAAAGAGAAGACAAAGCAGTTTACTGATTATAATCACTGATTCAGGACACTTAATAAATCAGCTACACAATTTATTTAAAAAGTCAGCTGTTATAACTCCTATGGAGTATGCTTGCCAAAGTTAAAAAAAAAACAAAACACACACTTTTTAGCCTAATTTAATCAAATCTCTTGAATTAACTATCAGCTTCCAAGACAGGAGATGCAAGAACATGTTAATGTCGCTGGGAGGGTTCAGTTCAGTTCAGTTCAGTTCACTTCAGCCGCTCAGTTGTGTCCGACTCTCCGCAACCCCATGAATTACAGCACGCCAGGCCTCCCTTTCTATCACCAACTCCCGGAGTCACTCAAACTCATGTCCATCGAGTTGGTGATGCCATCCAGCCATCTCATTCTCTGTCGTCCCCATCTCCTCCCACCCCCAACCTTTCCCAGCATCAGAGTCTTTTCCAGTGAGTCAACTCATCGCATGAGGTGGCCAAAGTATTGCAGTTTCAGCTTTAGCATCAGTTCTTCCAATGAACACCCAGGATTGATCTCCTTTAGAATGGACTGGTTGGATCTCCTTGCAGTCCAAGGGACTCTCAAGAGTCTTCTCCAGCACCACAGTTCAAAAGCATCACTTCTTCGGTGATCAGCTTTCTTCATAGTCCAACTCTCACATCCATACATGATTACGAGAAAAACCATAGCCTTGACTAGACGGACCTTGGTTGGCAAAGGAATGTCTCTGCTTTTTAACATACTGTCTAGGTTGGTCATAACTTTCCTTCCAAGGAGTAAGCGTCTTTTAATTTCCTGGCTGCAATCAGCATCTGCAGTGATTTTGGAGCCCCCAAAAATAAAGTCTGACACTGTTTCCACTGTTTTTTGCTAGGAGGGTTCTGTTCCGTTCCGTCGCTCAGTCGTGTCCGGCTCTTTGCGACGCCGTGGACTGTAGCCTACCAGGCTTCTCCGTCCATGGAATTCTCCAGGCAAGAATACTGGAGTGGGTTACCATTTCCTTCTCCAGGGGATCTTCCCAACCCAGGGCTCGAACCCGGGTCTCCCGCATTGGAGGCAGACGCTTTAACCTCTGAGCCACCAGGGAAGCCCCATCAGCCAAATCCAAAAGGTTAGATATTCCACAGGACAAAAGCCCACTTCAACAGGCACATGGCACAGAGGAAGAAGGAGAAGGGGAACTGTCATAAGCTGAAAGAAACTTAAGAATACCTGACATATGTAATGTGTGTGCTGTGTTTGAATTTTTATTTGAACTGTGAAGATGTTTCTGAGACAATCAGGAAAAGCTGAACTCAGACTGGGTATTGAAAGTATTAAGAAGGGAGAGGGGACAAATGTATACTTATGTCTGATCCATGTTGATGTTTGGCAGAAACCAATGCAATTCCGTAAAGCAATTATCCTTCAATTAAAAAATAGATAAAATTTTTTAAAGTAGTAAGGAGTTGTTATTAATTTGGGGACAGGATAATATTATGATTTTTTTTCTTATAAGTTCTGATGCACTAGAAAAACATAGTATTAGAGTGAAGGAAGATTTGTTTTAAAACACTCCAGGATAACAAATAGTTTAAAAAACAAACAAACGTAGATTTCTTAAAAAGAATAAGTAAATGAAATAAAATATACTCCAGGATAAAAGAAAATAAAGTGAGTTTGAAGAGAGGATTGATGAGAAAAGAATAGTGGAATGGGAATAGTTGTTGAATTTAGGTGATGGGTACTATCAACTACAAATTGGCACTTACCAAGAGCATTGCCAATGACTGAGCAAAAAAGGCATTTGCCATCTGCCTCTGCTGCTGCTGCTGCTAAGTCGCTTCAGTCGTGTCCAACTCTGTGCGACCCCACAGATGGCAGCCCACCAGGCTCCTCCATCCCTGGGATTCTCCAGGCAAGAACACTGGAGTGAGTTGCCATTTCCTTCTCCAATGCATGAAAGTGAAAAGTGAAAGTGAAGTTGCTCAGTCGTGTCCAACTCTTAGCAACCCCATGGACTACAGCCTACCAGACTCCTCCATCCATGGGATTTTCCAGGCAAGAGTACTGGAGTGTGGTGCCATTGCCTTCTCCACATCTGCCTCTACAGAGACTGAACCCCATGCTGCTATAGCTGTTGACCTTCAACAACCCCCGAGGGAGTTCAGGGTGGAGTGAGGCACTCTGTGCTCCAGGGAATCTGGTGGGACAGGTCTTTAGATAGTTGGATGCTTTTAGGAACAGATTTTATGATTTCAATCCTTGCATCTCCTCATATCTAGAGAAACACTAAATCCCTTCATGGTGACATCAGACCCTCAGGACTAACAAAAAACCTTTTGTAAATTGAGTGCTTCATGGTATTGAACTCCCGCTTCACCAAAACCTTATATATTGACTTTCCCCCACTGTAGCTTTGGAGCAGTCTCTCAGAGCTATCTCAGATGCTGCCTCCTGGGCTGCAGTCCTCATTTTGCCCCAAATAAAACTTAACTCACAACTCTCAAGTTGTACATTTTCTTTAGTCAACAGTACCATAAGGCTCTATTGTACCATTCTTTCTATTTTTGTATAGAAAGATCTTTTGTGTGAGACTTTCTAATAAGATACAGCCTCAGGTAAATTGATAATAAATGTTTAAAATATAAAAATTAGATTAAAAAATCTGTTCAAATCATAAAATTTTTATTAAGGTCTGGTACAGTATAATGATTGGAGAAGGCAATGGCAAGCCACTCCAGTACTATTGCCTAGAAAATCCCATGGATGGAGGAGCCTGGTATGCTGCAGTCCGTGGGGTCGCTAAGTAAAGTCGGACACGACTGAGCGACTTCACTTTCACTTTTTACTTTCACACATTGGAGAGGGAAATGGCAACCCACTCCAGTGTTCTTGCCTGGAGAATCCCAGGGATGGGGGAGCCTGGTGGGCTTCCATCTATTGGGTCACACAGAGTCGGACACGACTGAAGTGACTTAGCAGCAGCAGCAGCAGCAGCAACAGTATAATGATTAAGAGTGCAAGTGCTCAAATTCAACTTAGTTTTGAAGGCTGGCTATAACCATTGATCTTTGGAAAGTCACTTAACTTTATAAACCCTTTATAAACCCCATTTTCCCCATATGCAAGATGGGAATACTAATAATGCCTCTTACTGTGGCTGCAAAGATTTAACAAGATGATATATATAAAATATTAACAAAGCACAGAGTTGTTGCAGCTGTTAATCATTAATCTCTTCAAGTAAGCACAAAGTAAGTGTGACTATTAGCATAGTCAAATTGAATTTTCACTTCATTCTCTGTTTCTTTTTCTTTTTTCTACCACATCATCTGACATTCAGAATATTAGTTCCCCAACCAGGAACTGAACCCGTGCCCCCTAACCACTGGCCCATCAGGGAAGTCCATCTGTTTCCACTTTTAAATGCTATTTTTGATGCTGTAGTTGTCTTGTTACCCTAAGTCTGAAAGACTACACGGCAGAAGTGAAAATTACTTAGAGATCCTCAGGGGTTGGGAACTGGTATTTCATCTCCTTACCTTAGAATGCTTTCTCTATGATCCAGCAGATGTTGGTGATTTGATCTCTGGTTCCTCTGCCTTTTCTAAAACCTGCTTGAACATCTGGGAATTCACGGTTCACATATTGCTAAAGCCTGGCTTGGAGAATTTTGAGCATGACTTTACTAGCGTGTGAAATGAGTGCAATTGTGTGGTAGTTTGAGCATTCTTTGGCATTCCCTTTCTTTGGGATTGGAATGAAGACTGACCTTTTCCAGTCCTGTGGCCACTGCTGAGTATTCCAAATTTGCTGGCATATTGAGGGCAGCACTTTCACAGCATCATCTTTCAGGATTTGAAATAGCTCAACTGGAATTCCATCACCTCCACTAGCTTTGTTCGTAGTGATGCTCTCTAAGGCCCATTTGACTTCACATTCCAAGATGTCTGGCTCCAGGTGAGTGATCACACCATCGTGATTATCTTCGTCGTGAAGATCTTTTTTGTACAGTTCTTCTGTGTATTCTTGCCACCTCTTCTTAATATCTTCTGCTTCTGTTAGGTCCATACCACTTCTTTCCTTTATCAAGCCCATCTTTGCATGAAATGTTGCCTTGATAGCTCTAATTTTCTTGAAGAGATCTCTTGTTTTTCCTAGTCTATTGTTTTCCTCTATTTCTTTGCATTGATCACTGAGGAAGGCTTTCTTATCTCTCCTTGCTATTCTTTGGAACTTTGCATTCAGATGCTTATATCTTTCCTTTTCTCCTTTGCTTTTCATTTCTCTTCTTTTCACAGCTATTTGTAAGGCCTCCTCAGACAGCCATTTTGCTGTTTTGCATTTCTTTTCCATGGGAATGGTCTTGGTCCCTGTCTCCTGTACAATGTCATGAACCTCTGTCCAGAGTTCATCAGGCACTCTATCTATCAGATCTAGTCTCTTAAATCTATTTCTTACTTCCACTGTATAATCATAAGGGATTTGATTTAGGTCATATCTGAATGGTCTAGTGGTTTTCCCTACTTTCTTCAATTTAAGTCTGAATTTGGCAATAAGGAGTTCATGATCTGAGCCACAGTCAGCTCCTGGTCTTATTTTTGCTCACTGTATTGAGCTTCTCCATCTTTGGCTGCAAAGAATATAATCAATCTGATTTCGGTGTTGACCATCTGGTGATGTCCATGTGTAGAGTCTTCTCTTGTGTTGTTGGAAGAGGGTGTTTGCTATGACCAGTGCATTCTCTTGGCAAAACTCTATTAGCCTTTGCCCTGCTTCATTCCGTGCTCCAAGGCCAACTTTGCCTGTTACTCCAGGTGTTTCTTGACTTCCTACTTTTGCATTCCAGTCCCCTATAATGGAGAAAGCAAGGGAGTTCCAGAAAAACATCTATTTCTGTTTCACTGACTATGCCAAAGCCTTTGACTGTGTGGATCACAATAAACTGTGGAATATTCTGAAAGAGATGGAAATACCAGACCACCTGACCTGCCTCTTGAGAAACCTGTATGCAGGTCAGGAAGCAACAGTCAGAACTGAACATGGAACAACAGACTGGTTCCAATTAGGAAAAGGAGTACGTCAAGGTTGTATATTGTCACCCTGCTTATTTAACTTATATGCAGAGTACATCATGAGGATCACTGGGCTGGAAGAAACACAAGCTGGAATCAAGATTGCCAGGAGAAATATCAATAACCTCAGATATGCAGATGACACCACCCTTATGGCAGAAAGTGAAGAGGAACTCAAAGGCCTCTTGATGAAAGTGAAAGAGGAGAGTGAAAAGTTTGGCTTGAAGCTCAACATTCAGAAAACGAAGATCATGGCATCTGGTCCCATCACTTCATGGGAAATAGATGGGGAAACAGTGGAAACAGTGTCAGACTTTTTTGGGGGGGGCTCCAAAATCACTGCAGATACTGATTGCAGCCATGAAATTCAAAGATGCTTACTCTTTGGAAAGAAAGTTATGACCAACCTAGAGAGCATATTAAAAAGCAGAGACATTACTTTGCCAACAAAGGTCCGTCTAGTCAAGGCTATGGTTTTTCCCGTGGTCATGTATGGATGTGAGAGTTGGACTGTGAAGAAAGCTGAGTGCCGAAGAATTGATGCTTTTGAACTGTGGTGCTGGAGAAGACTCTTGAGAGTCCCTTGGACTGCAAGGAGATCCAACCAGTCCATTCTAAAGGAGATCGATCCTGGGTGTTCATTGGAAGGACTGATGCTAAAGCTGAAACTGCAATACTTTGGCCATCTCATGCGACGAGTTGACTCACTGGAAAAGACTCTGATGCTGGGAGGGATTGGGGGTAGGAGGAGACGGGGACGACAGAGAACGAGATGGCTGGATGGCATCACTGACTCAATGGACATGAGTTTGAGTGAACTCTGGGAGTTGGTGATGGACAGGGAGGCCTGGTGTGCTGTGATTCATGGGGTCGCAAAGAGTCGGACACGACTGAGCGACTGAAAAAAAAGAAAAAAAAACCTTGGAATGCCTCCATAATTGACCTTAGAACACTTGAAAGTGAAATTCCCTCAATCCTGTCCAACTCTTTGCGACCCCATAGACTATACCATCCATGGAATTCTCCAGATCAGAATACTGGAGTGGGTAGCCTTTCCCTTCTCCAGGAGATCTTCCCAACCCAGGGATCGAACCCAGGTCTCCCACATTGGGGGCAAATTCTTTACCAGCTCAGACACAAGGGAACCCAAGAATACTGGAGTGGGTAGCTTATCCCTTCTCCAGGGGATCTTCCTGACCCAGGAATTGAACCGAGGACTCCTGCATTGCAGGAGGATTCTTTACCAACTGAGCCATGAGGGAAGCCCTCTTTGATCAGTTTAAGTTTTATAATTGCTAGTTTCACAAACCAGTTCGAAACAACTTAAGCTGGTAGGGGAAAGGATATCTTAGACAACTGAAGGAAAATCTAAATCTGTGAAGGCAGACTCAGGGCACATTCAGTTCAGTTCAGTCGCTCAGTCCTGTCTGACTCATTGTGATCCAATGAATCACAGCAAGCCAGGCCTCCCTGTCCATCACAAATTCCTGGAGTTCACTCAAACTCATGTCCATTGAGTCAGTGATGCCATCCAGCCATCTCGTTCTCTGTCACCCCCTTCTCCTCCTGCCTTCAATCTTTCCCCTCATCAGAGTCTTTTCCAGTGAGTCAACTCATCGCATGAAGTGGCCAAAGTATTGCAGTTTCAGCTTTAGCATCAGTCCTTCCAATGAACACGCAGGACTGATCTCCTTTAGAATGGACTGGTTGGATTTCTTTGCAGTCCAAGGGACTCTCAAGAGTCTTCTCCAACACCACAGTTCAAAAACATCACTTCTTCAGCTATCAGCTTTCTTCACAGTCCAACTCTCACACCCATAAATAACCACTGGAAAAACCATAGCCTTGACTAGATGGACCTTGGTTGGCAAAGTAATGTCTCTGCTTTTTAATATACTGTCTAGGTTGCTCATAACTTTCCTTCCAAGGAGTAAGTGTCATCAGCATCCGCAGTGATTTTGGAGCCGCAAAATATAAAGTCTGACACTGCTTCCACTGTTTCCCCATCTATTTCCCATGAATGATGGGACCAGATGCCATGATCTTCATTTTCTGAATGTTGAGCTTCAAGCCAACTTTTTCTCTCTCCTCTTTCACTTTCATCAAGAGGCTTTTTAGTTCCTCTTCACTTTCTGCCATAAGGGTGGTGTCATCTGTATATCTGAGGTTATTGATATTTCTCCCCACAATCTTGATTCCAGCTTGCGCTTCTTCCAGCCCTGCGTTTCTCATGATGTACTCTGCGTGTAAGTTAAATAAGCAGGGTGACCTGCTGTTTAAATAATACAGCCTTGACGTACTCCTTTTTCTATTTGGAACCAGTCTGTTGTTCCATGTCCAGTTCTGACTGTTGCTTTCTGACCTGCATATTGGTTTCTCAAGAGGCAGGTTAGGTGATCTGGTATTCCCGTCTCTTTCAGAATGTTCCACAGTTTATTGTGATCCACACAGCCAAAGGCTTTGGCACAGTCAATAAAGCAGAAGGAGATGTTTTTCTGGAACTCTCCTGCTTTTTTGATGATCCAGTGGATGTTGGCAATTTGATCTCCTGTTTCTCTGCCTTTTCTAAAACCAGCTTGAACATCTGGAAGTTCACGGTTCAGGTATTGTTGAAGCCTGGCTTGGAGAATTTTGAGCATGAGTTTACTAGCGTATGAGATCAGTGCAATCATGCAGTAGTTTGAGCATTCTTTGGCACTGCCTTTCTTTGGGGTTGGAATGAAGACTGACCTTTTCCAGTCCTGTGGCCACTGCTGAGTTTTCCAAGTTTGCTGGCATATTGAGTGCAGCACTTTCATAGCATCATCTTTCAGTATTTGAAACAGCTCAACAGGAATTCCATCAGCTCCACTAGCTTTGTTTGTAGTGATGCTTCCTAAGGCCCACTTGACTTCACATTCCAGGATGTCAGGCTCTAGCTGAGTGATCATGCCATCATGATCACTTCAGTGCTTTAGGAGGTGTTGACTACCTCTGCAGGTCTTGGAGGATCTCCTGGGATGCGAGGGTAGGCTGTGGCTCACTGTAGAGACAAGGACACTAGAGGCAGAGGACCCAGGGAATATTCCTTGGTGTGATCTCCCTAGGGGGTCCCCATTTTGGCACTGATACCACAAATATGTTTTAAATGTGTATTCCATGCAACATTTGGGATACACACGACTGAGCAACTGAACTGAATATTAAATAACACTGGATATGTGCTAGATACTGGAGGTACAGCAGTGAATAAAACTGATTCTTACCCTTAAGTAGCTTAAAACCAAGTGACTTAGAGATTGAGGTCTGCTTATAGCAGAAAGAAATTGAGACAGAAACTTACAAAGATTGTGTGACACCTCATCCTGGAGATTCTTGACCATCTACCTCAGCCCTGTTTAATGCAAATATGAATCACATATGCAATCGGAGAAGGCAATGGCAAGTCACTCCAGTACTCTTGCCTAGAAAATCCCATGGATGGAGGAGCCTGGTAGGCTGCAGTCCGTGAGGTTGCTAACGGTCGGACACGACTGAGCGACTTCACTTGCACTTTTCAATTTCACACATTGGAGAAGGAAATGGCAACCCACTCCAGTGTTCTTGCCTGGAGAATCCCAGGGACAGGGGACCCTGGTGGGCTTCTGTCTATGGGGTCACACAGAGTTGGACACGATTGAAGTGACGCAGCAGCAGCAGCAGCAGCAATGGCAACCCACTCCTGTGTTCTTGCCTGGAAAATCCCAGGGACGGGGGAGCCTGTTGGGCTAACGTCTATGGGGTCGCACAGAGTCAGACACGACTGAAGCGACTTAGCAGCAGCAGCAGCATATTAAAAATAATTAATTGTTTATCTGCAATTCAGATATAACTGGGCAGCTTGAACTTTATCTGTATATCTCAGATGGGAGCATTGGTACAAAAGAAATCAATAAATTCTGCAAATCAGATTCTACCTTGCCTTTCCAGAGAGCTGGTGGTTATGCATTTGCCAGCATACCACTGTCTAAACCATTAAAAAAGAGACTAAAATGCAAAGGCTGTAAAAAAAAAAGTACTAAAACATATAATGACCAAAATAAAGGTGAAGTGAACTGAAAGTTGCTTAGTCATGTCCAACTCTTTGCGACCCCATGTACTGTAGCCTGCCAGGCTCCGCTGTCTATGAAATTCTTCAGGCCAGAATATTGGAATGCCGTTCCCTTCTCCAGGGTATCTTACCAACTCAGGGATCAAACCCAGATCTTCCTCATTGCAGGCGAATTCTTCATCTGAGCCACCAGGGAAGGGGCCTAAAATAAAGATGGTATGACTATATTCACTTTAGACCTTAAAATTTTAAAAAAAATTACTGAAATAATGGTAAAAACATTGATAGGTGATTCACATCCTCAAAATCTGATAGTTTGATAGTTCTAAAGTTGTAAAGGCCTCATAGCACAACTTTAAAATACATAAAGCAGAAACTTCCCTTGTGGCCCCACTGGTTAAAACTTCGTGCTCCTGATGCAGGGGTCCCAGGGTTGATCCCTGGTCAGGGGGCTAGATCCCACATGCTTCAGTGAAGATATCCTGTGCTGTAAGTAAGACCTGGAACAGCAAAAAAAAAAAAAAATATATATATATATACATATAATGTAAAAGTTGCCAGAACTATAAGAAAAATCAACAAGTCTACCAGCACAGTGGGAGAATCTGATATATCATATCAATATTTAATCAAGCAATCATAAAAGGCATCAGTCAGAATATAGACGATTTGAAAAATGCAGTAACAAACTTCATCTATTGGTTACATATAGACCCCTATACCTGACAGCTGGATTCCATAGGTTCCTGTCAAGTGCCCCTAAAGCATTTATGTGAAAACTATTCAATGGTAAGCCACTCCAGTACTCTTGCCTGGAAAATCGCATAGACAGAGGAGCCTGGTGAGCTGCAGTCCATGGGGTCGCTACGAGTCGGACACGACTGAGCAAGTTCACTTTCACTTTTCACTTTCACACATTGGAGAAGGAAATGGCAACCCACTCCAGTATTCTTGCCTGGAGAATCCCAGGGACAGCGGAGCCTGGTTGGCTGCCTTCTATGGGGTCGCACAGAGTTGGACACGACTGAAGCGACTTAGCAGCAGCAGCAGCAGCATTCAGGTATATGGCCAAACTGTTTAGACAAGTTTGAATAAGTTTTTAAAAAACTGGTGTATACAGACCATATTCTATGTAAACAATGCAATTGAGTTAGAAATGCATTTTAAAAGGTTTTTTTAATAGTGTATGTTTGAAAATTTAAAAAAATATTCCTGGAGAGGAAAATGCATGTTTTCAATGCTTATATTAGAAAGAAAAGTAATGCCTGAAAGTTAATAAGCTAATCTTCTAATCTAAGAGATTAGAAGAAAAAACAAAAGAATAAAACCAGATATTGTGGCAGAAAAGGAAATTATCATGATAAACAGAAATTAAAAAGAGAGAACACACGAATGAACATTTAGGAAAAATTGTTAAAATGTAATCAGCATTTAAAAATCTTCTCATGCCTGCAAAGAAAATCACCAGGCCCAGATAATTTTATAGGTGAGTTCTAACACACTTTCAAGGAATATAAAGAAGGGGATAGGAGAGAAGAAATACTCATTTTCAGAAGTTGCTGCTGCTGCTGCTAAGTCGCTTCAGTCATGCCCGACCCTGTGCGACCCCATAGAGGGCAGCCCACCAGGCTCCCCTGTCCCTGGGATTCTCTAGGCAAGAACACTGGAGTGGGTTGCCATTTCCTTCTCCTTTCAGAAGTTGAGTATGTAAAATTAATCAGCGAGTGAGGAGACCAGAAGGGGGAGCTCCCACACCCTGCCACTGTCAGTTCAGTTCAGTCACTATAGCAGAGCCCTAGAGGAGAGGAGAAGCACTTCTTTTCTAGCAAGGACTCAGCCAATGAAACACCATGGACTCTTACTATAGCCCTCCCAACTTCCTTTTCCTCTCTTTAAAAGCATTCTCCTCCTCTGCTGTGCCCGGACTTGTACCTATCTTGCCGTGGTTTCAGAACCTGAGTTGCAGTTCTCAGCTGATCAAGTATAAACCCATATTTGCTGGAGGAATATCCAGCGGTCTACTTCCTTCAGGTCAATAGGTATGGGGATATTAAAACCAAAGAATTTCAGTGTAAGAAATGTAACTTATAGATCCCACATGCTGCAGCTGGAGATGCCACATGCCTCAACGAAGATCAAAAATCCTGCAAGCCACAACTTAGACCTGGCACACCCAAATAAACAATTATTTTTTTAAAAAAGAAGGTAAGCATGTCCCTTTGTTCAGTTATGGTCTATGACTGTTTCACAGCACAGTAGCTGAGTTGAGTAGTTGCTACAGAAACCGTATGACCTACAAAGGCTAAAATGTATACTATCTGGTCCTTTAGAGAGGAAGTTCCTCTGATTCCTGCTGTGTAGTTCATGAATGTCTTATCACAACTAAAAATAAGTTCATATATAAAAATATTAACATTTAAAAAGTTATTTGAATTACTATTTTATTTTAGCAGATGCCTCTAGACAAGATTTGAATCTACAATAACAAGCTTCTAGGCTAAAGACCAAATGAAATACCCTATATGTATGGTATTTTTGAAGAT
The DNA here is from genome assembly GCF_049115385.1 of Moschus berezovskii. Taxonomy (NCBI): domain Eukaryota; kingdom Metazoa; phylum Chordata; class Mammalia; order Artiodactyla; family Moschidae; genus Moschus; species Moschus berezovskii. Next base: position 26,908,882 of record NC_142465.1, on the reverse strand, counting down.
GCAAGGAACAGTTTAAGAGCTAAATTTTCTCTAGTGTGGTATGAAATAAGTCTCTGATTGAGATAGCAAAATGTTTGCACATTAAAAAGATTGTCAGCTTGGATTTATCTCAATAAAGTCCTTCTTTTCATCTAGTTGTCAAATGTTTTGAACTGAATTGAGTTAATATATTACTGTTAAAGTGATTAAAGATTATTTAGGTGATAGCCTTAAAGATATGTTAAAAATACGACCAACTTTTCAGAGTAGATGACAACAAGGGAGGTCAAGTGATTGGAAAATGGGAGGAAAATAATCTCTTCCCTCTCCCTTCTTAGGTCCAGTGTCTGGGGCCATGCAAATTGAACTGGCAAAAGATAGATTAACAGGAAAAGAAGATTTATCAAATGTGCATGTCAGAGGTCTACCAGAAATGAAGTGAACACACCAAAGGACTGATCAAACCCAAAGGCTTATATGTCATTTCAACAGAGAGCAATACATTTGTGAAGGACAAGACGAAGGGGAAGGAGTTGGAGTTTCTGGGAACGTGGAAGATAAGGGTACTTGTGAGGTTTGTCATTTAGATTGCACTTGGTATCAGTCTCTGGGAAGGTAAGAGCCTAGAACCATCTTCATTGATTAAGAGTCCCTCGGGAATGATAGATTTCTCTCTTAGTACAGGTGAGGGAAACACTTTTACAAATGAAGATGTATGTTTTGCTCTTGGCCAGATGGGGGGAGGGCGAGAGTTTTTTTTCTCGATGCTTGCTGTTTCTTAACTGCCATCAGCCGAAAATAATCCATGCCAAAGTGGCATATTTTTGTCCCCTCAGTAATAAATGGCTTCTTGAGGTGGAATTTGTTTTACTAAATTTTACAGTCTGGGTCAGGTTCTTCCCCAAGCCCCAACTCTCTTCAGAGAAGACATGGTTGTTTCCTCTCTACTTTCACCTTGAGGATGTGAAGCTAACAGATTTTCTACAGATGCTGCTTTGCTGCTTGTTTCTCCATCTCATCATATGCCATTTCTATTAATATTTCTGCAGAAAGTTGGGCTGGAAAATTTCCTCTATCAAAGCACCAATATGAGGGTTTCACTATCCTTTAAGCATTTTAGTTTGTTCATTGTTGTGCAGTCACTAAATCATGTCTGACTCTTTGTGACCCCATGGACTGCAGCACACGGGGCTTCCCTGTCCTTCATGATCTCCAGGAGTTTGCTCAAACTCAAGTCCATTGAGTCAGCAATGCCATCCAACCATCTCATCCTCTGTCATTCCCTTCTCCTTTTGCCTTCAATCTTATGAGTTGGCTCTTTACGTCAGGTGGCCAAAGTATATTCAGGGTTGATTTCCTTTAGGATTGACTGGTTTGATCTCCTTGCTGTCTAAGGGACTCACAAAAGTCTTCTCCAGCACCATACTTCGAAAGCATCAATTCTTTGGCACTCAGCACTTTTTATGGTCCAACTCTCAAACAGCCATCCATGACTACTGGTAAAACTATATCTTTGACTATACAGACCTTTGTTGACAAAGTGATGTCTCTGCTTTTTAGTATGCTGTCTAGGTTTCTCAGCTTTTCTTCCAAGGAGCGTCGTTTAATTTCATGATTGCTGTCTTCATCTGCAGTTGTTTTGGAACTCAAGAAAATAAAATCTGTCACTGTTTCCACTTTTTCCCCATCTATTTGCCACGAAGTGATGGGACTGGACGCTAATTTATTCTGGACTTGGTTACTTTACACTTTTCCTCTTATTATGGCTAATGTTTTTAAAGTCAACCCTATCATTCTTTTTTTTTTCCACTCATTTATTCATTTAACACACACTTTGGGTACCTACCAAGGGTCGGAGATTATTTTAGGTGTTGGGCATACTGCAATGCACAAAAGAGGAAATAATTCTGCCTTTATATTCTAAATGGTAGGAACAGACCATAAACAAGGTGAATATGTAAAATATGTAATGTGATAGTGATAAATGGTAAAAATGGCTGTAAGGGTAGATTTTAAATTTAAGAAAACCAGACACTGTTTGACACAAATAGTGGGGTTTTTTTTTAGCAATGCAGATAACTTTGTCTCAGATATAAATGATTTGTGTCCAGTAGAAGAGCTTGGGTTGAAACTGAAAGATTAGTTTTATTACCCAATGGTATATTAACCACTTTTTATGTAATTTAGTAATCTTATTCCAGCATTCTTTCTCCTTTCAGTAACTATAAATACCTTTGTCTTTCTATGCTCCATTTGAAACAGGTTTCCTATTCTGCTGGTTCTGTCATCAATGAGGTAAGCAACTAGGAGAGTCATGATTTTTGTCTTTTTGAAAATTATGTATTAACATATAGAATATGATTTATGTAGTTGTGATTTGCTAAAAACCTATAGTGAGCAAACAAACAAAAAACTGATATAAATATATAATAGTGATTTTTAAAATTCATGGGCTGATTTTTTTTTTAATTTTTAAAATTAGTTTGTTTTTGGCCATGCTGGGTCTTCACTGCTGTGTGTGGGCTTTCTCTAGTTGCAGTGAGCGGGGGCTACCCGTGCAAGGGCTTCTCACTGTGGTGGCTTCTCTTATTGCAGAGCACCGCCTCTAGGGCATTCAGGCTTCAGTAGTTGTAGCATATGGGCTTAGTTGCCCTGTGGCATATGGACTTTTCCCTGACCAGGGATTTAACCCCTGTCTCCTATATTAGCAGGTGGTCTCTTGACTACTGGACCACCAAGGAAGTCCTTTGGGTAGATTTTTAACATTCTAATGTCGATTTAGACATTAGAAATGAAAATTATGAAGACCATACAGTAATAGGAGATAAAAGTTTATGAGAATGTTTTTAAAATACATATTTAGTGTTAAAAGATAAACTGAGACATATTAACATTTTTAAGAGTTAATTTGAACAAAAATCTATTTTAATCAGGCAGTACCAAAATAGAAATGATTAGGTGCACTCTACCAGCAGAAGCTACGACTGAGCGACTGAACTGAACCAGCAGAAGGTAGTGGAAAGATTTTTATGAGCAAGAAGCAGAAGCCAAGCAAAAAATTATCTCATTAGCCGTAGTTTAAGTGTTTACCTTACTTGGAAAACCATAGTTAGATGTTTATGATTTTTATTTTTTAACCTTGAAGCATTTCAAGCTTAAGTTTTGGTTTGGTTAGGTAGGCTGCTAAGAATAGAACCACCTCAGTCTAATAGATTCCTTGTTTAAATAACTATTTTCACAATACGTAAATAAATAAAATAAACTCCTATAATGATTGCCTATTTTACTGGCGTTTTTCTGCCAGCCCAGTAAATATTCAAGTATTTAAAATCATTAAGAGAACAGGGTTTGGAGTAAGACTACCTGGCTCTGCATTCTGGATCAACCATGTCTTGGTCTGGGCGAATTGTTTAAGCCTCAGTACTCTTTATCTCATCAGATTATTGGGAGGATAAGTGAAATATAATAATGTAAGCAAGAAGTTCAGAAAAGCTCTGGTAACTAACAGCTCAGTACATGCAAGATACAAGCTTTCTGTTTACAATGAAAACTTGCAAAGTGATTCCCTGGTGGCTCAGGGGTAAAGAATCCATCTGCCAATGCAAGAAACATGGGTTCAATCCCTGATCCAGGACGATCTCCTGGAGTAGGAAAGCACTCCAGTATTCGTGCCTGGGAAATCCCATGGACAGAGAAGCATGGCAGGTGCCATCTAAGGGTAGCAAAAGAGTCAGATAAGTCTTAGCACAATTGCAACTTTGTATTGTTGTGTAAAACACTTTAAAAACAACATACAATGCTTGCAATATTTAATAGAACATTTTTCAATGTAGAAAAGGTTTACTTACTAGCCGGCTCCTTTCAAATAAAATTGGGTTAATTCTTATCTACCAAGATAGTCCTATATTTTGCCTTTATTTTATTGAACATTTTATAGAATGTTTTACAACCCCAGGTAAATTTTGTTTTCTAGTCAAACCTATGTCTGAACAGTTAGTATTTCTTTTACATGAAAATAAACTTCTAAACTAACTGTTGTTTGCGTAAACAACTGACAATACAAAGAAAAGATCTTGCAAACATTTATTTAGAGGATTTAAGTAAAACCATTTCTGCCAAACTTTAGTTCAGTTCAGTTCAGTCGCTCAGTCGTGTCCAACTCTTTGCGACCCCATGAATCACAGCACGCCAGGCCTCCCTGTCCATCACCAACTCCCGGAGTTCACTCAAACCCATGTCCATCGAGTCGGTGATGCCATCCAGTCATCTCATTCTCTGTCGTCCCCTTCTCCTCCTGCCCCCAATCCCTCCCAGCATCAGAGTCTTTTCCAATGAGTCAACTCGTCGCATGAGGTGGCCAAAGTATTGGCGTTTCAGCTTCAGCATCAGTCCTTCCAATGAACTCCCAGGATTGATCTCCTTTAGAATGGACTGGTTGGATCTCCTTGCAGTCCAAGGGACTCTCAAGAGTCTTCTCCAGCACCACAGTTTAAAAGCATAAATTCTTCAGTTATTAATTTTCCAAATAAAAGAAATGAACCAAAAAATTTTAAATACGATAAAATGGAACAAAATGAAAATAATTGTAGTTCTTTTTAAACCGTTGGCACAGTTAGTCAAGCCAACATCCTAATCAGGGACAGCAAATACTATGCAGGCTTAAAAAATGAGTTGGCCTTTCCAGATGTCCTAAGGCTTGAAAAATGGCTTGGTCTTCCTATGTGTCTTCAACTTTCCAAGTCAGAGCAAATGATACAATGGATTCTTTATTCTATTCTACCTCACAATATTTTAAAGTCACCAACATTCTCAAAATTGAGGGATAGGAATACTAATTTACCTAGGAATACCTACAACTTTTCAATTGTAAATTACTCCACTAAATTGCTTGTATGTGTTAAAAAAACAAAATTCAACCAAGTAAACGTGAAGATTCTAATTTGCTTTATTCAGTGACTGAATTAATCAGGAAGCAGGCTGTGTAGTAACAAGAAGAGCACTCCAGGGAATGATACAAAATGGAAGGCTTTTATAGAAAGGAGGGTGGGGCAAAGAGGTTATTTCCAAAAGAAAAAGAATTATTTGGGGCCAGCACCTACTTTTAGGGGGAGAATTGCAACAGCTTTTATCATGCAGATTGCTTCTTCTTCCTCTGGGGGCTAGAGGGCTCACATGACAGATGACCTCACTGGTGATGACCAGGAAATTCCAAACTGGTTGACTAAGATTACATTTCTGAGACTGAGAAGAAACACACACACACACATACACGGGCAACTAATTTATGACGAAGGAACCAAGAACATACAAAGGAAAAAAGAAAGTCTCTTCTGTAAACGGTGTTGGGAAAACTGGACAGCCATATGCAAAAGTTTAAAACTAGATCCCAATCTTACATCATATATAAAGTTAACTCAAGATGGATTAAAGGCTTGAATGTAAAACGACAAACCGTAAAATTCCCTGCAGGAAACAGGCAGTACATAGTACACTGGGACTTCCCTGGTGGTCCAGGGTTGACTCTGTGCATCCACTGCAGGGGACTTGGGTTCAATCCCTGGATGGGAAACTAGAATCCCACAAGCTGCATGGCCAAGAAAACAGAAAAATCTAGAAAGTAGGCAGTACACTTTTTGACATAAGTCTCAGCAGTGTTTTTTTGGATATGTCTCCTCAGGAAAGGGAAACAAAAATAAAAATAAACAAATGAAGATTCTGCACACCAAAGGAGAGCATCAACAAAATGAAATGACAGCCTATTGAATGGGAGAAAAATTTGCAAATTATGTATCTGATAAAGGGTTAATATCCAAAATATATAGAAAGAACTCATACAAAACTGCAACTGACTCCTCCAGAAACAAAGTTCCTCTGCCGAGTTTATGATCAAACTCTGTACCCAAAACTGTGTTCCCTTTCTCATCCTGAACTAATTCCTCACAGGACAGAGGACCATCAAAGAAAAAGGGACACTGAAAACGAGCAGGAGCCTGTGAGGCTCTCCCCAGTAGAGAAGCCTTTCCAGAGCTCCCCTTTCTTGCTTGTAGAAAAAGGCTTTGGTCTCTAGTAGGCCTTCCCTGAGTTCTGTTGCTGTTCAGTTGGCAAGTCATGTCCAGCTCTTTGTGACCCTGTGGGCTGCAGCACGCCAGGCTTCCCTGTCCTTCATTATTTCCTGGAGTTTGTTCAAATTCATATCCATTGAGTCAGTGGTGCCAGCTAACCATCTCATCCTCTGCTGCCCACTTCTCTTGCTTCCATCTTTCCCAGCAATAGGGTCTTGAGTTCTAAAGAGCAGATTTAAACAGTTACTAATTAGGGAACTGAGGGAATGCAGAAAGAAGAAAAATAGTCAAGAAACAGTAGTTCAGTGATAAATCAGTCCTAGATCATCCTTGAGGTATATACATAAGAATCTGATACATATAAAGAGCCTCTTGATGAAGGTGAAAGAGGAGCGTGAAAAGCTGGCTTAAAACCCAACATTCAGAAAACTAAGATCATGGCATCTAGTCCCATCACTTCATGGCAAATAGATGGAGAAAAAATGGAAACAGTGACAGATTATTTGCTTGGGCTCCAAAATCACAGTGGACAGTGACAGCAGCCATGAAATAAAAAGATGCTTGCTCCTTGGAAAAAAACTATGACTAACCTAGACTGTGTATTAAAAAGCAGAGACATCACTTTGTCAACAAAGGTCCATATAGTCAAAGCTATGGTTATTCCAGTAGTCATGTATGGATGTGAGAGTTGGACCATATAAAGAAGGTTCAGTGCTGAAGAATTGATGCTTTTGAAGTGTAGTGTTGGAGAAGACTCTTGAGAGTCCCTTGGACAACAGGGAGATCCAACCAGTCCATCCTAAAGAAAAATCAGTCCTGAATATTCATTGGAAGGACTGATGCTGAAGCTGAAAGTCCAGTACTTTGGCCACCTGATGCAAAGAGCCAACTCATTGGAAAAGACTCTGATGCTGGGAAAGATTGAAGGCTGGAGGAGAAGCAGGAGACAGAGGGTGAAATGGTTGGATGGCATCATTGACTCAATGGACATGAGTTTGAGCAAATTCTTGGAGATAGTGAAGGACAGGGAAGCCTGGCGTGCTGCAGTCCATGGGGTCTCAAAGAGTCAGACACCAGTGAGCAACAACAATATATCTTTGAGATTTTCTGCAGGAAGTAGGGCCCACCCAGGTGGAAAATGGTAACTGCATCCTGAGACCAAAGGTCGATGACTGAGATTCCTGGAACACCACCCTGTTATGTCACCACACATCAATCGGAAGTCATGTCCCCTACAGCCTTCTCCCCAAATATTGCCCTTAAAAACCTCTTGCCTGTGGAATTCCTTGGCAGTTCCATGTTTAGGACTCCTTGCTTTCCCGCTGAGGGCCCAGAATTGATTGGTGTTTAGGGAAGTAAGATCCCACAGGCCACACAGTGCGGCCAAAAACCCCCAAAACCAAAATCAAACCAAACCAAACAAAAGAACTCTTTCCAGAAATCCATCAGGGAGTTGGGTATTTTGAGCAAAAGCTTCCCATGCTCCTTGTTTGACCCTTCATTACACCTTTCTCTGCTCCAAACTCTGACTTTTTGGTCTGTTTAGCCTAACTAGGCACAGGGCACATAAACGGGTTCAACAACAACAACAAACACCCCAGTTTAAAATGGGCAGAGGGGACTTTGCTGGTGGTCAGAGGTTGAGAGTCTGCCTGCCAATGCAGGGGACATGCATTCAACCCCTGGTCAAGGAAGATCTCACGTGCTGCGGAGCAACTAAGCCCATGTGCCACAACTACTGAAGGCCCCATGCCTAGAGTCCATGCTCTGCAACAAAAGAAGCCAAAGCAATGAGAAGCCTGTGCACCACGATGACGAGTAGCAGCCCCGCCCCAACCCCAACCAGAGAAAGCCCACATGCAAAAACAAAGACCCAGCACAGCCAAAAAATAATAAATAAATAAAATTTTTTAAATGGGCAGAGGATCTGAACGTTTGTCCAAAGAAGACATATAGATGATCAACAAGCATATGAAAAGATGTTCAACATCCTAATTATTGGGGAAATGCAAGTCAAAACCACACTGAGCTATCACCTCACGTCTGTAGAATGGTTAGCATCAAAAAACAAGAAATAGCAAGTGTTGTTGAGAATGTGGAGAAAAGGAAACCCTCCTGCACTGTTGTTAAGAATATAAGTTGGTGCAGCCACTATGGCGGTATCTCAAAAAATTAAGACTAGACCTACTGACTTTAAAAGCACAGTGTAAAAGCTGTGGGTCAAATTTATTCAGTGTCTTCAGTTCAGTTCATTCGCTCAGTCGTGTCCGACTCTTTGTGACCCCATGGACTGCAGCACTCCAGGCCTCCCTGTCCATCGCCAACTCCTGGAGTTTACTCAAATTCATGTTCATTGAGTCGGTGATGCCATCCAACCATCTCATCTTCTGTCGTCCCCTTCTCCTGCCTTCAATCTTTCCCCACATCAGGGTCTTTTCCAATGAGTCAGTTTTTCCCATCAGGTGGCCAAAGTATTGGAGTTTCAGCTTCAGCATCAGTCCTTCCAATGAATATTCAGGACTGATTTCCTTTAGGATGGACTGGTTGGATCTCCTTGCAGTCCAAAGGACTCTCAAGAGTCTTCTCCAACACCACAGTTCAAAAGCATCAATTCTTCAGCAATCACCTTTCTTTATAGTCCAACTCCCACATCCATACATGACTACTGGAAAAACCATACCTTTGACTAGATGGACCTTTGTTGGCAAAGTAATGTCTCTGTTTTTTAATATGCTGTCTAGGTTGGTCATAACTTTCCTTTCAAGGAGCAAGTGTCTTTTAATTTCATGGCTGCAGTCACCATCTGCAGTGATTTTGGAGCCCCCAAAAATAAAGTCTGTCACTGTTTCCCCATCTATTTCCCATGAAGTGATGGGACCAGATGCCATGATCTTAGTTTTCTGAATTTTAAGAACTAAAACCCCAGAGATAGACTCTCAGATAGCTCTGAGAAGCTGTTTCAAAGATGTAAGCAGGGAGGTTACCAGGAAAAGCCTGGTAATGAAGGGTAAAATTTCTCATGCACATTTAAGTAGGTATCTTCTCCATTGATAAGATACTTTTGTAATTTAGTTTTTCAATTCGTTAATAAGGTGTATCATATTGATTGATTTGTGGATATTGAATCATCCTTGCATCCCTGGGCTAAATTCCCCTTTATCATAGCATATAATTGTTTTAACATACTGTTGAATTTGGTTTGCTAATATTTGTTGAAGACTTTTGCATCTATGTTCATATCAGTGATATTGGCTGACAGTTTTCTTTTGTTGTGGTAACTTTGTCTGGTTTTGTTATCAGGGTGATGATGGTCACAAACAATGAATTTGGTAGTGTGGTAAATTTAAATTTTGCTTTTTGGAACCTTCTGGAATTTCTTTTTTTGAATATTTTCAATCCATGTTTGGTTGAATCTGCAGATGTGGAACCACGAATACAGAGGGCCAGTTGAATATTTATTTAGCAAACCCTAAATGCCAAGCCAGCTCTGGACCTTCTCACCCAGACAAATTTGACAGTATGGCACCAGTTCATCAGATATTCCTTATCCTATAAAAGCTTTTTGCCTTCCACCTCATTTTGCAGTTCTCCAAAGGAGACTGTGAGTCTGTGAAGCATTAAAATTTGTTTGTATCACCTAAATTGTCTTCTTTGATTTTTTTTTTTAACAATTCTGTCTACCCTCTATCTTTTTGTTTAAAAGCAGGGCATACATTTTCCCCTCTATGGTACCAGCAAGAAGAAAGAAAGAAAGTGAAGTTGCTCAGCAAGAAGAGAGCTATCCTTACTGCTTGTTCAAAGATAAACTGAGCCATATTAAATATTTTAAGGGTGTATTTGAGCAAAACTTGATTTGAATTGGGCAATGCCTAATTGGAAGTAGTTAAAAACATTTCACCAACAGGAGCCAGGGAAAAGACTTTTAAAGAGCGCAGGAAGAAGCAAAGCAAGGATATAGCTACAGCTTGAGACTCAGGTTCAAGCCCTGGGTTGGGGAAGATCCCCTGGAGAAGGAAATGGCAACCCACTCCAGTACTCTTGCCTGGAAAATTCCATGGATGGAGGAACCTCATAGTCTATAGTCCATGGGGTTGCAAAGAGTCGGGTATGACTGAGCGAGTTCGCTTTCACTTCACTTCATAGCTTAAGCAATTGCACTAATTGAGGGAGCCTGGTTGGCTGTTTGTGACAGGTTGTCCTTAGGTTTTGATTTCTTAACCTTAAGGCATTTCAGTCTTAGATTTAGTGTTTTGGCTTGTTTTTAAATTTTAATGTATTTATTTGCTTGTGTTGGGTCTTTGTTGCTATGCACGGGCTTTCTCTAGTTGCAGTGCTCGGGCTTCTCATTGCGGTGGCTTCTCTTGTGAAGCATCGGCTCTAGGCACGCAGGCTTTAGTAATCGTAACATGCGGGCTCAGTTTTGCAGCTCAAGGGCTTAAGAACTCGGGCCCAGTAGTTGTGGCCCACAGGTCTAGCTGCTCTGCAGCGTGTGGGATCTTCCCAGACCAGGGATCGAAACCGTGTCCACTGCATTGACAGGCAGATCCTTATCCACTGGATCACCCGGGAGGTCCAGGCTTAGGTTTTGGTTTGCTTATGTGGGCTACTAGTTATTGCCTGCTATTTAATTAATCTAGTAATGGTCTGCTCTTTAATTAACTGACGACGTTGGAGATGGAAAGCTGGCACTGAGATGAGTTTGCGTAAACAAAACACTCAAATAACACTTACCCTCCATTCCTTCCACTCATATATTTTCTTGTCACTTTCTCCACAATTCATCTGCCCTGGAAGCCCAAACTCCCTCTGCTTTGTCTAGTAACTTCTCTACAATATATCACCATTTGTTAAAATGATATATAAGCCCCTAAGTCTAACCACTTCTTTGGATTTTTCACTTCTTTTTTTAGGGGGAGAGGGGGTGAAGTTATTATACACATGTAAATATTAACAGTAATAAAACTTGTATGCCTTTCCTCCTGTTAATCTGTATTTTATTAGTTTAATTTGTACCTCTGCAGGTACTTGAGCTAGGAGGGTAGAGGAAAAGGTTTTCTTTCACTCCAAGGTAAAAGGGAGAAGAAGGAGATGGTATTTTCCAAGAATTTTCTTAATTTTCTTTCCAGATTAATCTGTTTGCTTGTTTTATGTCAACTAAGTATACATTTTATATATTAACCAAAATCTGTCAAGTGAAATGTATTTCTGGATCCCACTTTTAGCCAACTAACCTGTAACAAGCATGGTTCTTAAAACACTTTTAAAAAGTGTACAATGCATTATTTTTATGTAATCTTGCAATGCCGACATCAAGTATACTATTTTAATATCATTTAGAAGTGATAACATGAATAAGTGATTGCCCTGAGTTATCAGGTCGATTTTTTTCTCCCTTTAGTTTTCTTAATATAGATGGACATAAACGAGAGAGAAGGGGAGAGAGAGAGAGGCATTCTTCCACCCAGAATATTTTTTACACAATAATAATTTAACTGTCAATAATCAGTTTAGCATCTTTAGCATCTCCTACTTCTCATTCATGCTACCTGTGGTGGCAAGACATTTTCAGATTAGTATTTTACAAAAGACCATTTATTTGAGCCCTGACTGTGATAGTCTACTTTAGATTTTCAGACTATTCTAAGCCATCTATGGACTTAAGCAACACACTGAATTAGATGGTCTGTGGAATTTTCTATCAATGAGTTTCTATCAAATTATAAGAGAAGCTGGAAGTGCAGTCAGTCTAAATTCTATACAACTCATCTTTCTAATTATACTGCCTAAGGAGGCCAGCTGGCTAGCTGTCAAGAGACCTCAGGAAGTGTATTTACACTGGTAAATTCACTGTGGTACAAGTTCTGAATCTTTGCTTTGCAGACTCAAAACTCGAATTTTTGTCAAGCACGTTGAATGTAAAGTCTTCTCTTGGCAGAATCATTTTATTCATGCTTACAGTGACTGAAATGTCATTTTATTAATTTACAATGGGCAATAAAATATGCATGTGGATTGTTCTGCTTGCCTCAACAGGATAAGTGCCTTTACTCTTTAAAGACAAAACTACCTGAAAAGCAGCCAATTATAATTGAAAATTTGAGGGATCTTTATTCAGAACAAGAGGAGGTAGCCGAATGATGCTCCTCAGGGACAGAATTTTCAGGTAGCTTAAAGTGTTTTGAGTCTGTGATGTTCCCTTCTCATCCTTAAAAGGGTTGAGTACAATAGGGAGATACATATAGGCCCCCATAGCTTAACTGGGGGCAGGACGAGGGTTCGGAAAGAGTAGGAATTAGACAAAAGGAGGATGGATGGCAAGCATTCAGCCAAGTGTCATGGCCCAGAAGTCAGGGAGAGACTGTGCTGAGCAAAAAAACTGCAGTAGTTCAGTATGTCCGAAGCATACAGCGCAAAAAGGAAATAACGTCAAGTGGCGTGGAAGATTTTGCAAATCACAGTTTGGGGTTTTTGTCCTCAAATGAAGGGGGCTAGTGAGGAATTTTAAGCTGGGGAGTAATGAAGATCAGGTTTGTGCTTTAGTAACATCACTCAGGCTGCAGGGTAGAGAATTAATTAGATGGATGCAAGAACAAGATCAGAGCGGAGTTGCTCCTAGGTCAGAAAGGAGTGACTTGAAAACCGGGATGTTGTGAAGCAGAATTTACAGAACAGGGTGATTAATTAAATGTGGGCAGAAATAAAAGGAGAACAGGCAAAGATGGCAGATTTCTAGCTTGGGTATGGTGGTGCCAGCAGTGGTATGGGAACCCCGGAGGTCATAGGGAAGTGAGTGAAGGGTGGCCCAAAGAGGGGCGTGATGAGTCAGTTTAGAGTTCAGACACTTAGAATTGAGCTAGAGGATTCTGTGACTCCGCAACGGAAACACAGTCTTCACCACTGGACTGCCAGGGACGTCCTGGTATTTGTCTTTCTCTGTCTGACTTCATTTAATATGATAATCTCTAGTTATAGTCATGTTGCGACAAATGGCATTATTTCATTCTTTCTTTATGGCTGAGTACTATATATATATACACACACATATATATGAATAGTGTATATGAATGTCATATATATGAATAGGTGGACACCATATCTCCTTTATCCATTCATCTGTTGATGGACATTTAGGTTGTTTCCATGTCTTGGCTATTGTGAATAATGCTGTTATGAACATAGGGATGCATTTATCTTTTTGGATTGGAGTTTTGTTTGGATATATGCCCAGGAATTGCTGGATCATATGGTCATTCTATCTTTAATTTTCTGAGGAACCTCCATACTGTTTTCCATAGTATGGAAAGTGAGTATAGCTGCACCAACTTACATTGTGCAAGTTTGCTCAGTCGTGTCCAACTCTTTGTGAGTTTTCTCCAGGCCAGAAAACTGGAGTGGGTAGCCTTTCCCTTCTCCAGGGGATCTTCCCAACCCAGGGATTGAACCCAGGTCTTCTGCATTGCAGGCAGATTTTTTTTTACCAGCTGAGCCACAAAAGAAGATGGGGATTTTTGTTGTGCCACTTCTACATGATTCTATGGTCTATTTTGTACTTTATCAGCTCTTGCTGTTGTTCAGTTGCTAAGTTGTGTCTGACTCTTTGCAACCCCACGGACTGTAGCCCACCAGGCTCCTCTGTCCTAAGCTCAAATACTGACGTGGGTTGCTGTTTTGTTCTCCAGGGGATCTTCTTCGACCAGGGATTGAACCCGCATCTCCTATATTAGCAGGCAGATTCTTTCCCACTGAGCCAGGGAAGCCCCTACTGACTTTATTTGAGGTTTAAATGCTATAGACTTGACCATGACCATATACATATATACATGCATATATATATATATATATATATATATACACACACACATATGATTTTTAATAAGTTTAAAAACATAATTTCCTAAACCTGCTTCCAAAGAAACTCAATGGAGATCTGATACTTTTCTTAGAGTTAAGTTAACTAGAGTATGGAGAAAATCAGTAGGGACTTCTGGAGAATTCATGTATCTTCCTACTGCTTTGAAATTCTTGCCTTTGCCTCCCTTCTCATCCATCCCTCAATGGTTGAAAGAAACACAAACTGATACAAGACTTCAATTAGTTGGTTTAATGATGCTAATATAATTTGTTAAAACTGAACAATTCAGTTGAGAAGAATAAAAACTAATCACTGCCAAATACCTGGTGAGTAGTCCTGTGTGCATTCCTTAGGCTCCTTAAACTGTCTCTGCCTTATTGATACAGTCATCATCTGCACTGTACTCATCGTAATGTTTCATACATTTGCTTCTACTTGGAAATGAATTGTTTGGTGGTCACACATGAAATTAACCAGGAGAACAATGTTCTGATTTACAGAAGGCAGAGAATAGGTGGTTTCTCATAAATATTGGGAAATTTTGAAGAGTTAAGAAACATGTGCTCAGTCACTCAGTCATGGCCAACTCTTTGCGACCCCATGGACTACTGTGGCCTGCCAGGCTCCTCTGTCCATGGAAGTTTCCCAGTCAGAATACTGGAGTGGATTGCATTTCCTTTCTCCAGGATTAAGAAACACACATACATATATATTAAACCAAAAGAGAAAAGACTGCTGAGTAGGAACAAAGATGCTGGATTACTCTCAGTACTGTTAGCTTTGAACCACATCTTCACAAGTAGGAAGATAGTAGTTTATGTACAAAAATATTTGTTTGTAAAGCAATTGTTGTGGGAATGATCATGTACCCTTACAAAATTCCACAGACTGGGTGGCAGAAATCGATTGCTCATAGTCATGAAGGCTGGAAGGCTGAGATCAGGGTGCCAGCATGGTTGGGTGAGGGGCCACATCCGAGTCACTGATTTCTTGTATCATCACATGAAAGAAGAGACCAGAGAGTTCTTTATGGTTTCTTTTATAAGAACACTAATCTGAGGATTCCACCCTCATGACCTACTCATCTCCTGAAGCTGCAACCTAGTAATACTGTTAGTTTTGGGGGTTAGAATTTCAGTATACGAGGTTTCTGTTTTGTTCACTCATTGAATTGTGTTTGATTCTTTGTGAACCCACTAAATGCAGCAAACCAGGCTTCCCTGTCCATCACCAACTCCTGGAGTTTACTCAAACTCCAGTCCATTGAGTCGGTGATGCCATCCAACCATCTCATCTTCTGTCACCCCCTTCTCTGCTTGACCTCAATCTTTCCCAGCATCAGGGTCTTTTCGAGTGAGTCAGCTCTTCACATCAGGTGGCTAAAGTATTGGAGCTTCAGTTTCAGCTTCAGTCCTTCCAATGAATATTCAGGGTTGATTTCCTTTAGGATGGACTGTTGGATCTTCTTGCTGTCCAAGGGACTCTCAAGAGTCTTTTCTAACACCACAGTTCAAAAGCATCAATCCTTCAGTGCTCAGCCTTCTTTACGGTCCAGCTCTCACATCCATACATGACTGCTGGATAAACCATAGCTTTGACTATATGGTCTTCTGTCAGTAAAGTGATGTCTCTGCTTTTTAATATGCTGCCTAGGTTGGGTCACAGCTTTTCTTCCAAGGAGGAAGTGTCTTTTAATTTCATGGCTATAGTCACTATCCACAGTGATTTTGGAGCCCAGGAAAATAAAATCTGTCACTGTTTCCACTTTCCCCTATCTATTTGCTATAAAGCTATGGGACTGGATGCCATGATCTTAGTTTTTTGAATGGTGATTTTTAAGCCAGCTTTTTCACTCTCTTCTTTCACTTTCATCAAGAGGCTCTTTGGTTCCTCTTCGCTTTCTGCCATTAGAATAGTACCATCTGCATATCTGAGGTTGTTGATATTTCTCCCAGCAATCTTGATTGCAGCTTGTGAGTCATCCAGCCTGGCGTTTTGCATGCTGTACTCTGCATAGAAGTTAAATAATCAGGGTGACAATATACAGCCTCAATGTACTCCTTACCAGTTTTGAGCCAATCCATTGTTCCATGTCCAGTTCCAACTGTTGCTTCTTGACCTGCATACAGGTTTCTCAGAAGACAGATAAGGTGGTCTGGTATTCCCATTTCTTTCAGAATATTCCACAGTTTGTTGTGGTCCACACAGTCAAAGGCTTTAGTGTAGCCAATGAAGCAGAAGCAGATGTTTTTCTGGAATTCCCTTGTTTTTTCTATGATCCAATGGATGTTGGAATTTCCTAGTTCCTCTGCCATGTCTAAATCCACCTTGTACATCTGAAGTTCTCAGACCACATATTGCTGAAGCCCAGCTTGAAGGATTTTGAGCAGTACCTTGCCAGTATGTAAAATGAGTACAATTGTGCAGTAGTTTGAACATTCTTTGACATTGCCCTTCTTTGGGATTGAAATGAAAACTGACCTTTTCCATTCCTGTGGCCACTGCTGACTTTTCCAAATTTTCTGGCATATTGAGTACAGCACTTTAACAGCATCATCTTTCAGGATTTGAAATAGCTCAGCTGGAATTCCATCACCTCCACTAGCTTTGTTCATAGTGACTAAGTCCCACTTGACTTCACACTCTAGGGTATCTGGCTTTGGGTGAGTGACCACACCATCGTGGTTATCAGGGTCATTAAGACCTTTTTTGTATAGTTTTCCTGTGTATTTTTGCCACCTCTTCAATCTCATCTGTTTCTGTTAGGCATGAATTTTAGTGGGGGCAAAAACATTTAAATCTTCCTTTCCTCATTCATCAAGAAATATTTATTTATTGCTAATCGTGGATTGAGCATTGTTTTAATTATTGGGGATACAGCAGGGAACAAGAGACAAGATTCTTATATTCAGTTTTCTCTGCTATGCAGAGAATTAGAATGGGTAATCTGATAGATTGGAGACCCCGTTAATACTTTAGATGAAGTGATCCTTGGAGGTCTCTCTGAGGAGGTGACTTTTAAAGTACAATATGAATGCCAAGAAATTAATCACAAAGCATTTCTTAAATAGGAACTGTTTGAGCCTAGGCAGGAGTAAGTTTTTTGCAACTGAGGAAAAAACAGTTCAAGGAGGCTGAAGCAAAGTAAGCTAAGTGTTTTAAGTAGAAGGCGGAGAAGCAGGAGGGACCAGATCAACAGGTTGTGTGAGCCAGGATAAGGTATTTGGACTTTATTGTGAGTGTGATGGGAAGCTACAATCAAGGAGGACAGTGATGCTACTTAATTTGCATTTAAAAAAAAGTTGTTTCTAGCTGCTGTATAATGAACAGATTATAAGGAAGTCAAAGGAAAAGCAGGGAGATCAACCAGGAAATACTTCCAGTTGTTTGGACAGGAGTTGAAGGTGCTGTGGACTGGGGTGACCATGGAAAGAAGTGGCAGGTTTGGTGTATGTTTTGGAGGTAGACCTGCTGGACTGGATGTAGAGAGGAGAAGTGATGAGATAGACAAACAGAAGATAATGCCAAGATTTCTGGTTTGCTCCAACTAAGTAGTTGGGGGGAAGGACAGGTAGACAGGAAAACTGGTGAAGGAGCACTTTTGAAGATAAAAATGAAATAGTTTTTGGTGGGCCATGTTAAGTTTGAGATGCTGGTTAGATATCCAAGAAAAACAAAGTAGCTGGTTTTTTATCAAAGTCCGAAACCTGGGGAGATTCAGCACTGGAGATGTAGACTCTGGCAAATGGATGAAATTTAAAGTCAGACTAGTTGAGATCACTTCTAGGCCATGTGGGATAGATGAAAGGCGGGTCTTAGAACATTAAGGAGGCACCGTAAGATACGCAACAGAGAAGTCTTCAGACAAGTACTTGGAAGAATGGTCATCGAGAAGAAAAACCAGAAAGTAAACTGTCAAGGAAGTCAAGAATAAAACAAGGAGAGAACCATCTGGTGTTCTCAGTGTGAATAAGAGTCAAATAAAGTAAAAGAAAAAAAATAAATTTGTCACTGGATTAGGCAACATGTATGTTGTTAGTGATCTTAATATGAACAGTCTCATCAGAGTAGATGAGAAGGCAGCTCGATTGGAGTGGGTTAAGAAGAAAATGAATAGACTGAAGGAACTATAGGTATGAAAGCCACCATGGGGCATCCAGAGAAAGAAGACAGGAGAAAAGCATAAAAGGAGTCTGCTGGGCAATGTTGAGTGCCTATTTGAGCTCTGTGACTTTTAATGTAAAAT
Organism: Moschus berezovskii; assembly: GCF_049115385.1. Classification (NCBI taxonomy): domain Eukaryota; kingdom Metazoa; phylum Chordata; class Mammalia; order Artiodactyla; family Moschidae; genus Moschus; species Moschus berezovskii. Next base: position 26,890,743 of record NC_142465.1, on the reverse strand, counting down.
GAGTCCAATAGCCCCAGCTATATATTTGTACCTCTAATGATATTCAGCTGCTCCTGTACAGCATGGAGTAGTTGGGTAGTCATGTTTGGGTTCTGCTAGATGAAAACAATGGAGGAAGAGAGAGCTGAAGTTAAGCATGTTTGCAAAGGGTGGGGGTGCTATAAAGTTGGATCATAGGCTTTAAGCTGGATTTTGCTAGAAATAAGGATGCTAGGGAAATGGCAAATTTCGTGAGACAGTGAAAAACAGAGAAGCCTGCCATGCTACAGTCCATGGGGTCACAAAGAGTCGGACACAACTGAGTGATTGAACAACAAGAAGAAGGGAAATGACTGATAGAAAGTAAGAAGGGCCAATGACTGGAAGTCTCGATGGAGTCAAAGAACTTGTGAAATATGGGTGTAAAAGAGTTAAATGGATAGAAATTAGCAGCCAGAGGGCTTCCCAGGTGGCGCTAATGGTAAAGAATCCGCCTGCCAATGTGGGAGATGCCTGAGTTCCGGGTTTGATCCCTGGGTTGGGAAGATGCCCTGGAGAAGGAAATGGCAACCCACTCCAGTATTCTTGCCTGGAAAATCTCATGGACAGAGGAGCCTGGTGGGCTACAGTCCATTGGGAAGCAAAGAGTCGGACACAACTGAGCATGCATGCACTTGCTATTTGCTAGGCTACGTTAAATTGGACTGTTTTGTGTGGGAAGTTGCTAGATTATAGTGAAGGATATTTTTACATGATGAAGTTTCACCCACTGCTTATTTTCCTTTGGAGTAGTTAAGTTCTCTAGTATATTATTCCAGTGATGGAGTTAGCACAAGCTGCAGGGAAGAATATAGGTTTTTTTTAATAACCCATTTTGCTAAGCAGTAGATGAGAATCTATTAGTCAAAAGATTCCACTGGAGAATTTCAGTGGAGAAGGCCTTAGCATGTGACATCAATATGCAACTTTAATTTTTGAAAAAATAAAACAAATGTCACTTTAAATGTAAAAAGCTGTTTCCTTTCTTTCTTACAATACTTGTGATGTCAAATGTGTGTTTTTTCCCATACCAAGCAATTCTCCAATTCTCCAGACACCACCCAGGTATCCTACAATTTAATTCAGTTTTGGTACTAACAACCCAGAGTTAGCACAGACCCCAAAGGCTAAAGGTTCAGTGCCACCAAAAACGCTCCTTACTTCAGATACCACTTGGAAGTTCCAGGTTGTCACTTGTACTTTGGGCCAACTGGTTATAAATTGGGGGTTCCCACAACACTCTCCCCAGTTTATACAATTTGCTATAATCCCTAACAGGACTTCCCAGGTGTTGCTATTGGTAAAAAACTCCCCTGCCAATGAAGGAGATATAAGAGATGTGAGCTTGATCCCTGGGGTGGGAAGATCCTCTGGAGGAGGGCATGGCAACGCATTCCAGTATTCTTGCTTGGGAAATCTCATAGACCAAGGAGCCTGGTGGGCTACAGTCCATAGGACTGAAACAATTAAACACACATACACAGATAATTGCTAACAGAACTCACGAAATACTTTACTTACTCTTACTGGTTTATTACAAAGGTTACCACTCTACAACAGCCAAATGGAAGAGAGGTATAGGGCAAAGTATGGGGAAAGGGGTGCAAAGCTTCCCCATACCCTCCAGACAGGTAATCCTCCAGCACCTTGATGTTTGTCAATCTGAAGTTCTCCAAACCTCATTATTAAGGGTTTTTATGGAGGTTTCATTATATAGGTATAATTGATTATATCACTGGCCAATGGTGATTGTCTTCCAGTTCCTCTTCCCTCCAGAAGGTGGAGGGGAATGTGGACTTGAAAATTCCAACCTTTATTTTTTTTTATATCCGTGAGTCTTTTATTGGTCATTTATATGCCAGGTAGCAGCATCACCAAAAACAAAAATAGCTGTTTCCACCTGAAAGCGCCTCCTGTCTTCATTTGCCTTTTTCTTTCTCTCCCAACTCTGTAGATCCACATAGATGAAGACAGCTTTACTGGCAACAGGCCTTAAGGGGAGAAAAATATCAATCAGGAGGCAAGAAACCTATTGGTATATCCCTCCCAAATACAAAAATATTAGCCAGCGATTACTATAGCAACTGCCAGTTTCACATAGTCTCCCTTTAAGCCTAAGATTATCCCATTTTAAGGGATGGAGAGAGCAAGTTCCAAGAGAACTCAGCTTTGTCTGAAACTAGCTCACATGCCATACAAAGCACACTACGAGCACAATTTCAGTACTACGGGGACGACCGAAAATGAGACGGCTGGATGGCATCATCGACTCTGTGGACATGAGTTTGAGTGAACTCCGGGAGTTGGTGATGGACAGGGGGGCCTGGCGTGCTGTGATTCATGGGGTCGCGGAGAGTCGGACACGACTGAGCGACTGAACTGAACTGAACTGAACTGAATTCCTCCTCTTACGACCACCAGGACCAGGGTTTAGATCTGATGGGAAAGGGAACTGGAGGGTGAAAATTCCAACCTTATAATCATGATTTGGTTTTTCTGTAGATCAGCGCCCACCCTAAAGCTATCTAGGGACACCCAACCATTCACCAGCATACAAAAAGACACTCAAGACTCTAGGATTCCAAGGGTCTTAGAAGTTCTGGTGTCTGAAACCAGGGTCAAAAATCAGACATTACAACAAAAGATGCTCTTATTACCCTATCACTCAGCATATTACTCAAGGGCAGGGACCAAATATATACTTATTATATCACAGTTTTATCACATTTATGTTGATGAAAATATTTCCCATATTGTCTGACAATAAAGTACCATTGCTTTGCTCTGTTTGCCTGGAAATATTTAAGTGCACTGTCACCGATAGTGATTAATAATATATTAGTTGTATGCACGACTGTTTTGCTGCACTATAGACACACACACATTAAAAAGACGTTTGGATAGAAACAACATATTGCATCATATAATGCTTTATTTGCATTTTTACAAAACATTTATAACCTTAATTCATTGGAAAATAATATTTGCTGCGTTTTTTCAAAAGATCTGTATTTTCTAATAAGCACTCCATTCATTGCTTGGTAGACTTCAGATCGGCACTCCCAGCAAGTTAATTGCATTCTTCTCCTCCCTTTCCCTATTTAAGGGCTTCCATGAGTGAACTCTGGGAGTTGGTGATAGACAGGGAGGCCTGGCGTGCTGCGATTCATGGGGTCGCAGAATCGGACACAACTGAGCGACTGAACTGAACTGAAAGTCCCTACCCCCACTCCCCACCATAAAGTCAAACCTCTTAGCTTGTAAATACTGGCAGAATGGCAGGATTTCGCAGCTGTGATTTTTGAGTGTAAATAATGATGTCGTGCCTGGAAGTCAGTTCCAGATTCACTTCCAAGTCCACGTCCTTGTTTTGGCAAACTGTTTATCTGTGACCTCATTATTTTTTCTTAATCTATGAAACAGACGCATTAAGGTCGATTCACTTCATATACATCTGTTATCAGAAGAGGATTTAAAATTCCTTAGGAGAATGGACCAAGCATGGGCTTTAGATAGTGCAACATGTTAACATCACCCCATTAAATATTGTTTATAGTCCAAAACAGTCAACCCCAAACTTGTCTTGCTAATTCAAATTCCAGTTTCTTCCGACCGTTTCTTCCGGTTCTTTACTTTCCTTTCGGCTGAAATTAGGAGCAGGAAGGGAGAAGGGAAAGGAGCCAGGGATTGGACCAGGGGACAGAAGCCTATCAGACCGGTTAATCGTGTCTGTGATTCTCTCCTTTGCTTCCACCCAGGGACTGAGCGCTTCCACAAAAATGACGGTCCCGTTCAGGAGCGGTCAAGGCCAGGGTCACATTGACAAATTTTACAGAGTAGTCTGAGGTGCAGTCTAGGTACCTGCCCCGAGATCCCTCTTGGTGTCGCGGTCACGGACCCCCAGCGGTTCCCCTAGCGGGTACGGGGTCTGAGCGCGGGCATGCGCGCGGCGGCCGTGGCGGCCCCAAACCAGCCGGAAGGAGAGGCGGCGGCGCCCACGTCCTGCCGCCTGTCCGTCACGCAATCCCCCACGCCGCCGTCCCTTTCGATTGGTGGCAGATGCGGGCCAGGCCCCTTCTAGCCCCGCCTCCCGTGGATGGACAGGCCGAGAGGGCGGTGCGGCGCGGCGGCGGGAGGGTCCGCCCAGCTGTCAGTGACAGGGGAAGACCTGGCGGGGGCGGCGCTCGCTCGCTCCGTCGTCGCTCTCTCGGGCGCGCTCCCTCTAGCAGCTCGCGGGGAAGTCGGGGCCGCCCGAGCGGCCGCCGCCACCGCCTCGCCCCGACCTCCTGCCGGTCCTCTCCCGGCTCAGTCCCTCCCGCCCGCGCACCCCCGAGTAGTGAGCGGCCCCCCGGCAGGTTCGGAGAGTCCCCGCGGCGGCGCCGGTGCTGTGTAAACCATGTTGAGGAGGATTCTGCAGAGGGTAAGAGAGACCGTCTTTCCAGGAGCACGTGAGCGGAGAGCCGGGGACGCGGAAGCCGCCCCCTCCTCAGCGCGGGCTCCTTCCTTCCTTAGGCCCCGCGGCCCGGGCGGCGGTTAGGCCTCGGCCGTCCGCTCCGGGGGCGGGCCGCTGGGGCGGGGCGGCGGCTGGGCAGCAGGCTGGGGCCGGGCGTCTGGCCCCCCGCGGCTCCGCACGCCCAGGCCCCGGCGCGGCTGTCGCGCGGGCTGTCAGTGCGCGCGGGAGGGTGTGGTGCCGCCGCGTTCCTTCCAGAGCCTGGAGTGGCTGCGGGTCCGGCCCGCCATCCGCACGCCAGGCCGGAGAACGCGCGGTGGGAGCCCGGGGCAGGCGGGCTCGCCTCTTCCCCCAGCGCCCCGCCCAGCGTGCCCCGCAACTTTCCACGACGCGCACCTGCCGCGCGCGGCTTCGTGATCTCAGCTGGGCGACCCCGCAGGGTGATGTGCTGAAGCCTGGCCTAGCGTCGGCCCAGTGGCGGTACCGACACTTAACTGGCAAAGTCAGCTGCGGAGGAAGATATTACTCACAGTTGGCAACTTTTTGTCTCCTCCAATTAAAAATGCGTTTTCCTCTGCCAGCCTAGTACCTTTTTCGAGTTATCCAAGAATAAATCAGTTGTAACCTTTATCTAACGGACTGCCCCTTTACTTTCTGCCAGTGATGTGCCCATTTCAGATCTGGAAAAACCTTAAGATATAAAGATTGACTATTGGAAAGCTGGAGGTGTTTTGTTTAGGAATCAGTTCCTAGAATAAGAGTTAACATGTTTTCTATAAGAGTTACTGTTAACTCAAGTTTTTGTTTGGGTTAGCTATTTTAAAACTCTTTTTGAGACTAATGGGGGTGCAACAAAAAGGTAAGTGGTTGAAAATTTGGTGCCGAACCCATTAGTTGGTTCCTGAGGGAGAAGGATGACTAGTTCTAAGCACAAAAGGAGTTTGTTGAACTTGAAGTATGCAGTCCAGGAAGGTGCTAAAGAGAGTTGAGTCATCCCCTGTATAGAAAGGGAGTGTCCTTGTGCCTGCAGAGCTTTGTGAAACGTCAAGTCACGTGAAACTAGGTCATATATCAGGGAGAGAAATAGTTAATTTCTGTATCTGCCACCTTGTATTGACATTTGATGGTTTTTTGCAATGTTTTGTCAGTTTTTTTAAATCTTGATAAGTGCTGTTTTTGTCAGTAGCAAGGGCATGCGCTTTACTCTGGCCATCAGTTCAACATTAAAGACATCTGTGCATGATTTACTCGCACTGATTAGAGAGTTTTCTTTTTTCACACCTGAAGGAACTCATTTCCTCATGCCTCAGATTTTTTTGTAACGTAGTTCCACAGCTGAAGATTATCAATAGTTTGTGGTTTGCTTTGAAGTTTATAAATAAAGTGTTTACTGACTTAATAGCTTCTAGTAGTCATAGGTTAGTTTTCAGAAATACAACAGCTTTCAGGTACTCTTGGTTTAGTGTTTTTAAGCGTTACAGTTGTATAAGGGTCATTTTGAGTGTTGGTGCATACACATCAATGGCTGCAGAAGTTTCAGGTGAAACTACAAGATGGGAATTTATTCTGGTTATTGATGAGATGTTATAAGTCGCTTGGCAGCATGGCATTATTGACATTTGTGAGCGGATAATTCTTTGTTGTAGTGGGCTGTCGTTTGCGTTGCAGGATGTTTAGCAGCATCCCTGACTTCTATCCACTAGATGCCATAGCACCCCCCCGCACCCCAATCCCCTACCCACTTTTGTGTCAACCAGAAATGTCTGAAAACTTTACCAAATGTCACTGGGGGCAAAATTGCCCTGGCTGAAAATCACTGTCTTAAATTTATATATTCTTTTATAGGAAAGTTTGAATTGCATCTCATAGCTTACTACTTTTTTTCCCCTTCAGTATCCTTGAGTGGCAGTAAATGCAAAGTATCTGCTAGGGGCCTAGGAACCAGTTAAATAAGATATGGGCCCTCCTTTCAGAATTCACAGCGGGTTGAGGGAATGGCCATTTAAAAGTATTGGAAGTGCTTTGTAATGGAAGAATGAATAGTGCCTGGGGGCCACTTCCTGGGAGGGTGTTGGTGCCATCTGGAAAAGCTTCTGGGAGGAGGGTATATTTGCAGCTCAAAAGAGGGGAGGGCAGGTTGGGCTGAGAGAACTGTGGCTGCCTAGACCAGAAGTCATAAAATGGGCATGTAATATGAAGGGGAGTGTGAAAATAAGTTTAGGTAGGCAAATGATGTGCAGGGATTGATAGGAGGTGAGGCTGCAGAGGTAGCTCCGGCTGTAGCAGGTGAACCTGTTCGGCTCTAATCTTATAGATGGGTCAGTGTTAATGCTCACCATTTAGTAGGAGCATTTGGATAAATCCTTAAAGAAACCTTGTAATTTGTATTACTAGTTTAAACTCCACAGGTGGTATTTACTGACAAGTGTAACTTGAATCTTTATGTACCATGGCAACCATTTTATTTTTTCCCACCTTGATAATCTTATTTCTCGAAGAGGTCATGAGATATAAGATTAAAACTAAGGTGACTCGGAGAAGGGGACGACAGAGGATGAGATGGTTGGATGGCATCACTGACTCAATGGATGTGAGTTTGAGTAAGTTCCGGGAGTTAGTGATGGACAGGGAAGCTTGGTCTGCTGCAGTCCATGGGGTCGAAATGGACACGACTAAGCAACTGAACTGACTGAAGGTGACTTATTGAGAGATTTGTTTGAAATGGTGTCATGCTTTGAAATTAAATTGCATACTTTTTTAACATTCTGTTTTTTACATGACCTTTTCAACTCTTGTAATTTTCTTCTGAATGCTGCTGCTGCTGCTGCTGCTAAGTCACTTCAGTCGTGTCCGACTCTGTGTGACCCCATAGACGGAAGCCCACCAGGCTCCCCCATCCCTGGGATTCTCCAGGCAAGAACACTGGAGTGGGTTGCCATTTCCTTCTCCAATGTGTGAAAGTGAAAAGTGAAAGTGAAGTCGCTCAGTCGTGTCCGACCCCCAGCGACCCCACGGACTGCAGCCTACCAGGCTCCTCCATCCATGGGATTTTCTAGGCAATAGTACTGGAGTGGCTTGCCATTGCCTTCTCCTTTCTTCTGAATAGTGTACTTTAAAAAGGAAACTGTGTATATACTCGGTTGTAACTCAAAATCTTTGAACATCACCGATAAGGTACCAGGATACTTCATAGAAAATTTAGTTTCTGTTTTTTCTTTCTTCCATTAGCTACTAAAAGGTGTTTCTTTGAGGCTTGTAAAAGTCTGAAAAGAAGAAAACAACATTGAGGTAGCTCTGTTTGTATTGATTGTTTTGCTTAATAGGCTTTGAAGAGAAATGTGGATTTAAAGAGCTTCATGGCTGGAAAGACACCAGCATTTATTACTTAAGGCAGTTTATAAACTTTGTTGCCATTTCATTCTTAGGGATTTTACTCTGATTTAACTGAGATCTTTAAGTGTATTAGATTTGCTTTTATTGGTAACACTGCTGAAGAAAAAATGAATTTAATTCTGGAATTGTGGAAACAGAAGTCTTCTTTTATGCTTAATGGGTCTCTCTGAAAAGTGAGGAAGTAGAAAGGGAGAGATTAAGTATTTTATCTAAAGCAACACAGTAGGTGTCAGAACTGAGACTAAAGCTAAATTTTCTCAATCCACCCCCCCACCTTCCTCTGCTCCTCAACTAATATGGTTAGCACTGTGCCAGTCATTGTGGAAAATATGGGAAAAGTATGAGATCTAAATTCTCTCTCAGGGAACTTACATGATTAAGTGCCAAAGTGAATTATATAGAAATTGAAGCCTGTAGTACAGAGGAGAACTGATCAGAATGAACCTGTGTGAGTGGAGAGTCTCCTTGGAGGGATGGGGTTTTGAAGAAGATGCTTAGAAGAGGAAGAGAGTTACTTTCATTCTAGGAAGGAGTTTACAGTATAAACAGACTCAGAGAGAAGAATGATTTCATTCTTCCTTCTATCCCTCCATTCTTTGCATATTCCCTTTCAATAAACAAGTGTTTAATATTAAATTAAAAGACGCTTACTCCTTGGAAGGAAAGTTATGACCAACGTAGATAGCATATTAAAAAGCAGAGACATTACTTTGCCAACAAAGGTCTGTCTAGTCAAGGCTATGGTTTTTCCATTGATCATGTATGGATGTGAGAGTTGGACTGTGAAGAAAGCTGATACCTGAAGAATTGATGCTTTTGAACTGTGGTGTTGGAGAAGACTCTTGCGAGTCCCTTGGACGGCAAGGAGGTCCAACCAGTCCATTCTAAAGGAGATCAGTCCTGGATGTTCATTGGAAGGACTGATGCTAAAGCTGAAACTCCAATACTTTGGCCACCTCATGCGACCAGTTGACTCACTGGAAAAGACCCTGATGCTGGGAGGGATTGGGGGCAAGAGGAGAAGGGGACGACAGAGGATGAGATGGCTGGATGGCATCACCGACTCTATGGACATGAGTTTGAGTGAACTCCGGGAGTTGGTGATGGACAGGGAGGCCTGGCGTGCTGTGATTCATGGGTCGCAAAGAGTTGGACATGACTGAGCAACTGAACTGAATATTAAATAACACTGGATATGTGCTAGATACTGGAGGTACAGCAGTGAATAAAACTGATTCTTACCCTTAAGTAGCTTAAAATCAAGTGACTTAGAGATTGAGGTCTGCTTACAGCAGAAAGAAATTGAGACAGAAACTTACAAAGATTGTGTGACACCTCATCCTGGAGATTCTTGACCATCTACCTCGTGTTGAATGCAAATATGAATCACATATTCAATTTAAAGCTTCTAGTATCCACATTTAAAAAAAGTGAAGAGGGAATTCCCTGGTGATCCAGTGGTTAAGAATCTGCCTTGCAGTGCAGGGTATGTAGGTTTGAACCCTGGTCGGGGAGCTAAGATCCCACATGCTGAGTAGTAACTAAGCCTGTGTGCTACAGCTGCTGAGCCAGAGAGCCACCACTCAGACTCAACGCAACCAAGCAAATAAAGACAATCACTGTCAGTGAGACACAATCACTGTCAGTGAGACATTTTTTTAAAAAGTGAAGAGGTGAAATTAATTTTTAAAATGAATTTCTTCTGACACAATATATAGTCAATAACATGACCCAGTATATCTAAAATATTTCAACATATAGTCAACATAAAAATTACTGAGATATTTAAAAAATTACTGATGAGATTTTTTTATACTAATATTTTGAAATCTGGTTTGTATTTTGCACTAACAGCATATCTAACTTTGGACAGGCCATATTTTAACTGTTCAGCAGCCTTATATAGTTGGTGGCTACTGTATTGGACAGTGCAGTTCTAGTTGAATACATATATACTTTTAAACTTTTATTTGGAACTAATTTCAAGCTTACAAAAAGTTATAAGAATAAAATAATACAAGAAACAGCTGTATACTCTATCTAAATTTATTTATTGTTCACATTTTATCCCGTTTGCCTTATTACTTGCATGCTTCTCTCTCTGTATATGTGTGATTTTTTCTTTTTTTCTTGAATCACTGGAGGACCAGTTATGGCTTTTTACCTCTGAAAGCTTCAATGAAGAACAGTGATGTTCTTTTACATAACTACAGTATAGTTGCCAACTTCATAAATTTACGTTCAGTTCAGTTGCTCAGTCGTGTCCGACTCTTTGCGACCCCATGAATCACAGCACGCCAGGCCTCCCTGTCCATCACCAACTCCCGGAGTTCACTCAAACTCATGTCCATCGAGTCGGTGATGCCATCCAGCCATCTCATTCTCTGTCGTCCCTGTCTCCTCCTGCCCCCAATCCCTCCCAGCATCAGAGTCTTTTCCAGTGAGTCAACTCTTCACATGAGGTGGCCAAAGTATTGGAGTTTCAGCTTTAGCATCAGTCCTTCCAATGAACACCCAGGATTGATCTCCTTTAGAATGGACTGGTTGGATCTCCTTGCAGTCCAAGGGACTCTCAAGAGTCTTCTCCAGCACCACAGTTCAAAAGCATCAATTCTTCGGCGATCAGCTTCCTTCACAGTCCAACTCTCACATCCATACATGACCACTGGAAAAACCATAGCCTTGACTAGACAGACCTTGGTTGGCAAAGTAATGTCTCTGCTTTTTAATATGCTATCTAGGTTGGTCATAACTTTCCTTCCAAGGAGTAAGCGTCTTTTAATTTCCTGGCTGCAATCAGCATCTGCAGTGATTTTGGAGCCCAAAAAAATAAATTCTGACACTGTTTCCACTGTTTCCCGAACCATTTCCCATGAAGTGATGGGACCAGATGCCATGATCTTCGTTTTCTGAATGTTGAGCTTCAAGCCAACCTTTTCACTCTCCTCTTTCACCTTCACTATCCATAATTCCATTTTTTCAATCGACCTGATAATGTCCTTTGTAGTATTTCCCCTTACTAGTGTAGGGTCCAGTTAGGTTTATATGTTTATTTTTTAAAAAAATAATTTCTTTTTGGTAGCCCAAAGTCTTTTTTTTTTTTTTTGCTGTACAAGGGCTTTCTCTAGTTGTGGGCGGTGTGGCTTCTCTTGTTGTAGACCATGGGCCCTAGGCGAGTGGGCTGAGTAGTTGTGAAACAAAGCATGTGGTGTCTTCTTGGACCAGAGATTGAACCCTTGTCCCCTGCATTGGCAGTTGATTCCTATCCACCGTACCACCAGGGAAGTCACAGTTAGGTTTAGATATTATATGTAGTTGTTAGCTTCTGTTAATCTGAAACATTACTGTAGCATTTCTTTGGAATTTGTGACATTTTTGAAGAATACAGATCCCCTCTTGCTCCCCACCCCCCACTATAGTGTACCTTATGTTGTGTTGCCATCGTGAGTAGCATCAGGTGGCCAAAGTATTGGAGCTTCAGCATCACTCCTTCCAGTGAATATTCAGGACTGATTTGCTTTAGGATGGACTGATTGGATCTCATAGGAGATCGTCTCCAACACCACAGTTCAAAAGCATCAATTCTTCGGTGCTCAGCTTTCTTTATAGTCCAACTCTCACATCTACATGTAACTATTGGAAAAACCATAGCTTTGACTAGACTGACCTTTGTCAGCAAAGTTATTTCTCTGCTTTTTAATATGCAGTCTAGGTTGGTCATAACTTTTCTTCCAAGCAGCAAGGGTCTTTTAATTTCATGGCTGCAGTCACCCTCTGCAGTGATTTTGGAGCCCCCCAAAAATCGTCTGTCACTGTTTCCACTGTTTCCCCCTCCATTTGCCATGAAGTGGTGGGACCATTTGCCACAATCTTCATTTTCTGAATGTTGAGTTTTAAGGCAACTTTTTCACTCTCCTTTTTCACTTTCAGCGAGAGGCTCTTTAGTTCTTCTTCACTTTCTGCATATCTGAGGTTCTTGATATTTCTCCCAGCAATCTTGATTCTAGTTTGTGCTTCATCCAGCCCAGCGTTTCTCATGATGTATTTGGCATATAAATTAAGTAAGCAGGGTGACAATATACAGCCTTGACGTACTCCTTTCCTGATTTGGAACCAGTCTGTTTTACCATGTCCAGTTCTAACTGTTGCTTTTTGACCTGCATACAGATTTCTCACGAGGCAGGTCAGGTGGTCTGGTATTCCCATCTCTTTCAGAATTTTCCAGTTTGTTGTGATCCACACAGTCAAAGGCTTTGGCATAGTCAATAAAGCAGAAGGAGATGTTTTTCTGGATCTCTCTTGCTTTTTCGATGATCCGACAGATGTTGGCAATTTGATCTCTGGTTCCTCTGCCTTTTCTGAATCATCCTTGAACATCTGGAAGTTCACGGTTCACGAACTGTTGAAGCCTGCTTGGAGAATTTTGAGCATTACTCTGCTAGTATGTGAGATGAGTGTAATTGTGGGGCAGTTTGAGCAGTCTTTGGCATTTCCTTTCTTTGGGATTGGAATGAAAACTGAGCTTTTCCAGTTCTGTGGCCACTGCTGAGTTTTCCACATTTGTTGGCATATTGAGTGCAGCACTTTCACAGCATCATCTTTTAGGATCTGAAAGAGCTCAACTGGAATTCCATCACCTCCACTCGCTTTGTTCATAGAGATGCTTCCTAAAGCCCCACTTGACTTCACATTCCAGGATGTCTGGCTCTAGGTGAGTGATCAGTCATACCATCGTGATTATCTTGGTCGTGAAGATCTTTTTTGTACAGTTCTTCTGGGTATTCTTGCCATCTCTTCTTAATATCTTCTGCTTCTCTTAAGTCCATAACATTTCTGTCCTTTATTGAGCCCATCTTTGCATGAAATGTTCCCTTGGTATCTCTAATTTTCTTGAAGAGATCTCTAGTCTTTCCCATTCTGTTGTTTTCCTCTATTTCTTTGCACTGATCACTGAGGAAGGCTTTCTTATCTCTCCTTGCTATTAACTCTGCATTCAAATGGGTATATCTTCCCTTTTTTCCTTTGCTCTTCTCTTCTTTTCACAGCTATTTGTAAGGCCGCCCCATATAGCCATTTTGCTTTTTTTCATTTTTTTTTCTTGGGGATGGTCTTGATCGTTGTCTCTTTCAAAGTGTTATGAACCTCCGTCCAGTTCTTCAGGCACTCTATCAGATCTAATCCCTTAAATCTATTTCTCACTTCCAGTGTATAATTGTAAGCAATTTGATTTAGGTCATACCTGAATAGTCTAGTGGTTTTCCCTACTTTTCTTCAATTTAAGTCTGAATTTGGCTATAAGGTGATGATCACCAGGTGATCAGTAGGTGTTTAGCAAATGGAACAGAATTTAATTACTGCCCTTCCCTGGATCTGAGGGCTGGTGATTTATCAGACTAAAGAAACATTCCAGGAATTCAGGACAATGGAGCCGGTTGCTTACTGAAAACAAGACCAAGGTCTCAGAGTTGTATACTGACTGCCTAGAAATTTCTACTCAAAAGGAGGGTCAGAGTGGACCTGCTGTTTAAGCGCTTTTAATTAAAAATAATATACCAAAGTGACATATTTTAGGGTTACATATTTTGGTTTCCTTCAGGCACATAGTAGGCGTTAATGTTTGCTGAATGAGTATCTAAAAGAATGTTTTAAGAAGAAATTAATTTGTCAGTGTTGCATGTGATGCATATTATAGAACCGTAGGGGAGTATAGGCAGAGATCAGAGGAGATTGATTTTAAAAGCAAAGCAATTATGATTTGCCTTATGATGATGGCAATGTGAGCAGAAATAAAGAGATGAATAGGAAAGATCTGAACATATCTCCTTCTCATACATCTTTGTGTATACTATGTGATGTGAATGCATTTATGAGTAAAATAGACGTGAACCCCTGTGGAGCTGAGTAATCAGGGGCGAACTGTGGAACTGTTCAGTCATAGTAATGTGGTCACATCCTTGGGTGAGTGATCGGAAGGAGAAGCACAGAGAGCCCCAGAAGCAAACAGCAGGAGGGCTCTGATGTATAACTAAGATGGTCCGGAAGTCCTCCCAGATTAGTTACACATTTAAGTTTGATGAAATTATTACTCATTTACTGAAGCAAATTTTGAGAAGTGGAATTTTTTCTCACTGTGTAGATTTATTTTTAGTGTGTTAAGAATAAAAAAGAGATTAAGATATGAAAGAACCAGGGCTAGAACTGTTTTCTTACATGGGTGGGCTTTGCTGGAGCTGGAGATAATATAGTTGTTCAAAAAACCTGAACTTTGTAGCCAAACTGCCCGGAGTGGCATCTGCACCCCATTTACTAGCTGGGTAGGTTTGGGCAAGTTTCTTGAGTTCTCTGTGTCTCATTAAAATGGTCATGATAATAGTACCCTTCTAATAAAGCTGTGAGGATTAAGGGAATTAATACATATGATTCTCTTACTGCAGTCTCTGGCTCAGAGTAAGTTCTCTATAAATGTTAGCTGCTGTTAATGTTTTTTTATTATTACGTACTCCAGATTTATTCAAGGAATGCTTTTCTTATCACTCCCTTGTTATTTATTTATTTTTTATACTCTGTGTGTGTGTGTGTAGTCATTTGTCACAGTGTTGAACATCTCTTCTGTACTAATTACTGGCTGGGCTTGGGATGTTAAAACTCTTGCAGAGTTTTAATGGAGTGAGACAGATACTTAAATTTAAATAATTACAGAGCAATGTGATGTGTCAATAGATACCTGGAGGAAGAATGTGATCACAAAAGAAAAAGTAATTCTATGCTGTGAGGGGGAGGGCAAGAATACACAGAAGAACTATACAAAAAAGATCTTCATGACCCAGACAACCACGATGGTGTGATCACTCACTTAAAGCCAGACATCCTGGAATGCGAAGTCAAGTGGACTTTAGGAAGCATCACTATGAACAAAGCTAGTGGAGGTGATGGAATTCCAGTTGAGGTATTTCAAATCCTAAAAGATGATGCTGTGAAAGTGCTGCACTCAATATGCCAGCAAATGTGGAAAACTCAGCAGTGGCCACAGGACTGGAAAAGGTCAGTTTTCATTCCAATCCCAAAGAAAGGCAATGCCAAAGAATGCTCAAACTATCGCACAGTTGCACGCATCTCACACACTAGTAAAATAATGCTCAAAATTCTCCAAGCAAGGCTTCAACAGTTCGTGAACCGTGAACTTCCAGATGTTCAAGGATGATTCAGAAAAGGCAGAGGAACCAGAGATCAAATTGCCAACATCTGTCGGATCATCGAAAAAGCAAGAGAGTTCCAGAAAAACATCTCCTTCTGCTTTATTGACTATGCCAAAGCCTTTGACTGTGTGGATCACAACAAACTGGAAAATTCTGAAAGAGATGGGAATACCAGACCACCTGACCTGCCCCTTGAGAAACCTGTATGCAGGTCAAAAAGCAACAGTTAGAACTGGACATGGTAAAACAGACTGGTTCCAAATCAGGAAAGGAGTATGTCAAGGCTGTATATTGTCATCCTGCTTTCTTAATTTATATGCCGAGTACATCATGAGAAACTGGGCTGGATGAAGCACAAACTAGAATCAAGATTGCTGGGAGAAATATCAAGAACCTCAGATATGCAGATGACATCACCAGAGTGAACTGAAGTGAACTGAGGCCAGAGGGAGGAAGATAAGGAGTGGAGATGTTGAAGGCCTTGCAGAAGCCTGAGTGCCTCAGGCAAGGATGAACAAAAAACAGAAGGCATTTTTAGAGTCGGAGACCAGGGAGATGCAAAAACCTGAAGCAGCCTAGGACATCTTAGGGAAGTTGTGAATATTTCTACATGTGAATGGAGATAGTTATAAAAAATGAGACAGGAGAAGAATTTGGATTTTATACAGTAAACAATATAGAGCCACAGAAAGTTCTTAATCAAATTTGTAATAAGGAAGACTCTTCAAAAATATTTTTCCCAGGTAGTCTTTATAAAAAGTAAATCAGGTGAATCAGTCTTCTAAAATTTGTTGGTGACTACTCAGTGCCCATAGGAGATATCTAGACTCTCTATGTTGGCATGTAAGGCCTATGTTGCTCTGGTTCCTTGGGGAACAAAGATTCCATTTCACGCTCATCTCCATCTCCCTCTCTGTATATTGACTGACCACGGCATCTGTTTAGTCAGTTTCCCACGACTTTCTCTCTTCTCCCATCCCTTCACGTCTCTATATAAGCTCTTCATTTTTTTCCGATTGTCGTACCATTGTTTGTCCACATTGCTGAGTTTAGGTGATGTTTAGAGTTAGTATCACCCAAGAAAAAATGTTGCTTGCTTTTTTTTTCTTCTCCCAAAGCACCCCATACTAACTAAGAGAATGGGTTTTTGGAATTAGACCAAGATTTCAAGCTCTCTGGTACCCACTGCTGTATCTGTAAATTGAACCGAGTGTGTACTTTACCAGTATTGTAGAAGGATTAAATGAAATAATGTTCATGAAGCACTCACCACAGAACCAGCATTCAGTAAACACTTAGTATAATATATAGTAGTTTGGGCTTCCCAGGTGGCTCAGTGGTGAAGAATCTACCTGCCAAGCAGGAGACATGGATTCTATCCCTGGGTTGGGAAGATCCTCTGGAGAAGGAAATGGCATCCCACTCCAGTATTCTTGCCTGGGAAATCCTATGGACAGAGGAGCCTGGTGGGCATGGGGTCAAAAAGAGTTGAACGTGACTTAGCAACTAAGCCAACCAACAACCTGTACAGTAGCTTAGAATACTAAAACACTTAGTGTATAGATCTCTGCAAAACTTATTACAGTGTTTTTGTGATACTGGACTTAACTGGTAGACTGAGTTCCCTTAGGGTGGGGATTATGGTTTTTTTTTTTCTTAGTGTGTAAGACTCTGATGCTGGGAAAGATTGAAGGCAGGAGGAGAAGGGGATGATAGAGGATGAGATGGTTGGATGGCATCATTGACTTGATGGGCACGAGTTTGAGCAAGCTCCGGAAGTTGGTGATGGACAGGGAAACCTGGAGTGATGTACTCCTTGGGGTCTCAAAGAGTTGGACATGACTGAGTGACTGAACTGAACTGAAAACCTCCATTAATATTTGATACATGGTGTATTGAGTTGAACAAAACATTGTTTGGTTTTTTCCTGTAGCATCCTGTGTTGAAACCTGAACAAACCTTTTGGTCAACCCAGTATTTTTAATGATGTATGTTGACTTGGTAGCTGTGTAGAGAGGATGTAGCCATAAAGGGAGAGGCTGGCTAGAAGGTAGTAACATTTTAGTTCCTAAAATTGTTGCACATTGGAATCATTTGGAATCCTTTTAAAAGAAAAGAAGAAAACAAGATAGCCATGTTCCTCCATTGAATCAGAATTTCTACATCCCAGGGGTTGTCAAAAGCTTGAATCAGATGATGGCTTTGGGAATAGAGAAAGGATAGATTTTCAGGAAAGTTATAGAATTAATAGGACTTTATCGACTTGTGAGTAGTCTGGGTGGAATGGACTAAGATGAAGAATAGAGGAGGAGGAAAAACAGCTTTGGGGAGAAGATGAGTATGAACCAGAGATTTGGACATCCCAGTAGATAGTCACTAGGTCCAGCACGCAGGAGACGAGGCAACTATTAGATATGTGTGCATATTGAAGAGACATGAAGTCAGATAAGGACTGAGCAGTGTCCACTGATGGGAATGGTGAAGAACCGTGGAGCCAGACTGAACCTTGCAGTTCACTTTCAGGAGGGTCATAGGGAGAAATGAATGGCTGGGAAGTAAGGGCACAGAAACAGGAGCACAGACTTATTTTTCCATGCTATATGGAGGAGAGGAAACAGTAGTTAGTTAAATTTTATTTAATTTATTTATTTTTTAAATCAAATATACATTTAATTAAGAAACTAATAATGCAGTATTACCCAAATAAAATGTAAGCACGTGTTCAATTATCATGTTCCATATTTCAGAGGAGAGGCGTTAAGGATTTATGCCATAAGTTTATTTACAAACATATCTAGGATGCTGAGTTCAAGGGTTTGATCCTTTTAAGAGACTGCACCTCTTAATATGCTCCTCTTCCTATCTGTCTCATGGATTACTTTTTAAGCAGTTGGTGTCTTACTATAAAGAAAGGTTCAGCAAATCCAGACCCAAAGAACAAAGTCATCATAGCTAGTAACCTCCATTTGTTTTCCACTGAAAATGGTATATTCTTCCCTGGACCCTCCTCGTAGTGGCTCCGACGAACCACAGAGGTTGTGAACCTCCGGATGCTCTGTCCCAACATAGCGCTGTTCTAAGTTTTACAAAAGATCCAGAGACTGAAGGCGGAAGAAATGGCGGCTGCAAACGGCGCGCTGCTTGCCTCACGACCTTGTTCCCCTAACCTCGTTAGTTAAATTTTAAATGCATGAATGTAATCTGTCATCCTTGGACGATATTCTAATAAGTGCCTTTTATTTTAAGGATTATAAACTTCCTCAAAGCAGTCTAAATTGAAAGGATTTATTGTAAGTTTTCAAAGTGATCTAAGAACAAGAATTGCTGTTCAGTTGGGTGTCTAGACAGTAGGACCTAGAATGATGTCAGGAAGAGAGGCCTCGCTTTATCTCACATAGTCTCATGGACCAGTGGCGTTTGGTCTCTGCATCTCTGTGTCCATCTTCTTTGCTGTTGCTTGCTTAGTGTGCTTAAGTGAGCATCTTCCCACATGATTCTACTTGCTTTTCACCTTACCTTTGCATAGCCAACTAGCCAGATGTCTCAACTTCCATACCCCAAGAGAAGAATCTAAGACGTCCTCCTTATCTTTTCTTATTGGATCATGTGTAAAAGTCTCTGGTTGGCCAATAATAGAGTTGCTTCCTCTAGGTCAGATGTTCACTGCTGGTTTAGTCAACTGAGGTTGGGAGTGGAGTGAGGTCATTTGATTCTTAAGATTGTGATACCATGAAACACATCTTTTACAGATCATTCTAGACATAAGCTTTACTCTGGCTTGAAAACTGATTATAGTTCTGGTTAGTTTCATTTGGTGCTCCCTAATTTTCTTAAACTGTGGAACATTCTGAAAGAGATGGGAATCCTAGACCACCTGACCTGCCTCTTGAGAAACCTGTATGCAGGTCAGGAAGCAACAGTTAGAACTGGACATGGAACAACAGACTGGTTCCAAATAGGAAAAGGTGTCCGTCAAGGTTGTATATTGTCACCTTGCTTATTTAACTTATATGCAGAGTACATCATGAGGAACGCTGGGCTGGAGGAAGCACAAGCTGGAATCAAGATTGCTGGGAGAAATATCAATAACCTCAGATATGCAGATGACACTACCCTTATGGCAGAGAGTGAAGAGGAACTCAAAAGCCTCTTGATGAAAGTGAAAGAGGAGAGTGAAAAGGTTGGCTTGAAGCTCAACATTCAGAAAACAAAGACCATGGCATCTGGTCCCATCACTTCATGGGAAATAGATGGAAAAACAGTGGAAACAGTGTCAGACTTTATTTTTTTGGGCTCCAAAATCACTGCAGATGCTGATTGCAGCCATGAAATTAAAAGACGCTTACTCCTTGGAAGGAAAGTTATGACCAACCTAGATAGTATATTAAAAAGCAGAGACATTACTTTGCCAACCAAGGTCCGTCTAGTCAAGGCTATGGTTTTTCCCGTGGTCATGTATGGATGTGAGAGTTGGACTTTGAAGAAAGCTGATCGCCGAAGAATCGATGCTTTTGAACTGTGGTGTTGGAGAAGACTCTTGAGAGTCCCTTATACTGCAAGGAGATCCAACCAGTCCATTCTAAAGGAGATCAATCCTGGGTGTTCATTGGAGGAACTGATGCTAAAGCTGAAACTGCAATACTTTGGCCACCTCATGCGACGAGTTGACTCACTGGAAAAGACTCTGATGCTGGGAAAGGTTGGGGGCGGGAGGAGAAGGGGACGACGGAGAATGAGATGGCTGGATGGCATCACCGACTCTGTGGACATGAGTTTGAGTGTACTCCGGGAGTTGGTGATGGACAGGGAGGCCTGGCGTGCTGTGATTCATGGGGTCGCAGAGAGTCGGACACAACTGAGCAACTGAACTGAACTGAATTTTCTTAACTCTCTGGTTTTTTCTTTAAGAGCTTCTGCACTCTCAAGAAGCAATGGTATTTTGGCTGGATTATACTATTTACCTCATGACTGCGCTATATATCTGTTTAGTGCCAGTTTCTGTGACTAATTAGTCATTTTTCTTCATGGTCTGCAATTTAAAGGCCTATGCTTGAAGTTTAGCAGTAGTTCATTCTTCACAGTGGGGTTTGTTTGTTTGCTTTGCCACTGAACCATTTTTATTGGTTGCTAGTCAAGGTTGTATATTGTCACCCTGCTTATTTAACTTATATGCAGAGTACATCATGAGGAACGCTGGGCTGGAAGAAGCAGAAGCTGGAATCAAGATTGCCGGGAGAAGCATCAATAACCTCAGATTTGCAGATGACACCACCCTTATGGCAGAAAGTGAAGAGGAACTAGAAAACCTCTTGATGAAAGTGAAAGAGGAGAGTGAAAAAGTTGGCTTGAAGCTCAACATTCAGAAAACGAAGATCATGGCATCAGGTCCCATCACTTCATGGCAAATAGATGGGGAAACAGTGTCAGAGTTTATTTTTTTGGGCTCCAAAATCACTGCGGATGCTGATTGCAGCCATGAAATTCAAAGACGCTTGCTCCTTGGAAGGAAAGTTATGACCAACCTAGATAGCATATTAAAAAGCAGAGACATTACTTTGCCAACCAAGGTCTGTCTAGTCAAGGCTATGGTTTTTCCTGTGGTCATGTATGGATGTGAGAGTTGGACTGTGAAGGAAGCTGATCGCCAAAGAATTGATGCTTTTGAACTGTGGTGTTGGAGAAGACTCTTGAGAGTCCCTTGGACTGCGAGGCGATCCAACCAGTCCGTTCTAAAGGAGATCAATCCTGGGTGTTCATTGGAAGGACTGATGCTAAAGCTGAAACTCCAATACTTTGGCCACCTCATGTGAAGAGCTGACTCACTGGAAAAGACTCTGATGCTGGGAGGGATTGGGGGCGGGAGGAGAAGGGGATGACAGAGAATGAGATGGCTGGATGGCATCACCGTCTCTGTGGACGTGAGTTTGAGTGAACTCCGGGAGTTGGTGATGGACAGGGAGGCCTGGCGTGCTGTGATTCATGGGGTCGCGGAGAGTCGGACACGACTGAGCGACTGAACTGAACTGAACTTAGCTAGCTTGTGGATGGTTGCTTTTGGGTCCAGGTGATCACATTTGGTAATATGGCAATAGATACGGGGTCATATAACCCGATTGTCTTGGACTATGTTCTCAATATGAGCTATGGTATTGAGGATAGGGTATTTTACATTAGGATAGATCCCTGGCCATTGCATGCACTATGATTGATGTATTTAATACAATAACATGAATAACTTAGTTGCATAGACATCTGTTTAAGTATTGCTTGGCTCATACCAGTAGATGGAATTTAAAAACACTTTTTCCCCCTCATTTTAATTTTTAATATTAGACTGTGGTTAAGTTTTACACATGTATGCTAATATAAAAATTTTTCTATAGTCTCAGTGATACTTTATTTGGATTTTATTAGCTGAGTAATATTTGGATATTGTTTTAAGAATTTCTGTTTTCATATAGTGCCATGCCAAAATGCACTGTTGTGGGGGTCGATTAAGAGGTAAATCATATTTAGTTCGGAGAGGGCAATGGCAAGCCACTCCAGTACTCTTGCCTAGAAAATCCCATGGATGGAGGAGCCTGCTAGGCTGCAGTCCGTGGGATCGCTGAGGGTCGGACACGACTGAGCAACTTCACTTTCACTTTTCACTTTCACACATTGGAGAAGGAAATGGCAACCCACTCCAGTGTTCTTGCCTGGAGAATCCCAGGGAAGGGGGAGCCTGGTGGGCTTCCGTCTGTGGGGTCACACAGAGTCGGACACGACTGAAGTAACTTAGCAGCAGCAGTAGCAGCATATTTAGTTAGATATCTGGTAAGGAAGTATATCGGAGAAGGCAATGGCAAGCCACTCCAGTACTCTTGCCTAGAAAATCCCATGGCTGGAGGAGCCTGGTAGGCTGCAGTCCGTGGGGTCGCTATGGGTCGGACACGACTGAGCGACTTCACTTTCCCTTTTCACTTTCACACATTGGAGAAGGAAATGGCAACCCACTCCAGTGATCTTGCCTGGAGAATCCCAGGGACGGGGGAGCCTGGTGGGCTTCTGTCTATGGGGTCACACAGAGTCGGACACGACTGGAGTGACTTAGCAGCAGCAGCAGCAGCAGCAAGGAAGTATATATTCATTTTGTTCTGTAAGGGATTAATTTTTCTAATATAATCTTATATCTGTTTTCAACCTCTAAATAGTTAAAGCAATGATTTAGTTTTAAAATATTTAGAAATAATAAAAGAATATATTTTCTGATTACAAATATAAATCATGTCCATCATGGAAATCTGAGAAGTTCAGAAAAGGACAATTGAGAAAAAGCCTAGGGCTTGTAGCATAGTAGACTGTTTAACAGCATTTTGAAGTGAAATCCCCTCTCTGTGTATTATTACATTTGTAATTAAAAAAAATATTTATTTTCAATTGGAGGATAATTGCTTTACAATGTTGTGTTGATTTCTGCTATGCATCTACATGAATCAGCCATAGGTATACATATGTCCCCTCCCTCTTGAACCTTCCTCCCACCTCTTCCCACCCTCTAGATTGTCACAGAGCGCCAGGTTGAGCTCCTTGCATCATATAAAAAATTTCTACTGGCTATCTGTTTTACATATGGTAATGTGTATGTTTCATTGCTACTCTCTGTTTGTCACACCCTGTCCTTTCCCTGCTGTATCTCCAAGTCAGTTCTCTACATCTGTGTCTCTGTTGCTGCCCTGCAAATGGGTTTCATCAGTACCATTTTTCTAGATTCCATATATGTGCGTTAATATACAATGTTTGTTTTTCTGACTTACTTCACTCTGTATAACAGGCTCAAGTTTCATCCACCTTACTAGAACTGACTCAGATGTGTTTCTTTTTATGGCTGAGTAATTCAATTGTATATATGTATCACAACTTCTTTATCCAGTCATGTTTATGGACATCTAGGTTGCTTTCATGTTCTGGCTATTGTAAATAGTGTTGCAATGAACATTGGGGTACAAGTGTCTTTTAGAATTGTGGTTTTCTCGGAGCATATGCCAGGAATGAGATTGTTGAGTCATATGGTAGTTTTATTCCTAGTTGTTTAAGAAATCTCCATTCTTTTCTCCATAGTGGCTGTATCAATTTACATTCACACCAACTGAGCAAGAGAGTTCCCTTTTCTGCATATCCTCTCCAGTGTTTATTGTTTGTAGACTTTTTGATGATGGCCATTCTGACTGGTGTGAGGTGATACCTCCTTGTAGTTTTGATTTGCATTTCTCTTTTAATAAGCGATGTTTATGAGCAGTTTGTCTTTATTTGTATATCGTTGGTGAAATGTTTATTTAGGTCTTCTGCCCATTTTTTGATTGGGTTGTTTTTCTGATATTGAGTGGCATGAATTGCTTGTATATTTTGGAGATTAATCCTTTGTCAGTTGCTTCATTTACAATCATTTTCTCCCATTCTGAGGGTTGTCTTTTCATCTTGTTTATGGTTTCCTTTGCTATGCAAAAGCTTTTAAGTTTAATTAGGTCCCATTTGTTTATTTTTGTTTTTATTTCCATTACTGTAGGAGGCGGGGTCATAGTGGATCTTGCTGTGAATTATGACAGTATTCTGCCTGTATTTTCCTCTGAGAGTTTTATAGTTTCTGGACTTAGATTTTGGTCTTAAATTTTTGGTTTTAAATTTAACCCCAGAGGCAAAGACTTGATCTCTGGCCTTGGAACCGAGATCCCACAGGTTGGTTGTTATGGCAATTTGTTGTTGCTGAGTTGTGTCCAAGTCTTTGTGACAGCCTCTTCATTCTTACTGGAATGACAATAATAGGGATTAAAACAAACAAAAAAGAAACAAAGAACCAAGAAATAAAAAATGTACCCCAGACAAATGGTAAATTCAAAATCAGACAAATAGAAACAAAAACAAAGGAACATACCTCCCTCCTCCCACACAGACCTACACACCAACAAAACCAAAACAATCCAAAGAAGACAGAATGTAAGAGTGACCTGGTGAGCAAATGAAACCAAAAATATCAACCAATTAAAAACAATACCAACTAAAACACAAAACAGGACCAAACCAGAGTGCAAACTGTGGAATAAAGCAAAGAAAACAAACATAGTGAAAAAAATAAATAGAAAGCAAAAAGTTAAATAGAAGTCTATAAAAAAGGTTTATATAATTAAAGAACAGCAACAGCAAAAAAATGAAAAAGCCTGCAGAACCGCAGAAAGCCAGCATAGAAGTATGGAAAGAAATAAAACTGTGATTAAGAATAAAGTTCTCAAACGTCTAGAGATAATAAAAACCAGAGGAACAGAGAGGAAGAAAATCCAGAACAAGCTACAGAATAAATTAAAATATAGAAATAATAGTATTTTTTTTCTTTTGGTTTGAAAGAGGGGATCAGCCACTAGAAATAGTGCCTCGTTATATTTCTCTTTAATGGGGAGTTAGCTTCAGTATTTTCATTATAACTTGGATCATAAGAAACCTAGGGAGCTTATCTGTTCTTTCCACCTATACCTAAAGCAAACTTGGGAGAAATCTGAAAACTGTTTTTTAAAATATGTATGTTTTACTGAGTTTAAAAAAATAGGGTGTATGTAATTAAAACATTTCTAATCCCTGGTGGCTCAGAGGTTAACACGTCTGCTTCCAATGTGGGAGACCCAGGTTCGATCCCTGGGTCGGGAAGATCCCCTGGAGAAGGAAATGGTAACCCACTCCAGTATTCTTGCCTGGAGAATCCCATGGATGGAGAAGCCTGGTAGGCTACAGTCCACGGGGTCGCAAAGAGTCGGACACGACTGAGTGACTGAACAGAACAGAACAGAAATGTTTTTTCAGGTCTCAGCTGTCAGTGTCTCTCCCCCACATTGTGAACCCCAGTGTACCTCTCTCCACCTAGCTAGCAGGCCCTCCAGTACTAGGGCACGGCTGGTCTAGACCTCCTCTGGGGACAGCTCAGACTAATCTGGCCCTGTTTCTGCGTGTTCTTGCCTCCAGTGTCCACAGCTGCCAGATATAGGGTGTTTTCTTTCTACTTATTTCCCCTCCACCACTCTCTTTCCCCAGTGTGTAGCCCTTTATATGTATCTCAGATACAAGTAAGGTACATTTATTGCAGTGGACACTTTGGTGTGGGACATATCCCCGTTCAGGATAGAGGCACGTTCTTTTAATTGCTTGGAATCATGGCTTCCTCATTCAGGTTTCTGTCTCCTTCCTGGAAGCAGCCTACATTTCATCCCTGGTTGATGTAGGGGTGCAAAGAATCATCCTCTGTCTTTGTTAGAGACTAATATGAAGGGTCATTCCAGTTTTAGGACTCCTAGTAGGGTTACTGAGACTGCTGTTACAGCTGTGTTACAGCAGTACTGTTCAACTTCTTCCTTGGTCCAGTCATGCTGCCTCTGTGCCCGCATAAGTGTTCTTGAGAGCTCGTTCCAATAAACCTGCTTGCAGATTTCCATCTCAGACTTGTTTCCTTGGGAACCTGAATTACAAGTCATCTGCTATTTGGATAGTCTTTCTCAGGGATTTTTGCATTATAAGAGATGATACTATTCAGGATTGATTTTAATTTTATGAATTTTGTGTTCTACTTCTTTGAAACTGACATTCTACATATCTTTTATAACAAGAATTCATAGCCAGTAGCTTGCCTGGAGAATCCCAGGGACGGGAAAGCCTGGTGGGCTGCCGTCTATGGGGTTGCACAGAGTTGGACATGACTGAAGCGACTTAGCAGCAGCAGCAGCAGATTAGAATTTTTATTAGATTCTGGAATTTTACATAGTAGTTCTTCAACACATTCTGGAATTTTTGAGATGGCCAACAGATTCTTTTGGAAATTTTATTATTTCTCTTTCCTAGTTCTCTCAGGTATTTTTTAGACTTAAAAAATGAAAAGTGGTGCAAGATGGATGGTAGGATGGTAGTGGGAGTGTGGGTTGTGATTGGGGTGGTGGTGAGACAGCACTGTTGTCCCCCACCACCCCTAGAGCCCCAGGAGACAAGTAGGAGGGCTGTGTTGAGCCATGACGCCTAGGGTGTGGGCCCTGGTGGAGCCACTGCAGGTGCAGATCTTTTACTCATGGCTTTATATTTTCAGAGCTTCCAAAAAAGCCTGCTACTTTTCCACACCTTAATACTTGGTGTGATGCTTTTGAACTGTGGTGCTGGAGAAGACTCTTGAGAGTCCCTTGGACTGCAAGGAGATCCAACCAGTCCATTCTAAAGGAGATCAATCCTGGGTGTTCACTGGAAGGACTGATGCTAAAGCTGAAACTCTTGACTCACTGGAAAAGAGTCTGATGCTGGGAAGGATTGGGGGCAGGAGGAGAAGGGGACAACAGAGAATGAGATGGCTGGATGGCATCACCGACTTGATGGACATGAGTTTGAGTGAACTCCGGGATTTGGTGATGGACAGGGAGGCCTGGTGTGCTGTGATTCATGGGGTCGCAAAGAGTCGGACACGACTGAGCGACTGAACTGAAAACTTGGTGGGCAAAGTCTGCATTTCACTGGTATGATTATTTGGCTGCAGTGTTTGTTCCCTCTCTGGGAATTCCAGATGTTATGCTATGAGTGGATGCTTTGACTGATTTTACTCAACAGGCATTACAAGATTCTCAAAAAGCTATTTCAGCTCTTAATGCTAAACAAGCACAAATTAGAAAGGTGGTCTTACAAAACAGATTGGCTTTAGATATTCTGACAGCTGCACAAGGAGGAACTTGTGCCATTATTCATACCCAATGCTTACATATATACCTGATATGAGCACTCATGTTACTCATTTTACTAAACATATGAACAAGATGATCGAGGCTGTGGATACTCCTGAAGCCTCAATTGCCTCACTTTGGGAGACGTTAACTAGTTTCCCATGGTGGAAAACTATCTTAATTACAATAATTCTGATTGTTCTGTTTTTGCTGTTTGCTCCCTACATCTGTAACTGTGCAATTGTATTTGTTTCTAGTCACATGAAGGCTTTCCAGTTACAAGTGGTTGTCCAAGCTCCTACGAGTGCCATAGCCTCCTCCAACTATTACTTGGGGCCCCTGGATCAGAGACCCTCAATGTGAGGGTTAGGAGAATATGTTGCCTCAACAATTTAGGGACCACGCCCCTAAACAGCAGGAAGTAGTTATGGAATAAAATGACGCCCCTTTCCCTTAGCAACATAATTCTCCTAAAAGAAAAGGGGGAATGAGAGAGTCATTTCCTAGGGAGGTTGAGAAGTCTAGGGGTCCCCAAGGAGAGAGGGGACTGGAATTCTCAAGGAGGCAGAAAGGACAAACTCCCCCCCCTACATTCCTTAGGATTATATAACAATAATGTATCCTGCCTGAGGACAGTCTCTGGATTAAACCTTCTGGCTAATCCTGTTATTTTAAAATGTAAATTATGGGAGTAGGTCTGGTGAGGTCTTTACAACCTCCAGACATTCTTTGGATTCATTGGAGAGTATATAACTCCACTGCTAACACTAGCAAGGGGGTACTCTTTCTGCCCACTTCTGATGTGTATGTTGGAAGCTTTCTCTATCTCCTTTATAGTTTAATGAAACTTTATTACACAAAAGCTCTGAGTGATCAAGCCTCGTCTCTGGCCTGGATTGAATTCTTCTCCTCTGGAGGCGAAGAATCCCGGTGTCTTTTCGTGGTTCAGCAACAACCTTTCACTGAGAGGTAGCAAGTGCCTAAAATTAAAAAAAAGAAAAAAAAAAAAAGGTCTCTTTTTAGAACTAGACTATGAATTCTTATTTTGATATGTTTTTTTGGTCTGTCTGTCCATATTTATTGAATCAAGCAATTCTGTACTTAAAATATGTAGATCAGTTTTAATTATATGTTAGATATTTAAAAACTTCGATATTAAAGTCCTTTTCACTTAGTATCAAGTTAATTGTTTGATATTTATAAACCCAATTTAGTTACAAGTAACTTAATTTGTAATTAGTTTTGATATTCTCTATCTCTTACTGACTTGGCTACTTTTTTTCCTGACTTGACTGCTTTCATGTAACTATTAATAATTAATAACTAAATTTTAGAGTTTTGAAAGTATCTACAAGAAAGCTAAGTATATATAAAGACTGGAAATATATTTGACCTTGTTTCTATGGGCATGCTTTTAAGTTAGCCCACGTGAATCATGGAATGAGAATTTTGGAGCTAGAAAGACCAATGATCTTATCCTATACCTGTAATTTGTCATTGAAGAAGTTGAGATTAGAGAAATTAAGTGTCTTGATGGATACAGAGATGGCCAAGTAATATTTGCAATAGTAAGTATATCGAGTTAGAACTTGGAAACCTAAGTTTTAATTGTAACTCTGTCATTAGATAGTGTAGTGATTTCAGGTAAGCCAGCTCTAGTTACTTTCTGGAACTTTGTTTCCTCATCTCCGGAATGTTAAAGTTGGAATGTGATTTCTGAGATGTTTTCCAGTTTTTAAATCTTGATTCTAGGTCTTTTTTTTAGGAGCAGTGCTCTAATGTAAGTATCTACTTTTCATACTGTTCATGGGGTTCTCAAGGTAAGAATACTGAAATGGTTTGCCATTCCCTTCTCCAGTGGACCACATTTTGTCAGAACTCTCCACCATGACCCATCTGTCTTGGGTGGCCCTATGCTTGTAGTTTCATTGAGTTAGACAAGGCTGTGGTCCGTGTTATCAGTTTGATGGTGACTATAGCCATGAAATTAAAAGACACTTGTTCCTTGGAAGAAAAGCTAAGACCAACCTAGGCAGCATATTAAAAAGCAGAGACATTACTTTGCTGAAAAGGTCTGTCTAGTCAAAGCTATGGTTTTTTTCCAGTAGACATGTATGGATGTGAGAGTTGGACTATAAAGAAAGCTGAGTGTGGAATAATTGATGCTTTTGAACTGTGGTGTTGGGGAAGACTCTTGAGAGTCCCTTGGACAGCAAGGAGTTCAAACCAGTCCATCCTAAAGGAAATCAGTCCTGAATGTTCATTGAAGGACTGATGCTGAAACTGAAACTCCAATACTTTGGCTACCTGATGCAAAGAACTGACTCATTGGAAAAGACCCTGATGCTGGGAAAGATTGAAGGCAGGAGAAAGGGATGACAGAGGATGAGATGGTTGGATGGCATCACTGACTCATTGGACATGAGTTTGAGCAAGTTCCAGAAGTTGGTGATGGACAGGGAAGCCTGGCGTGCTGCAGTCCATGGAGTCGCAAAGAGTCAGATAAGATTAACTGAACTGAAGTATTTACTGTTAATAGTAGATCTGACAAATGCCAGGTGCTGATTTAAACATTTTACATGTGCTATTTCATTTAATCCTCACAACAGTTCCATAAGGCTGACATTATTAGTTCCACTTTGCAAATAGGAATTTGGGACTTACAGAGCTTTAGTACTTTTACAGAGCTTCCAAGTAGGTAAACTGGAAGTTGCATGTAGGTCTGTGTGACTCTTAACTACTATATTCTGAATCAGTATTCCTAGATTTAGGTGTACTTTTGTTTTTGGAACACTTGACATGCTATGCTGAAAGCAAGAGCCAATTGTATTTAGATAGGGCTTCCCTGGTGGTTCAGATGGTAACGGATCCGCCTGCAATGCAGGATACCGGGAATGGATCGAGAAGATCCCCTGGAGAAGGGAATGGCCACCCGCTCCAGTATTCTTGCCTGGAGAATCCCATGGACAGAGGAACCTGGTGGGCTACATCCATGGTGTCGCAAAGAGTTAAGACGTGACTGAACACCTGACACTCGCTACTTTCATGGTTCTTGCCCTGTTTTCTGGCATACTGTATTTATTTTTTTTTAAGTTCTGTATCACTGGGTTAGACAGGGAGACTTAGGATGCAGAAGTATATTGTGTGCTGGCACTTGAGAAATTTGGAGTGGGCTGGAATCAGGTGCAACAAGGGAGATAGAGCCTCTTAGAGACCACTTACAAAGACGGATTGAATAGGGATTGCTCTCAATTCAGCATTAATAATTGAATAACATGGGTGACTATTTGCGTGCTTATTAAAGTTGTTGATGACTCTCAGGTGGGATTGCTTACATTTAAAAGAATAGGACTTGTTTTCAGTTGAAAGCTGATATAAATGAATTAGGGTTAAATGTGATATATTTGTAAAGAAGCTTACTATTGTACATGGATTTATGATGGATAGAACAACATCAGTGGTCATATGGTGGGTCAAGGTCATATTGCAAAAGTCTGAGTAAACCTTCTACATCAGGATTTGGTACAGATCAGGATATATTCAATTTTAAGAAGAAGGTATAGAAATGAGAAGAAACTCAGAGGATGAAAAGTAAAGTAATTACAAAGATGAATTGTAAGACAAGTTTAAAGGCATTAGAGTTATAATGGAGATTAGAGCAAAGAGTAGTAGTGACCATTTTCAAGGCTGAAGTTTGAGAGCAAGCAGGAAAGGACTTAAGAGACAAATTTTATGTGGAGCTTGAGGCTGACAGGAGTTAAAGATGAGTATCATAGAAGCTATAAAGTGAGAAGCAGAAGGTCCTTCCAGTAATCATTCCTAATAGCTTCTTGTATATTTTTCCGCAAAGTTTTCATGTATATATATGTTAACATTATGCAGTATGATCATACTCTTCTGAGAGTTTGGTTTTTTTTTCCAGTTAATATAGTTTGGAAAGTTTTCAGTATCAGCACTTTGAGAACTGCCTCTTTTATTATTTATTTTTAATAACTACATTATATTTTATTATATGGCTTACTAAAATTTAATCATTTCTCTGTTGAAGGACATTTAGTTTGCTTCCAGTTTTGCTGATACATGACACTGCAGTAAACACGCTTGTATATTTACATGCTTGTATACAAGATCATTTAATGGAATTGTCGACTAGGTAATTTCCTAGCAGTGAGTCAAAGAGGATATACAGTTTTGGATTTAGTTACACTTCCCCAGTGGCTGAGTGGTAAAAAAAATTCTGCCTGCAATGCAGCAGACACAGGTTTGATCCCTGGGTTGGAAAGATCCCCTGGAGAAGTAAATGCAACCCACTCCAACCCACTCTGCCTGGGAAATCCCATGGACAGAGAATGGGGTCTCAAAAGAGTTGGACATGACTTTATGACTAAGCAGCAACACTCCCACAAGCAGTATTTAAGAGTGATGGTTTTCCAACACTCCACAGAAGAGTATTGTCAAAGAGAAAAAAAAAATCTTGATTTTTACTCAGATACCCTGAAAACTAGAGTGGCAGTTTAGTTCTAGTCTCTTGTTTAACATCAGTTCAGTTGCTCAGTCGTGTCCGACTCTTGGTGACCCCATGGACCACAGCACGCCAGGCCTCCTTGTCCATCACCAACTCCCAGAGTTCACTCAAACTCATCTCCATTGAGTCGGTGGTGCCATCCAACCATATCTTCCTCTGTCGTCCCCTTCTCCTTCTGCCTTCAGTCTTTCCCAGCATCAGGGTCTTTTCAAGGGAGTCAGCTCTTTGCATCAGGTGGCGAAAGTATTGGAGTTTCAGCTTCAACGTCAGTCCTTCCAATGAACACTCCGGACTGATCTCCTTTAGGATGGACTGGTTGGATCTCCTTGCAGTCCAAGGGACTCTCAAGAGTCTTGTTTAACTTAGAAAGTTAAAAAAAGAATCTGTGGAAAAGAGAATAATGTCAATCTTGGAGGAGTTATGTTAATTCTTTCTAATGTATGAGAAGTATTGTGTAGTAAACTCAGGTGGATGCTTTCTATTGTGTCCTTACTAGGAAATTTGATAAATACCTTAGTCTTACAGGACTCCCATCCTCTAAAAGATTCCTTTTCTTTTGTGGAGAAGATACAGCATTATATCTGTTGTATCTAATTGTATCTGTTGTGATGCTGTTTAGTTGTGAAGTGTGTCTGATTCTTTTCAACCTCATGAACTGTAACCCACCAGGCTCCTCTGTCCATGGGATTTTCCACGCAAGAATACTGGAGTGGGTTGCCGTGCCCTTTTCCAAATTCTGTCTGTTGCTGCATAATAAACCATCTCCAAGCTTTGGCTTAAAACCAACACATTTTATTTGCTCTATATTATGTAGATCAACAGTTGGGGCTAGGTTAAGCCGAATGATTCTTCTCCTGGCCTCTCTTAGAGTTACTAATACAGCTTTGATTGGGATGATACTCTAACAGTCTGTGTCAGATTGCTGGTAGTAATCATTGGGTCACATGTGTCCAAAGTTAGCCTGGGCTTATATGGTGATAAAGGAATTTCCAGCAATGAATGAACAAATCCCACTGTGCACTCTACTTGTACCTTATTTGCTATACTACCATGAGGCAAGGCAAGTTTCATGGCCAGAGCCCATATGGGAGAGGATTATGCATGAGAATTGCAAGGGCATTAAAACATAGGTGTGATTTATTGATGGTCATTAACTGTAATTACCACCACTTTCTTCTTCCTTGTGTTATGAGTGTTACAGAAGTATGAATAAGAAATGTAATAGTTTAAAGGACAGAAAAACTTCTTATCTAAGGAAAAGTTTTATGATATCACAAGTTGGAAAGACTGATTTCATCAATAGTTGCAAACTTGATTTTCTAGATTTTTAATTTATTCTACATATATTAGCTGATATTTTTCTGTAAAGAACTTTTCAGTTTAAAGCCGGACTATTTGGTTGCCATGAACTTCAATGTATACTAGATGGTCATGATACATGCTTAATTTAATTCTTTTTCTTTAATTATGAATTTTCAGAATAAGAGTTGATACTCTAATAGTGATCAGTGAGGCTTGCTTTTTTGTCTTTTTCGTTTGAACTCATGGATTTTTTTAATACGAATCCTCATGAACTCAAGAATTTATATATATTTAGTGGGTTTCAGTTAATTGAGGCCATTGTGATTTTTTTGATGTGCACCTTGTCTCAGCTTTACCTAGTGGAAGTGCATTTAAGTTGGCTTTGTCATTTTGACAGGACCCTGTCAAGTATTTGATAACTTACTTCCTTTATGGCACAACATGTCCTAGATTCATCTAGTAAGATTTCTCCTCCAGGCTGGACTCATCCATTTCTCTGGAGTCCTGGTTCCTTTTAATGGGAAATGCTATTTAAATACCACTGTCTGGGCACTTAGGGTACTTATTGCTTCTGTGTTGTCATTGCTTTTAAGCATTGAAGATAAGAATAGGATATACATGCATACACAGATATTTAAAAAGCAAGAAAAGAGAGGAAAAAAAAAGCAAAACAACATGAGGTCAGATTAAATATTATAAAACATTTTTCCTTGAGTTTATATTTTTAAATTTTATACTGAGTATCTTGGCTTTTAACCTTGGCATAATTATTTTTTCCTAAAATATATATATAATAATTTTAATAATACTAGCATTGCTGTTCATAAACTTAATTAATTTTGTTAAATTTTTTTTAGTTCTTTTTGTCATTATACTGTAGTTCAGTAAGGCTATATAGTCAAAACACTGTTCTTAAAACACTTGAAATAGTTCTCCGTGTGACTATACCATTAACTTGAGATTCAGTTTTAAAATTTAGAAATTGTGGTAACATAAAATTTAGCATTTTTATCATTTTAAAGTGTACAATTTAGTGGCATTAAGTACATTCATATTGTGCAACCATTACACCTATTTCCAGAATGTTTTTTTCATTCCCAAACTGAAACTCTCTACCATTATTCCCCCTACCCCTAACCTCTGGTAATCATTATTTTACTTTCTGTCTCTATGAATTTAATTATTCTAGGTACTCATATTAGTAGAGGCATACATATTGGTCCTTTGTGTCTGGCTTATTTCATTTAGCCTAATGCTTCCTGTATTCATCCATGTTG
This sequence comes from Moschus berezovskii, assembly GCF_049115385.1. NCBI lineage: Eukaryota > Metazoa > Chordata > Mammalia > Artiodactyla > Moschidae > Moschus > Moschus berezovskii. The sequence goes on along the minus strand of NC_142465.1, from coordinate 26,856,868 downwards.
TAGAATGTATAGAATTTCATCCCTTTGAAAGGCTAAATAATATTCTGTTGTATTTATATACCACATTTTGTTTATCTATACATCCATTGGTGGACTTTTGGGTTTTTTGATTTTTTTTGTTGTTGTTGTTGATTACACATTTTAGTTGTGAATAATGCTTCTGTGAACATTGGTGTATAAATATCAATTTGAGTTCAGTTAGGCTTTAGCCAAGGTTTTAAATAAATGAGGATTCCCTGGTGGCTCAGAGGTTAAAGCGTCTGCCTCCAATGCGGGAGACCCGGGTTCGATCCCTGGGTCAGGAAGATCCCCTGGAGAAGGAAACGGCAACCCACTCCAGTATTCTTGCCTGGAGAATCCCATGGACGGAGAAGCCTGGTAGGCTACCGTCCACGGGGTCGCAAAGAGTCGGACGCGACTGAGCGACTTACGGAACGGAACGTACGGAAGCTAGAAAATATAGGAGGAAAAGAAAACTTTTTTCTTGGGATGGTAAAGGGTTGAGGTAAGTGGTTTGATTTTGGATATGATTCATTTGAGGTCTTTTGGGAAGTCAGTTAGCAACTGGAAATGTGGTGTAGAGATACAGGGTGTTAAATTAAGTTTCTTTAATAGTCCAGAAAAGAGATGATGACATCCTGAACTGAGTTAATGACGAAGAAGATAAAGAAAGGATAGATTAAAATTTGTGTAGGTGGTTGAATTTACTTAGTGATTGATTGTGAAGGTTAGGGAAGAGAGGAACCTAAGGGTAATGCTTTGAATTTAGGCAAGATGGGTGTATGATTTTTCTGTAATTTTGGGTAGAGAATGCAAACAGATAAAAGGTTGTGAGAAAAGATAATGAATTTGATTTTGAATAAAATGATTTGAGATATTAAGAGATATTTAGCAAGACAGGAAAATATATGAATTTGAAGTTCAGAGATCTCGATTAGATTTATTTAATAAAATTTTATTTTTGGCTGCATTGGAGGATAATTAAAATTAAGGGAGTAAATGAGATCTCCTAACAACGGAGAAGCCTGGTTGGCTGCAGTTCATGGGGTTGTAAAGAGTCGGATACGACTGAGCGACTTCACTTTCACTTTTCACTTTCATGCATTGGAGAAGGAAATGGCAACCCACTCCAGTGTTCTTGCCTGGAGAATCCCAGGGACGGTAGTGCCTGGTGGGCTGCTATCTATGGGGTCGCATAGAGTCGGACACGACTGAAGCGACTTAGCAGCACCAGCAGCAGCAACAGTGAATGGTGCTAAGAGATTGAGCATGAAAATTCCCTGTGAAGTGCTGGAGTGCTTTCCATGAAATAAAAAAATGGTCATTTGCAAGCATACCTTCTCAGTTTATCTGTATGTGCTAAGTTCTTACCTCTTCATAGTAAAGAGGTAATGAGGACCCTAAGAAATCTCTGATTATCCATTTATAGTACAAGGATCAGGTAATGTATTTAAAAACCCTTCTTAAGGTCTGAATATAGTAGGTGGCTTTTCAGAGTTTTTGAATTTGTGAAAATTTTCCTAATTGGTCTTTATGATAAGCAGAAGGTGAAATAAAGTGACGAAATCAATGCTGAAAGGTGCATTTTTTAAAGAAATTCTTACAGATGTCTTAAGTCTCCAAGGTTTTGAGGTGGTTATGTCATTTAATTTCTAATACTTGTATCCTTTCCAGTTTCAGAAATAATTTTGCCAAGTATAAGGTGTACTTAATATCCTACATTTCTTTTCAAAGATTTTCGTAAAAGCAGTAATTTATTTCTAGTCAAGTCACTTTTTCCCAGCAGTTAATAATCTGTTGTCAAGTCAGCCTTACTGGTTTGCCTTGTTTCCAGTCTAGTTTCAGCTAGAGAGGTGTGGCTTGTGCATTTACTTTAAATTCAGCATTTACTACATCTCTTCTGTGTGCAAAGACTAGTTATCCTTTTACTTGATTTTAGTGCTTTGAAGATAGGTACATTTTAGAGATGTGGTTTTTTATTTTTAGTAGCAATTAGGTTGTAGAACTGTTATGTTCTCATTGAAATTCTTGCCCTCTTCCTGCTTGAACTTCTCTGGAATGAAGTCATATAGCAGGGTCGGGTTGGGGGGAGTCAGATGTAGGGAGAGAATTTTGGAAGCTCTGACTCAGTGTATCACCAGATATTAGAAAAACTTTTGTCATGCATCTGCAAAATAGATGTTTCTTATATACTCCTAGGTGTTTTTGATTCTGTTTTTCTTTGCTATTAGATTTTCAGTCATAACCAGAAGACATAATTATTGGTTGCTTTGAATTGCAGCAGTGTATTTTCAATAAACAACTAGCCTGAAATAGATATAATATGAATTTCAAAGAAACTTCATGTTGTTAAAACTTCTATGATAGTAATACCTTTCATGGTATTGCATACAGTAAACAATAACTTTTTCACCCCCCCAGTTAAGTGCTGTTCTTAGGGCTTCCCTCCTGGCTCAGCTGGTAAAGAATCCACCTGCAATGTGGGAGACCTGGATTTGATCCCTGGGTTGGAAAGATCTCCTGGAGAAGGGAAAGGCTACCCACTCCAGTATTCTGGCCTGGAGAATTCCATGGAGAATTTCAAAGGGGAAGAGGGTCGCAAAGAGTTGGATAGGACTGAGTGACTTTCACTTTTTTCAAAAGCCTGTATGTGATTTTTGAAAGCAGTTTTTGTAGAGAATGATGGTTTTTGTTGATCTTATAGTTGTTGGTCGTAGGAATTATTTTTATATTATCAACAACCTAGAGTAGCCAGATATACTACAGGCATCTATTCTTATTTGGTTGAAATAAATACTTTAAATATCATATAAACTTTTTCCCCATGTTTTCAAAATTTGATCTGTTTGGCTGGTGCCACTAAGCATTAATGATAGGCCTTTGATAATTATAATCATCTGGATCTTTTTACAAGCTCAAATATTTTTTAATTAAAAAAATCTGAAAATTAAAAGAAAATGACTACACTAATGAGGATATGGGCAGGTGGTTAATTAAATCATCAATACAGATCTTACCCTTTCAGTTACATAGGGAAAAACAGTAATAACAAATATAGCCCTGACATAAGACACATCAGTCTCTTAAGACCTTTCAGTCTCTGTGTTTATTTTTACATAATTGGAACCATAATCATAATATATCCAAACTTTGTATTTTTTCCGTCTTACAAATTCACCATTATATCACATACATTGTAATTTCTTTATATAGTCTTCACCCTGTCACTGAAAATATTTTTTCACCATGCTACATAGCATGTGGGACCCTAGTTCCTGAACCAGGGATTGAACCCACCATGCCTCCTGCAGTTGAAGCTTGGAATCTTAACCACTGGACCATCAGGGAAGTCCCCCATTTTTGTCATTTTTAATTGTTAGGTTTGTTGAGTTGGGTATGTCACAATTTAGTTAATCTGTTCTTTGTTTTGAACAGTTAGCTTGTAATTTTTCACTTAAAAAATTTAAAAATTGTATGTTTGAAGTGTATAGCATTGAAATTTGACATCTGTGTACACTCCAAGGGATCACCACCACAAGTATCGTTGCTGCCCATCACCATGAAATTGATCCCCTTCATCTGTTTTGCCCACCTCCCAATCTCCTTTTGCTGTGGTAAACACTAATCTGTTCTCAGTATCTTTGAGTTTTAGTTTTTATTTGTTCATTTGTTTTGTTTTTTTAGATTCCATGTATGAGCAAAATCATATGGTGTTTGTCTTTCTCTGAGTGACTTCATTTACAAATGGACAAAATTTCATTAAAAAAAAAATGGCTTAGTAGTCCACTGTGTGTGTCTGTGTATGCCACATCATCTTTATCCATTCATCCTTTAATGGACATTTAGGTTTTTAAATATCTTGGCTATTGAAAATAATGCTGTAATGTATAGGGGTGTGTGGATCTTTTTTGAATCAGGGTTTTTTTTTTTTTTTGATACATAATGGTAGTTTTTAGTCTTAATTTTTTGAAGACCCTCCATAATGCTTTTCATAGTGGCTGCACCAATTTATAGTCGCACCACTAGTTTGCAGCATTCCTTTTTCTCCTCAGTCTCTCAAACGTTTACTTCTTGTCTTTTCTGATAGGTGTGAGGTGTTATGTCACTGTGGTTTTGATTTCCATTTCCCTAATAATTAGTGATAGTGAGCATTCTTTCATGTACCTCTTGGCCATCTGTGTGTCTTCTTTGGAAAAATGTCTGTTCAGATTCTCTGACATTGTTGAGTTGTGCACGTTCTTTGTAGATTTCAGATATTAACCCCTTATTGGATATATGATTTGCAAATATCTTTTCCCATTCAGTAGGTTGCCTTTTTGTTTTGATGATGGTTTCCTTTGCTGTGCAGAAACTTTTTAATTTGATATAGTCCCTTTTATTTTGCTTTTCTTTCCCTTGCCTTGGGAATCAGAGCCACAAAAATATTGCTAAGACTGGTGTCTAAAGTTTTCTTCTAGAAATTTCATGGTTTCAGGTCCTAAATTCAGGTCTTTAATCCCTTTAGAGTTAATTGTTTCATTCTTTTGCATGTGGCTGTCCATTTTCTCTGGAACTGTTATTGAAGCTACTGTCTTTTCTCCATGGTGTGTTCTTTGCTTCTTTTTCATAAATTAATTGTTTATACATGTATAGGTTTACATTTTTATGCTTTCAGTTCTTTCATTGATCTGTGTGTCTGTCTTTGTGCTGGTACCATACTGTTTTTATTACTGTAGCTTTATGTGCGTTAGTTGCTCAGTTATATTCAGCTCTTTGCGACCCCATGGACTATAGCCTGCCAGGCTCCTCTGTCCACGGAATTCTCCAAGCGGGAATATAGGAGTGGATACCATTCCCTTCTCCAGGGGATCTTCCTAATCCAGGGATCAAACTTGGGTCTTCTGCATTGTAGGCGGATTCTTTACCATTGGAGCCACCAGGGAAGACTTGGTAGCTTCAGAGTACAGTTTGAAACCAGGGAGCATGATACCTCCAGCTTTTTTCTTCTTTTTCAGGGTTATTTTGACTATTGGGGATTTTTTTTTGGGTTCCATACACATTTTAGAATAATTTGTTCTAGTTTTTTTAAATATGCCATTGGGAGTTTTGGTAGAGATTGCATTGAATCTGTAGATTGCTGTGGGGAATATGGATATTTAAACAGTGTTTCTCCAGTCCACGAATACAAAATATCTTTCCATTTGTTTGTCTTCTTCATTTGTCAATGTCTTTTTAAAAACATTTGTTTATTTTTGGCTGTGCTGGGTCTTGATTGCCGCACTGGCTTTTTCTCTTGTTGCGGTGTGTGGGCTTCTCATTGTGGTGGCGTCTTGTTGCAGAGCACAGACTCCAGGGTGCTCGGAACTCAGTAGCTGCGGCACATGGTCTCAGTAGGTACAGCTCCCGGAGTCCAGAGCATAGGCTCCATAGTTGTGGCACGTGGGCTTAGCTACTCCACAGCATGTGGGATCTTCCCAGACCAGGGATCAACCTGTGTCTCCTGCATTGACAGTTGGATTCTTTATCACTGAGCCACCAGGGAAGCCACCATCAATGTCTTATAGTTTTCATTGTGCAAAGTCTTTCACCTCCTTGGTTGAATTTATTCTTAGGTATTTTATTCTTTTTGGTGCAGTCATACATGGGATTGCTTTCTTAATTTTTCTTCCTGATAGTTCATAATTGGCCTCGATATGCCATAGATTTCTCTGTACGTTGATTTTGTACTCTGTGACTTCACTGAATTCATTTATTTTGTTTATTAGTGACAACAGTGTGTGTGTGTGTGTGTGTAATCTTTAGGGTTTTCTTTACGTATCATGTCATCTGCAAATAGTGTGCCAGTTTTACTTTCTGATTTGGAAGTTTGTTATTTCCTTTTCTTTTTCTTTCTTGCCTAATTGCTTTGGCTAGGAATTCCAATGCTATGTTGAAAAAATATGGTAGTAGTGGGCATCCCTGTCTTGTTTCCTGAGCTTAAGAGGGAAATCTTTGTTTTCAGTTTAGTGTGATACTAGCTGTGGGTTTGTCATATGTGGCCTTTATTATGTTTCTTCTGTACCCACTTTGTTGAGTGTTTTATCATAAATTGATGTTGAATTTTGTCAAGTGATTTTTCTGCATCTATTGAGATGACCATATAATTTTTATCTTTCATTTTGTTAATGTGATATATCATATTGATTTTGTGGATATTGAACCATCCTTGCATTCCTGGAATAAATTTCACTTAATCATGATGTGTGCTTCTTTTAATATATTTTTGGATTCAGTTTGCTAATATTTTGTTGAGGATTTTTGCATCTGTTTTCATCAAGGATATTGGGCCTGTTATTTTTTATTTTTATTTTTTTGTGGTTTCCTTGACTGGTTTTCATTAATGCTGGCTTCATAGGATGTGTTTGGAAGGCTTCCCTGTTTTTCAGTTTTTGGGAAGAATTTGAGAAGGATAGGTATTAAATCTTTGAATATTTTGTGTAATTCATTAGTGAAGTGGTCTGCTCTGGGCTTTGGTTTGTTGGGAGGTTTTTGATTGCTGTTTCAAAATCTCTTGTAATTGGTCTATTCAGATTTTCTACTTCATGATTTAGTCTTGAAGACTGTGTTTTTAGGAATGTATCATTTGTTTTAGATTGTCCAGTTTCTTGGAGTATATTCATATAAGAAATACTTTGTATTTCTGTGTGTTAGTTGTCACATCTCTTCTTTCATCTCTGATCTTATTTGAGTCCTCTTTTTTCCCCTGGTGAGTTTAGCTAAATGTTTGGCAGTTTTTTTTTTTTTTTAATCTTTTCAACCAACCAGATTAGATTCATTGATCTTTTGTAGTGTATGTATTTGTCTGTGTGTGTATGCGTTTGTGTATGTGTGTGTGTGTGTCTGTATGTGTGTGTATGTGTTTGTGTGTGTGTGTATGTTTAATCTGTTTTATTTCTCTCCTTTATTTCCTTCCTTCTACCAATTTTGGGCTTTGTTTGTTCCTTCCTAGTTTCTTTAGGTGTAAGGCTAGATTGCTTATTGGGGATTTCTTATTTCTTGACGTAAGACTGTACTGAATTTAGTCCATTTACTTTTAAGGTAATTACTGATAATCATGTGCTTATTGCCATTTTGTTAATTGTTCTCTGGCTGTTTTTATAGTTCCTATCCATTCTTCCTTTCTTCTCTCTTTTTGTGTTATGGTGTGAATTTTTTTTTTTAGTGTCATGTTTAGATTCTTTTTTCATTTTCTTTTGTATATTTTCTGTAAGTTTTTTCCTTGTGGTTACTGTAAGGTTCACCTATGACAATCTATGTAAGTAGTAGCCTGTTTTAAGTTGCTGGCAACTTAAATTAGAAATCATTCCAAATCTTTGTCTTTTACTCTCTCCTGATGTCCTGAAGCTGAAACTGCAATACTTTGGCCACCTCATGCGACGAGTTGACTCACTGGAAAAGACTCTGATGCTGGGAAAGGTTGGGGGCGGGAGGAGAAGGGGACGACAGAAAATGAGATGGCTGGATGGCATCACCGACTCGATGGACATGAATTTGAGTGAACTCCGGGAGTTGGTGATGGACAGGCCTCAGGGAGCCCTGGCATGCTGTGATTCATGGGGTTGCAGAGAGTTGGACACGACTGAGCGACTGAACTGAACTAAACTGATGTTTTATACTGTTGATGACACATTTTATTTCTTTTTATGCATCTTTTAACCAATTAGTGTAATTTTAGTTGTTTTAGTACTTTTGTCTTTTAACCTTAGTGCTTGCTTTATAAGTCATTGATCCTCTACCTTTATCGTATATTTACCTTTAGCGGTGAGATTTTTTTTCCTTTCATATTTTTTTTATTAATTAGTGCCATTTCTTTTCAGCTTAAAGAAATCCCATTAATATTTCTTGTTAGATTAGTTCAGTGGTGATGAACACATTTAATTTTTGCTCATCAAGAGTTTTCTTGATCTTCAATTCTGAATGAAAACTTTGCTGGGTAGAGAATTCTTTTTTTTTGGCCGTGCTGGGCAGCTTGTATGATCTTAGTTCCCTGACCAGGGATCGAATCATCGCCCCTTGCATTGGAAGCATGGAGTCTTAACCACTGGACTGCCAGGGAAGTCCTAGGTAGAGAATTCTTGGTTGGAAGTTTTTTTTCTCTTAGCACTTTGAATATGATATGCCACTCCCTTCTGCCTTTAGAGACTCTACTGAAAAATCTGCTATAGTATTATAGGGTTTCCCTTGTACACGACAATGTGTTTTTGTCTTGTTGCTTTTAGTATTCTCTCTCAGTTCCTTTTACAGTTTTAATTATAGTGTGTCTTGGTATGTGTCTCTTTGCTGCTGCTGCTGCTAAGTCACTTCAGTCGTGTCCGACTCTGTGTGACCCCATAGACGGCAGTCCACCAGGCTCCCCCATCCCTGGGATTCTCCAGGCAAGAACACTGGAGTGGGTTGCCATTTCCTTCTCCAATGTGTGAAAGTGAAAAGTGAAAGTGAAGTCGCTCAGTCGTGTCTGACTCGTAGCGACCCCATGGACTGCAGCCTACCAGGCTCCTCTGTCCATGGGATTTTCTAGGCAAGAGTACTGGAGTGGCTTGCCATTGCCTTCTCCGATGTGTCTCTTTGGGTTCATCTTATTTGGCGGATTCTTCCTGGACCTGGGTATCTGTTTCCTTCCCCCTGTTAAGGATGTTTTTAGCAACTATTTCTTTAAATAGGTTTTCTGTCCCTTTGTTTCTTTTCTCTCTTGTGCCCCCTGTAATGCAAATGTTATTCTGCTTGATTGCCCTAAAGGCCCTGTAAGGTGTCTTCACTTTTTAAAATACTATCTTCATTTTTCTGCTCTGTCTGGGTGAGTGTCATTGTCTTATTTTCCTGCTGGCTGATTTGTTTTTCTACTTAATCCAGTTTGCTGTTGAATCCCTCTAGCATATTTTTCAGTTATAACTTCTGTTTTCTCTTTGTTGAGGTTCTCACAATGCTAATTTTTTCTTCACCCGTATTTGGCTGTTGTCTTTATGACCATTCTTTTTGAACTTCTTATCAGGTAGATTGCTTATCTCCATATTGTTCTTTTTTTGAGGTTCTGTCTTACTCTTTAGATTGGAATATCTTTATCTCTTCATGTTGCCTATTTCTTTATGTTTGTTTCTGTATATTAGGTATATCAGTGGTCTCTCCTAGTCTAGAAGGAGTGGCCTTATTTAGGTGTCCTGTGGGTCTCAGAAGCATAATCCTCCCTGGCCACCAGAGCCAGGTGCTTAAGGGGTGTCTCCTATGCATGCAGTTGGTGGGGTCACACTTGCAGTGGGGGTGCTGGTGGGCAGGGCTGTTGCTTGGCCAGCTATGAGACCCAGCCGAGGTGCAGTGCGCTCTGTCTCTGGTGCTGATAGGCTGGGTGGAGGATTCCAATATGGTGCCTGCCAGCATTAGTACAGCAAGGTAGCCTGAGATCACATAAATGGTTCCTTCCAGTGACTCAGACCATGTGGAGCATTCTAGCTAGTTCCTTTCTCTACAGCAGATGTTTCAAGATGAGTAGGTGAGTCCCCTCACCTATGGTCCATATACTTTTCTTTCTTCCATGTTAGCTGTTTTATTTAACTATTCAGTTAGCTGTGTCCCACCCACCCCCACCCCCAGTCTTGTGTGTTTGCCCTGATTTTCAGGTCAAGTCAATCTGTATGCAAGTCCTTTAAGAGTAGGTTTTCTATTCCCTGTAGTTCTATAGTTTTCCTGGACATACTTCACATGGTTTTTCAAAACCAGGTGTTTTGGGGGCTCATCTCTCTTGTGAGGGATTTTTTCTTCCACTTACTGGTCATGTGACTTGGAACAAGTAACTTAATTTCCACAGCTTTATTCTCTCTTGCATATGGTGAGACTAATGATAGTTTGCACTTAGTGTTTTTTGATAAAGATTATTGAGTCAGTTCTTGTACTCTGAATCTGTCTTTTACCTGATGTTTTAGAAGATTTTCAGTTCCTTTAAGGTCAAGCTGATCGCCGAAGAATTGATGCTTTTGAACTGTGGTCTTGGAGAAGACTCTTGAGAGTCCCTTGGACTGCAAGGAGATCCAACCAGTCCATTCTAAAGGAAATCAATCCTGGGTGTTCATTGGAAGAACTGATGCTAAAGCTGAAACTGCAATACTTTGGCCACCTCATGAGACGAGTTACTCACTGGAAAAGACTCTGATGCTGGGAAAGGTTGGGGGCGGGAGGAGAAGGGGGCGACCGAGAATGAGATGGCTGGATGGCATCACCGACTCTGTGGACATGAGTTTGAGTGAACTCTGGGAGTTGGTGATGGACAGGGAGGCCTGGCGTGCTGTGATTCATGGGGTCGTGGAGAGTCGGACACGACTGAGCGACTGAACTGAACTGAAGGTCATACCTAAGTATAATGAATCATAATGTTGCAGGAGGAAAAAAGACCTTTACCCCTCCAAACTGTATCTTTGATGGTGGGATATTAAATATTGGAGACAGATTGGTAATGGTTCGCATGGATAGTAGATAGGTGGGTGACTAGATAATGTGACCTGTGTTGATCTTTTTAGCTCCTCTCAAATCATTGTAGTTCAGTTGATGTAGTGGAGAGCAATGCAAGAGGAATTAGAATCACAGCATTTTAGTTCTATTTCTTTCTGATTTTTATTAACAGTACAGTCTTGAGAAGTTCCTTAGCTGCTTTGAATCTGTTTTCTCATCTATAGATAAAATATTTTCCCTGCATCTCTCAGGGATGTCATTACGATTAAATAAGATACTCTGTGAACATGAGGTGAAGGTGATAAAGCACAATTAAAATAAAACGTTTATAAAGGTGACCTTTTTATTAATTTGAAAAGACTAAACCTAAGAGAGTGCAGATAGAGATGCTGATACAGTGTTGGGTTTAGTCATCAATAAAGGATGGCTTCTAGTGCTGTTTGTAGTTATTGAGAGGACATCTACTTTTCTGTGTAAGGCTAGCCCTGATTACTGTTTAGTTATTAAATAGTTTATGAATATATTGTTGATATTTACTTTGATTTTTTTTCCCCTCTTTCTGCTTGTGTTTCAGACTCCTGGGAGAGTTGGCTCTCAAGGTTCTGATTTAGATTCATCAGCAGCTCCTATAAACACAGTGGATGTCAATAATGAAAGCTCTTCAGAGGTATGAGAATAATAATTTGGCAGTAAGATTCAGTATTATTTAAGGAAAAATATCAAATGTTTGGAGTAACATTTGGATAATTTAAACTTTTGTAGCAAAAGATCTCATAAATCTTTCTTAGAAATTGGATCGACACTGTAGGTAGATAATAGTGCTTAGTTGTGAGACTGCAAAAGTGTATATTGACTAAAAAATAATATTGATAATTTATATTTAATATTAAAGTCATCTCAGCTTAATGAAGAGTTAAAAATTTGTAAAGAATTACCAATTAATAAGTACTTTTGTGTTTGTATTGTCGTGAACAACTAAGCTAATGAAAAATTAGATAAGCTATAAAACTTATACATTATTTGTCTTCATTTATACTTTGTAAGAATGTTTATGTTTGATAGCTTCTTGAAAATTAATGGAGAAAGTAAGTCTAAAAAAATAACTGAAATTTTTTGAGAAGTCAGCCATAGAAGTTACTTTATCACTATCATTATTTTTAATGAATAATATATACTCATTATAGAAAAAGGAGATTAGGTGAGAGAAGAACATAAAAACCATCCATAACTCTGCCCCTAAGAGACGAACACACTCACATTTCTGATCTGACAGTTTTTGTCAGTTGCCTTTTTCTGGGCCCAGCTCTACCACCTACCCAGTTCCCTGTTCCCTACTCTTTCCCATCTCTTGGTTGGCGAGTCTGTTGTGTGTATGTTTCTGTATATGTCTTTTACCATTCATCTCTCTATTTTGTCTCTTTTTGACCGTCTGTCTTTCATGTGTGTGTATATTAACCATGATAAGATCTAACAAGACTGAGTGAGAAGAAAGGTATCAGTTGAACTGTATTAAGAGCAAGTTTAAGGAAAACATTCCAAACTGGGTTTATGATAAACTCAAAAAGCTCAATTGTAACCCTGGAAAGGAATTTAGTAATAATTGTTGACCTCATTCAGACAAAACCCAAAAAAAGTCTGCAGCGGTAATGAGCAGTGCCTGGGAATCCTGCTATTTCCTTATTGGGGTTCCTTTTCTACTCTCTGATAGTTGGACTCTCTTCTTCGTCCTCTCAGACCTTTCGCGTGTCCTACCTTCTTCCCGCCTTCTCTCAGTCACCTTCTGTCCCATTGAGAAAAAAGGGATCATTAGAAGAATGTTCTCACTTTGTCACTAAAACTGTGCGTTAGTCTCTCTTCTCTTTATTACTTCAGTAGATAGAAGACAGATCTCTCTTCCTATCAGATTTCAGTCCTTTCTCTTGTGCTTTGGATTCCATGCTCTCTCATATTCTCAGCTTCTCTGTTTTCCTGCAGCTTTGGTTTTTACCTGTGACATAAATTATTCCCGTCAGCATACAGATACTATTCTAGAGGTGGCTCTAACCTGGGGCTCTGTTAAATTAAGTTCCATACTTGAAAATTTTCCTATTACCAACAAGTGTAAATTCTAGCTACTAACCTAATTGAGGGCTGTTAGTGATTATGAATTCTCAGAGGTTTTTTTCCCATATGCCCAGTGCTCAGGTGTTAATTGGTTAAGGTTTCAGTTGAAATTTCTCACTGTGTCTCTCAATTTCTCTTTTTCTTTAATCTTTCCCTTTTACCCTGAGGTTGGCTTCCCACTTTGAACAAATTCTAGGTTTTAACATTGTGCCCTTAGCAACCATCTAAATGGAATTTGAAATACCATGTTCTCCAGGATTTTAAAGAAATAGTCAGAAATAAAACAGTGCCCTGGTTTAGTACTCATTTATATCATATTTTATATATTATGATACATTATAATATATAAAGTAGTATCTACATATAGAGTATTATAACAAAAGTACTCAGAGGCTTAAGCAGTAAACATTTCTCACAGTTCTGGAGGCTGGGATGTTCAAAGATCTGGCAGATTCTAGGTCTGATGGGGTTTGCTTCCTGGATAAAAATGGGCCATCCTCACATGGCAGAAGGGGAAAGAGAACTCTCTGGGGTCTCTTTTATAAGGATAACTATTCCATTCATTAGGACTCCACCCTCATGACTTAATCTTATTTCCCAAAGGCCCCATCACATTGGAGGTTAAGATTTCAACATATGAATTTTGAGGGTATACAGACATTCAGTCTATAACAGATATACAGTATGGATAATACATAACGTACTGTGATATCTTATATCATTTGTTCTCATCAGGACAGTTGTTTAGACTATTTAGTATATCACATTGCCAAAGCATATTCTTTATTTACTCTGTTTCTAATCTGACTTCCATCCTTAGTACCCACTGAAGGCACTCTGTAATGACCAGCATGTAACACATCAGATTTTCAGTTTCCTGCTCAAGTGGCTAGAGAAGACTTTTCTTAGGGCTTTTTTAGTAAGTGTCCACTGAAGTTTTCAGGTTGCTGGCTTTGCCAGCCCATAGTCCAGAATATATGAAGTGAAAAGAAAACCCAGAGTACTCACCACTGTCTCAATCCTTGGCTCCTGAGACCTTAACTGGTCTGCCTTCTTCTCTTTACCTTTCAGCTTTTTATTTTTCTTGTGTTTTATATAATGCCTAGGAATTTCAGGAAGAATAGAGAAATGTAGCTGTTTCATTTTGTCTGGAACTGAAAATCCAACCATTTTGAGAATTGGAATATTTATATTTTAATGAATTGTAAGAGTTCTTTATCCTTTTATCAATGTTTTGATTGCCTCCTACTCATTCTGTTGGTGAGGGAAGGATTCCTGTTCTAGGCTTATGGGGATGGCTCAACACATAATTAGACAAATGAGATCAATATAATTTGTTATATATACTCACAGCCCAGGGGAAGAGAACACTGCGTGCCATGCCGGGCCACATGAGAATTGCACTTGGGAACAAAGTCAGTAATCAGGGGCTGTGACAGGCAGGCATTACGGTGTCAGATATATGGTATGGTATCAGGGAGGTAAGGCCCCTCCGCCCCATCCCATTCTTACAGGAGATGTGATTGGCTTATTTGACTAATTCCAGGGGCTGGCAGGGAGCTGAAACCTGCTGCTTAGGGATAAGCAGGCCTTGTGAAGAGGAGAAGCTGGATAAGAGGACCTTATCTGTGGGAAGAGAGTGGCGAGGGGAACTCGCAATTAGGCCATTTGAAGCCCTTCCAGTTTGACTGGTTGTCAAAGCGATGTGTATTGGGCCTTAGTTTTAGGCCTTATACCACAATCAGAAATATGTGATGTGTATATTTTTTTCTCAGTCTGTGGCTTGTTTTTCATTTTGTTAATGGTGTCTGTCAAAGAGAAATAGTTTTGTCAGCCTTTTCTTTTATGGTTTTTGCTTTTTGGGTACTATAGAATTTTTGGCTTACTTCAAGGTTGCACAACTATCCTATGCTTGCTTCTGGTTAAAAAGAAATCATACTTGGAAATATTGTACAAGACAGGGAATATAGTCAATACTTTATAATAACTATACATGGGCTATAACTTTTAAAAATTGTGAATCACTGTGTTGTAACTTATAGCTTATAATATTGTATATCAACTACACTTCATTTTAAAAAAGACTGAAAGATTAAAAAATCTTTTAGCTTGTACGTTTCAGTCTTTGACTTATTTTAAATTATTGTGTATGGTCCGAAATCGTGGTTGAGGTTCATTTCTTCCATGTGGATATGGAAACCACGTTTTTCTATATCCTGTTATAGTAACTATTTGCTGAAAATGTTACTTTTCCTGCTTGAATTGAATTTTCACTTTTGTGAGAAATCTGTTGACCTTATATGTGTGGTTATGTTATTTTCTTTGATCCAGGCATAATGAACTGATTTTAAGGTGTGCCAAGTTATTTCTTATCTTTGAACTTTTGTGTGCGCTAATCTCTATGCCTTACCTAGTCTTGCTTTTTCTTGGTTAACATCTGATTATCTTTCAAGTCTCATTGCAGATAAATTGCTTTTTCCAGTCAACTTTCCTTGACTCTGATGTGAGACAGATGCTTCTTCCATGTGCTTTTGTGGAAAAATATTGCCTATCCTTTTGGTAATGACTGTTATTGTGAGATTCATTTATTGAATATTTATTGAAGCCAGACGCTGTTCTTGATGCTGGAGTATGGCGTGAGTGAAAAAACCTTTTTCCACTGGGTGGAAACAGGCAAAACCCAAAACATACAGAGGGAAATAGTTGGTATTACTGAGAAAAATAAAGCAAGAAAAAGGGAATAGAAAGTGTTTTGGGTGGATGCAATTTCAAATAGAATTGTCAGGGAAGACATCTCTGAGAAGGGGATAGCTCAGAAAGAACTGGATGAAGTGAGGAAATGAATCATGTGGCTTTCTGGAGCAGGCATGTTGCAGGCATGTGGAACAAGTCTTTGAGGTGAGGGCATGCCTGCCATGTTGAAAAATAGCCAAGAGCCTAGTGGACTCCAGCACAGTGAGTTGGAGGGATGTTGAGTTAGTGAGGTAATGAGGCCCACTTCATGTAAGGCCTTAGAGGCTTTTGTACAGACTTTAGTGTTTTACTCTTGCTGAGATTGAAGTCATTGGAAGGTTTGGAGCAGGGAAATGACAAAAGTTATCTACATTTTCATAGGGGTAAGGAGAAGGAAATGGCAACCCACTCCAGTACCCTTGCCTGGAAAATCCCATGGACGGAGAAGCCTTGTAGGCTACAGTCCATGGGGTCGCAAAGAGTTGGACATGACTGAGCAACTTCACTTCACTTCACGAGGATAGAAGAAGAGACTGTTGGAAGGCTTCTGCAGTGATCCATATACACTTTGAGGGTGGCTTGGATCAGGGCAGTAACAATGGAGAGAGATCTTCAGGCTCTGAATATATTTTGAAGGAATTGTGTTGGCCAAAAAGTTCATTCAGGTTTTCCATAAGACCTGAAAGAGCTTTTTAGCCAATCCAATAGTTCTAATAGGATTTTCTGATTAGTGGGGTATGAAGTGTATTTTCTTTTGCAGCTTTTTCAAGAAGTCTATAAGCTTATTAAGGATGAGGTCTTTGCTTTATTTTACCATTGTGTTCTCACTACCTAAGCATAATGATGTAGTAACCACACCCCGTAAATGCTTTATGAATGAATGGTTGAATGACAGTATGTGGAAACTGACAGTGAAGAAATAAGTAAAGTGTCAGGCAGCAGAAAGATATCATGGTCAAAAAACCCGCATTGTTCTTTAAAAAAAATGACTGTTCTGTACTTTTAGTACCTGGGACTGTGGTTTCCAGGAAGACATCCCTTTCATCAGTAAAAAGAAAAAAAAGTGAATTCATGTTACTTATTTTCATCCCCTGGCTGATCTCCTTTAAGGGTTGTCAACAAAAGGAGCAATGATATTAAATGATAGCTAACATTCATTGAATTTTTCTTTGCATCAGATGTTGTGATAAGGACTTAGCATGTATTATCTCATTTAATTCTCCTGAGATTCCCCATATGAAGTAGGTGTTATATTTATCTCATTTAATGGACAAGGAAATTGAAGGTCATATAAACTACTAAGAGTAGTAGCTTAGAATTCAAGAATTCAAGCCCCAAACTAGCTTTTAACTGCTAACCTGTCTTGCATCTCATTTTGGAATCTTGTTTGTAGTCTTTCTTCCTTGCTATGATCCTAAATGACATTAATGACTCAAGGAACGTCTTAGCCTCCCAGTTCTTAATGTTATCAATGCCAGTGATCTATTACTTTTCTAGTTCCTCAAGGCCATGGCAGTACCTTTCATTTTCTTATCAGACAGAATAGTTTTATCTGGCATGTTGAAATTGTATCTGCATACCTTACATCAACTGCCTGTTGTATCAAAAACTTTCTCATAGTCATACTTCTTAACTTCTTTGGTCTTGTTGATTATTTTAGATTTTTAATTTCTATTTTTTCTTATAGTCTATTATCCTTTCTTGTCTTCGTTTCATTTACTCTCTAACCATACATCTAATGACAGTTAGTATTTGTTGAACACTTATGTCTCAGGCAAGGAATACACTGTAGATGAATAGGTGCTAATATTAGCTCCGTTTTCTATGTGAGAAAACTGACATTTAGCAAAGTAAAGTGATTTTTTAAAAGTCACATAGTCAGTATTGGTTGAGACTCAGACCCATATCTATTTTTGACACTAAAATTCATGACATAACTTTTGTAGCCTGTTGTCCTTCACCACTGTCTTCATTTAATTTACTTTCTCCCTGACACTCAAGTTCTTTATTCTCTTATCCTTTCACTGTTCCTTTATGACAAAACTGCAAACCGTAGATCAGTGTAACAGCCCATATTTTAAAATACAGATATTGTTAGGTATGGGGAGTTTGGGAGGTTGTTTAAAATTATGTTACTTAGCTCATAAAATTAGAAGGGGGGTCACCTGATAGGAATTGTGGGTGTGGGCACAAATGGGATCTTTAGCTGGTGGAATATGGTGAAGACTGAAAATTGCTTTCATTATAAGAACTTTTTGTTGAGAACATTATCTTAAATAAAAATATTTGTTAAAACTGCCAGTCATTTCTTGATCCAAAATAAAAGCTAGCTTGCCAATACTAGCTCTCACATAAATAAGGACAAAGTATCATAAACAAAATGAATAATAAGATTCCAACAAAAGCAACTGTTTACTACAATCAAATTGACCAATGGGGATTTATAGCATTAAGTATGGAAGCTAATTTCAGAGTCCTACTTTGGAGAGCAATCTTTCACCCTTTGTACAGTTACTACTTGAAAATTTCCCTTCCATATACTGAAAAGAGATATACTAATTATTTTCCTGATATGTCTATTTTCATTGTTTCTGTTTTGTTTCATAAATAACTTTTTGTGTATATCCTCCTAAAAGTTGTTATTTCACAGGGTTTCATCTGTCCATTATGTATGAAAAGATGTATAACTGCTATTGATTTGTCGGAGCATTACCAGAAAGTGCACGCTGAAAATGAGACAAGAGGACAGGAACTTAATGACTCCAGTGTTACTGTGGGTCCTGAATATTTTGTTTTAGCAGCTTGGTTATGGGTTGCCCGAAACAGCTTTGTTTTTCCTTGCCTCAATGTTGCTTAACTTTTTGTGCTACATGGGAGTATGGATTGCTTTCATTATGCATGCTCTAAGAAAGTTCAATAAGGAAAAGATGCTCTTGGGAAGTTGGCTTGGCTGTTCTGTTTGCAGCTGTCTTTCTGTGAATCTGTAAAATACACAAAAGTTTAAGCTTATTTTTGCATAAATTTTGCAACGAAATTTGAAATACAAAGTGAATGTTTTTTATTTCAGCATTTGTAAGTTATCTCTTTATTGTATAGTTAATGTTTTATTAATGAATATATTAAATGCTTTCAGTTAAGATGCTTTACTCTTAAAGAAAAAGAGGACCTTGCATGTGAACTGTTACTTGGGAAAATACACAGCATTCTATACAGCAGATCCAGAATCTGGATCTCCCTCTGTTTCAGTCTTTTCCCCAGACCTGTTGGAAGTTACAGAATGGTACACGCTTGTCATTAATAGTGGCTCACTCAAATGTTTCCCTGTAGTGTGTGAGGTGGAGAAGGCGA
The DNA here is from genome assembly GCF_049115385.1 of Moschus berezovskii. NCBI lineage: Eukaryota > Metazoa > Chordata > Mammalia > Artiodactyla > Moschidae > Moschus > Moschus berezovskii. The sequence goes on along the minus strand of NC_142465.1, from coordinate 26,838,229 downwards.
TGGCAACCCACTCCAGTCCTCTCTCCTGGAGAATCCTGTGAACGGAGTAGCCTGGTGGGCTGCAGTCCATGGGGTCGCTGGACTCAACTGAGCGACTTCACTTTCACTTTTCAGTTTCATGCACTGGGGAAGGAAATGGCAACCCACTCCAGTGTTCTTGCCAGGAGAATCCCAGGGATGGGGGAGCCTGGTGGGCTGCCGTCTATGGGGTTGCACAGACTCGGACATGACTGAAGCGACTTAGCAGCAGCAGTGTGTGAGGCTGGTGCCAATTGAAGGCTGGGAGTGGAAGCCAGTGATGGGAAGTGTTGCCCATTTTTGGGCTGGAAAAAGTTTTTCAGATGATCTTGATATACTTCCTTTGAAAAGCATGACAGTATTCTAAAAACAAAGAAACATAGCTTTAAAAAATTTTATTTTACAAATCTTATAAAAGAAGGAAACTTTATTTATCATGAAGATAAAAAATCAGACTTTTTGCTGTGAGGTAGTGATGTATAAGAAAATGATCTCACCAAACCTTCAAATGGGGTACCTCAAATGTGCCAGGTATTTTGGTAGGTAAAGGAGATAAAAAGGTAAAGAAGATACGATCTCTATGCCAGGGAGTTTTTATTGTAGATATTTGTGAAAAGAGTGTAATGTATGATTCAACTTGAGGGGAACCGCAGAAAAATTTGAGGGGGGAGCAACTGAACCAGACATTCTCTAGTGTGGTAGGAAAATGAGTACATATAGGACACCAGGTAAACTGCAGAAGCAGTGTGGCCAGAGAGGCTTGAAAGATTCTTGGAACTCTGCTTAGTATTTTACCAGTTGTCTTTCTGCAGAGCATATGGGTTAGTTTTTCTTTATGGGTTAGCCAGAATCAAAAGTGACTGTCTTACCTATGTATCACTTAAATAAGAACTTTCCTTTTAACTGAAAGAATACTTGATACAATAGGGTATCATAAATATCAAGTTAAGCTAAGTTCTTTGCTATAGTAGATTTGACAAAGGGTTAGAGATAACTGAAAACTAAGGGTAAGGAATTTAATGCTTTTAATCCTAAGTCAGCTGTGTGTGTGTGAGGGAGAGAGACAGGGAGAGAGTTGGCGAGATGTTTGGAATGATTAGGGAAAATAAATATAGCTGGCTATTTTAGTGTTTTATTGTTGCTGTTTTACTGTTTGTAAGTTATCTAGCAACCTCAATTCCCATGAAGTTTAGAAAAAATAAATAGAGGAGTTTCTTAATATCCAGAATTAGTATCACAAAGTCCATGAACTAGAGATCATGCACTTTATTCACAGGACATCTTTCAGATACTCATTCTGAGTTTATGTACTTTATTTTAAGTGAATGATGTGGTTTTAATAAACTTTTCCCCCTTAATCTAGCCTTCCCATCCATGTCAGGCTAGGATTGCTAGAAATACTATGGGAATCAGTTTTAAAAATAATTGTTGAAAGATGAACAGGGTATAAGAAAGACTATAAAATGTGGGTACAGGAATTAGAGACTTGCCAAAATTAATACAGTGGAAGGCACCCATTCAGTGATTAATATTTATGCTCTGGAACATTAAGCAAAGGTTTAATATCAGATTAAGAAGGTGAGGAAGTACATATATGTATTTTAGAATTATTTTTATCATAAATGTCCTAAAATTGAAGATTTATTTAAACATGCCATGTCTCATCACATGGAAAACTCACTTAGATGGAATATTTCTACAGCTAAATACGTATTACTGAATTTCTAAAATTTCTCTTTAGGGATGAATCAGTTCTTTCTAGAGTATTAACCTGGTAATATTTAGAAGTGTTAAGAAGGTATGACATACCTTCATGTGATCATTAGCTTTTTGGCATCTTTAAGTATCTAGAGACAAAACCTGGAAGTAAAGACAATAGTCAGAAAGCCAAAACTGTGAAGATTAAATATTATAATTGGGGTGTGGATTCCCTGAAGAACAGTATAATTTGCCTTTTAGTTACTAGGGAAAGCTGAGACACAAAAGAGAAATGCCAAGCTAAATATTATAGGGGTTTATGCGCTGTTGCATTAAAAGCATGTTAACTAAGTGTGTGGTACTTTAGTTACTGGGCTGAAGTTATAAGAATGCCCAAGAAAGCTTAATATAGAGCCATTATTAAACATGGTGGTAGATAACAGATGGCTTTCAACAGGAGTGTTAACACCAGCTAGATTAACACACTAGCTGAGGCCATTCATTTATTCAGAAGACAGTGCTGAGCATCACATATCTCTGGGTCCTAATGGCATTATTCTAATGTTCAAAGGCACATCCTCAGTACCGCAGTCTTTATTTTAGGTGTTCCATAGGAGATCATTGCTTTCATTCACCTGTAACAGTGTCCCTGCCCATCACTCTGGCTCTGTGATCAGAACATACCTTTGTTTTCCAAATACAGCATGACTATGTTTTATACCTCTTCTATACCTTTGTTCACACTTCTCTATTTGCTTAGAGTGCCTTTATTTTCTGACAAGTAAATTCCTATTTATCTATTTCTAGTGACTCATATAGACATGTGTCAGCATATACATATACACACATATGTATGTGTGTCTGGATTTTTGGGGCAGTATTAACTGCTTAATAGGCAGATTTGGATACTTCTCTTGTATTCCTATAGTTCTTTATATATACCTCTGTTATACCATTGTCTGATAATGTCATCCTTATTGAGCCTTGAATCTCCCATATAATGTGAATAAGTGATGTGAGGGTGTGTTATTTGTACAGCACCCACAAAGGAGCAGAAGTAATACGTTTATTTTTAGTTTCTGGGTGTCCGGAATATTTATTATTTAGCTCAGTGTATCCCTTGGAAGGTTTTATAATATGCAAGCTGTTAAGCTTTTCTATTTGGTTTTTTTCCTGCCAAGTTATGCCCTGCCAGGTTCATTTGTATTTCATTAAATAGATACACAGAGTAGAAAGTATATGGTTATGTTCAAAGTACTGTACTAGTCACTAGGGAAACATAGATTAGCTTTGTTGTGTTATATTATTGTTGTTGTTTAGTCTCTAAGTCGTGTCCCACTGTTTTGCAACCCCGTGGCTTGTAGCCTGCCAGGCTTCTCTGTCCATGGGATTTCCCAGGCAAGAATTCTGGAGTGGGTTGCCATTTCCTTCTTCAGAGGGATCTTCCTGACACAGGGGTCAAAGCCACATCTCCTGCGTTAGCATTCAGATTCTTTATCACTGAGCCAGTCACTTGGGAAGCCTGATGGTAATGCTGGGGGAGAAAGCAATATATGCAGAGGTGTAAAAGTGTGAGACACTATGGTTTGTTCAGGGAAACATAGGTACTTTAGTATAGCTGAAGCATGTTGTATTGAGTGAAAGTGTCCTGAGATTATACTGGATGGGTCATTGGGGGACTACACATGCAGGACCTTGTATGCCATAGCCATGTAATAAGTTTTTAAGATTTTATAGGACTGTTTATTAACTTTAAGCTTTTATAGTGTTAATCTTAGGTTAGTAAGGGATTTACTGATTAGAATACTTCTCAACCATTGCACATACTCTGTGGTAATTATGGGTAATTTATATTACCTTTTTTCCTCAATGATCAGAATGCTTCATGTTCTTAGTTTTTTGGTTATCATTCCTGTGCAGTAGATTGTAGTAGATATTGTTTTACTTTGACAGATATTTAGAGAGATGGAGGATCTGATGGCATATCTTCTCAGCTAGACTTTTAGATTAGAACTAACTTCTTAGATTAGAATTCTGTACTATAGCCATTAATTTATTCAGCCTAAAAGATGGTTATAAGGGTCTTAAAAAATATTTTGTAAGCTGCAACCAGGATAGGCAGTGATGTGTCTTTGCACAGTATCAGAATTTAGACTTTGTACTGTAAATTACAATTTACTTAATGGCATTATTGGTATGACTGTTACATTTGACTATATTTCATAACATATGAATGGTTATTTTACAATACAAAATACTGTTTTGAAACCTTTTTCTACCTCTTTCTGTAGGGTTTCATATGTCCGCAGTGTATGAAATCTCTTGGATCTGCTGATGAACTTTTTAAACACTATGAGGCAGTCCATGATGCTGGTAATGATTCAAGTCATGGAGGAGAAGCTTTGGCTCTGAAGCGGTACAGTATAATAGCTTTGAAGTGTGATGTAATGAATGCACGTGATAGCATTCTTTAATCATGAATACTTAGTTCTTGAAGAGTAGTGTTTTTATATTTTTTGATTTAAACCTACCTTCATTTAACATAGTTTTCATCTTTTATTGTTATAATTTAGTCAGTCCTTGATCAATAATACCAACATCTGTAGCATGTTTCAGAGGTTATATTTTTAATAAAGATTGTGATTTTTTAAAAAACTTAAAGTATATTTAGCATATTCTGCTTATTAAAGAATGATATGCTTTCTTTAAAAATTTGTCTTTTGTATTTACCAACATAACAGCAAACAAAACACATTCTGCCTCTTAGCAATTTTACCTGACCATTTTAATGATTAAAATATAATTACTTAGAATAGGATTCAGCAGTTAACTTTGCTTTTCTTCTATTGGTGAGAACTTTTGTCTTAAATTCCCACTAAGGAAGAAAGCGTGATTTTATTCTGTTGCTATTCTATTGCTGATTTGTTGCTATGTGAAGAAGGCTGATCGCAGAAGAATCGATGCTTTTGAACTGTGGTGTTGGAGAAGACTCTTGAGAGTCCCTTATACTGCAAGGAGATCCAACCAGTCCATTCTAAAGGAGATCAATCCTGGATGTTCATTGGAGGGACTGATGCTAAAGCTGAAACTGCAATACTTTGGCCACCTCATGCGACGGGTTGACTCACTGGAAAAGACTCTGATGCTGGGAAAGGTTGGGGGCGGGAGGAGAAGGGGACGACGGAGAATGAGATGGCTGGATGGCATCACCGACTCTGTGGACATGGATTTGAGTGTACTCCGGGAGTTGGTGATGGACAGGGAGGCCTGGCGTGCTGTGATTCATGGGGTCGCGGAGAGTCGGACATGACTGAGCGACTGAACTGAACATGTCCTGACTTTGCCAGTACATGGACTGCAGCACTCCAGGTTTTCCTATCCTTCACTGTCTCGTGGATTCTCATGTCTATTGAGTTGGTGATGCTATCTGACCATCTCATACTCTGCTTTCAATCTTCCTGCCCCTAATCTTTCCTAGCATCAGGGTCTTTTCCAGTGAGTTGGCTCTTTGTATCAGGTGGCCAAAGTATTGGAGCTTCAGTATCAGTCCTTCTAATGAATATTCAGGTTTGATTTCTTTAGAATTGACTGGTTGGATCTCCTTGCAGTCCAAGGGACTCTCAAGAGTTATCTCCAGTGCTACAGTTAGAAAGCATCAATTCTTCAGCTCTCAGCAATGGCAAGCCACTCCAGTACTCTTGCCTAGAAAATCCCATGGATGGAGGAGCCTGGTAGGCTGCAGTCCGTGGGGTCGCTAAGGGTCGGACACGACTGAGCGACTTCACTTTCACTTTTCACTTTCACACATTGGAGAAGGAAATGGCAACCCACTCCAGTGTTCTCGCCTGGAGAATCCCAGGGACGGGGGAGCCTGGTGGGCTTCCGTCTATGGGGTCACACAGAGTCGGACACGACTGAAGTGACTTAGCAGCAGCAGCCCTCTTTATGGGCCAACTCTCATATCTGTACGTGACTACTGGAAAAACCATAGCTTTGTCTACATGGACGGACCTTTGTCGGCAAAGTGACATCACTGCTTTTAAATATGCTGTCTAGGTTTGTCATAATTTTGCTTCCAAGGAGCAAGTGTCTTTTAATTTCATGGCTGCAGTTACTGTCCACAGTGATTTGGAGCCCGCGAAAATAAAATGTGTCACTGTTTCCACTTTTTCCCCATCTATTTGTCATAAAGAGATGGGACCAGATACCATGATCTTTGCTTTTTGAATATTCAGTTTTAAGCCATCCTTTTCACTCTCCTCTTTTGCCCTCATTAAGAGGCTCTTTAGTTTCTCTTTGCTTTCTGCCATTAGGGTGGTATCATCTGCATATCTGAGGTTGTTGATGTTTCTCCTGGCAATCTTGATTCCAGCTTGTGATTTCATCCTGCCTGGCATTTCACATGATATACTCTGCATGTAGGTCAAGTAAGCAGGGTGACAGTGTACAACCTTGGCATACTCTTTTCCCAGTTTTGAACCAGTCTGTTTTCCCACGTCTGGTTCTAACTGTTGCTTCGTGATCTGCATACAGGTTTCTCAGGAGGCGGGTAAGGTGGTCTGGTATTCCCATCTCTTTAAGAATTTTCCAGTTTATTGCAATACACATGAAGGCTTTAGCATCGTCAATGAGGCAGATGTTTTTCTGGAATTCTCTTGCTTTCTCGTGATGCAATGAATGTTGGCAATATGAACTCTGGTTCCTCTGCCTTATCTGAATCCAGCTTATACATCTGGAAGTTCTTGGTTCACGTGCTTTTGAAGCCTAGCTTGGAGAATTTTGAGTATTACTTTGCTAGCAGGTGAAATGAGTGCAATTGTCCGATAGTTTGAACAATCTTTGGCATTGCCCTTCTTTTCCATTGGAATGATAACTGACCTTTTCCAGTCCTGTGGCCACTGCTGAGTTTTCCAAATTTGCTGGCATGTTGAGTACAGTGCTTTAACAGGTCATCTTTTAGGATTTGAAATAAGTCAGCTGGAATTCCATCACCTCCATTAGTTTTGTTCATAGTAATGGTTCCTAAGGCCCACTTTACTTCGTACTCCAGGGTATCTGGCTTTAGGTGAGTGATCACACCATCATGGTTATCTGGGTCATTAAGATCTTTTTTGTATAGAATAGTACAGAAAGATAGTCTCTGCATATATACAATATGCTTATATCTATGTACATATAAAGAAATGTATAAATTACGTAATTACATAAAAGAGCAGTTCTGCATTGTCCTGTACCTTTTGTTTCTGTCTGTATCTATGGATTGTTTCTTATCATTGCAGATAGTTATCTTATTTTTTTTAATGACTGCATGGAATTTTACCATTCTCCTGTTGACAAGCATTCAGGCTATTTCCAGTGTTTTGTGGAAGTATATAAATGTTGTGGTAGTATATGTCTTTGTGGACATGTTGTTTGCATGTGTTTAAATATATCTGGAAGATATATTTCCAGAAATGGGATTTCTGGATAAAGTTTCCCTTTAAAATTTTGATAGATGCTTCCTAATTTTCTTTTGTCAATATCCTAGACTGTTCAATCTGTTAAACGTTTCAGAAGATTTTCTTTGCTAGACAAGTTACTTTCAAAAATTTATTAAGTGGCACTTTTTGAAAGATTAATCGGAGTAACTGAGTGCACCCAATTAGAAGCTGAATTAAAATTATCTTCCTTGCAATTTCATTCAATATGAGCCATTCCTATATAATGTTATTAATTCATCTCTTCATCGTTTTGTTTTATACATGGCATTGGAATAATAATAAAGAGTAGGGAAAACTTAAAACCTATACACACATTTTTATACACATATTAAGACCAAGGTTTCTCCAGTTAGCCTGTGGTTTCTCCAAATCGGATAAGTTCATAGGACCACATGGGGGAGAGAGAGGGAAGGATGGGGATACACACACACACACACACACACACGCACGCACAAAACAGAGAAATGAAAACTAATGAAAGTGTCATAAAAAGGCAAATTTTAAGAGAAAAGAAAAAAGCAGGAATATATTATCTAGTTTTAGTTTTGTATTCAGAGTTTAAAGATGACACCTTAAAGTTTATGTCCATCATGAAGTGCTTCTAGGTAGAAGTGATCACTATCTTTTTGCTTCTGTTTTCATTTCTATTGTAGAACTAATGGCCTTTATGTGTTTTCTTCCCCCATTAAGCTGAATGACTTGAGAGTCTGGCATAGACAAGTTCTATTGAATAATGAATTCTTTATGTATGAATGGCTTTGAAAGGTAGAGGTTCCTTTTCTACTGTTAACTATGTTTCACAGATGAAGCTGACTTTGTTTCTTTACTCTATCTTCACTTCCATCCTAGAGAATAATTTTCCTACCAGTGTGTCCCATTATGTTTTACTTTCTGATATGCTTGTGCTGGTGTGGACTTAGTCTTCTGCATCATTAGAACTGATCCTGTTCTTTTCCCTTTGTACTACAATCAGTGCACATGAGTATTCCCAGTCAGCTCATTTCAGTCTTCTATCTTGGCAGTCATTGGAGTGGCATGGAGCAAGGAGAGTCCCTTTTTCTGCTGTTTATAATCCAAGAGGATAAGATATGCTCTTCATATCTAGAAGAATAATTGCAAATGTGTTTTCTCATGGAATGTCTTCTGCATAAGGGCTGAGTTGTCTGCTCGACCATTGTTTGTCAGACTACTAGATGAGGGGAAGGTGAGGTTTTGACAGGAAAGAGCATTTCAGACTTAGGAAACAGCAAGGAGCCAGCATTGCTACAGCTAAGTGAATGAGGGCAAGAGTGGTAAGATAGGGATTAGATTGTGCAGATTTTCATAGTCCTTGTTAATGAGTTTAGATTTTATACTAACTACAGTAGGAAGCTTTATTGCTAGTAAATTAATGGGAGACCTTTTGCTTTTGTCTCAGTACTTGCCAGTCAGTTTTACTGTTTCCATGATAAAAATGTTCTTCCATTGATAGACAGTATGCTTAGGAATAAAATTATTTTCCCAAGGACTGTATATATGCCACTATATATAAAATCTATAGAATTTTTTTAAGATTTGGGAAAACTAGAATATTAATATATATTCACTAGCTGTGATTTGTTAAAGCAAATTAACCATTAATTCCTTTTTTCCAATTTATGTTTAGAGATGATATAACACTACTCAGACAAGAGGTCCAAGACCTACAGGCTTCACTTAAGGTAAAATAAAAATGATTATACTTGTTTATTTTCAGTGTATCAGATAAATAAAACCTCTTAAAATTTTCTGATTAAAACCTTTTCTTTCCTTAGGAAGAAAAATGGTACTCAGAAGAATTAAAGAAAGAATTAGAAAAATTTCAAGGGCTGCAGCAGCAAGTAATTGCTTTTAAATACTAAAGTTTGTTATTAGTTGTTCATTTTCATTGTTTTAAATTAAGTATAATGCTTTTTTGTAAACAAGTGGCATGATATGAGTAGCTTGCTAATTGTTTTTCTGTGCTTAGTAGCCTACATATGTATCCTTTGAAATTCTAATGAATACAAACCAATATAACCAATATATGGAAAGCTCAGATACAACTCCTTAAAAGTGCTCCATTAACAATCATTTACCTATGGGACTTCTCTGAAGTGATTAAAAACTCTGTTCCCACTGCAGAGGGTGCAGGTTAGATTCGTGGTCAGGGAAGTAAGATCCCACATGCTACAGTGTGGCCAAAAGAATCATTTACATATGGATTTTTTTTTATACCAGGCCATTTTATTCTTATTTTCTGACAATATACGTAAGTGGTTAAAAAATATAGGTTCAAACAATTGTGAAGCACTTCAACGCACTTGAGTTTGTGACAAATTGGAAATCACTGAAATGTCTATTAGTAGGGAAAGAATTATTATTAACTGCTTATAGTTTATATTAGAGGTGATTGTTTGAAAGCATGGGAAAACTGTTGTATTCATGTTAGATTTTAGAAACAAATATTGTGTCTTTGACAGAGGTGCATAAGTACCATACAACTTACATAAAAATTAAACAGAAAAGAACAAGAAAATCACTGTAGTATCCAAAGTGATTATTTTGAGTGACTTCATTTGATATCTCAGATTCATTATATATAATGTTCTTTAATGTATTTTCTAAAAAAAGTTTTAACAAATTATGATTTTTATACTAAAGTTATTTTGACTTTTATATGAACATACATAAAAAATCATAGAACGATGACTTTCACCAAATACATATATAGTTTTCATTTCTGTGAATAAAAATGATACCCTTTAACAATAGCTTTAATACTTTTATAAAATAATTAGTGATCCCTCTGCACATTATCTTAGCACATTAAGATAGCACATGACATATTAGTACATGACTCCCAGTTGTCTTTGCCTTTTTGTCTTTTTCCCAAAAGTTATCATTTGGACTAGAAAAGAAAAATAAACGGATAACAAGATATCAGTCTTATTATTACTCAGCTTCTATAATTGAGGATGCATTAAAGAGGGTTTTAATAATCTAAAATACTTACAGTTCACCTACTCATGTTTTAGGTGGATGCCATTAACAGTCAAACGTGCTGTATTAATATTATTTTCGGTACTTGAAAACACAGGAAGTTGTTTACTTCATTTGAGATAACTATTTTAACTTGATAATAGGGACTTCCTAGATGGCACCAGTGGTAAAGAACCTACCTGCCAATGCAGGAGACTTAAGAGACGTGGGTTTGATCCCTGGGTTGGTAAGATCCCAATAGGAGGGCATGGCAACCCATTCCATTATATTAACATGTTATTATTGAATTTATGGAATTTAAGATGCCATCTTGGCAAAGTTCATGAAAATTTAATATGTTAACAAATTCTTAGAGGCAGTGAGCTATAGTTAAATCATTTTGCCAGACAGCCTACTGGTATCTTAGAGATCTAGAAGGATGTGAGCAGGCCAAGATTTGATTTTCATCAAAATCTTGCCACTTACCTGACAGAATCTATTTCAAAGATTGTTTTTCACATTGACAATGGTAACAATATAGTCTTTTCCTTTTAATACATTTGTTTATATTTTTTTGTTTTCATCGAGGAGTCCAAACCTGATGGATTAGTGGCTGATTCATCAGCAGGTAACTTTACTTAAAGCTGTTATTTTTTCATTTTTCTTGTCATCCCTTTTTTACTTCTTTCTTTTACTCTGATGCCTGCTACATGAATTTTGTTTTATTGTTTTACTTCATGGCACTGAAACAGTGAAGTTAACAGTCATATTCTAGGTTGAGAGTGTTTATTACCTGTGAACTTTATAATTTAATCAGTTATTGAAATCTTATTATAGTTCATTATATTCTGAAGTTACACACTTTTGAAATATTACATTAATATGGTGGTTAATGAAAGTTTAGATCTATATTAAAAGTGATGTACTTTGTTTCCTCTTAAAATTAAAAAAGAGATTAGCATCTTTGTAATGGACTTTAACTGGAGGAATGCTCAATGAATAATAAAAATTATATTTTGAGATTAGCTTTTGTATTTAATGTCTCTTTGAAGTTTCTTTATGAGAATGAAGTAGTAAGAATTGACTGCATATTTTAATTATTTAAGACCTTGATTATTCTTAAAACATTTCATCAGAGGCACAAAATATACACTTTTTTGGTCAGTTGGCAGATACAGAAAAATAACTGTGAAATGTGAAATTAGAATAATCTTTAAACAAATATTTATAAATATTTTAGGTATGATGCTAAATATTTCTTTCATTTACTTTACATGTTCGTAAACTTTGACTTGGGCCTTAAATGTGTTGGCTGTGATTGATTCTTTTTTTTTTGAGATATGATTAATTCTTAAAATGTGAAGATATTCTTAAAATGTGAAGATACTCTACTTGTAATTGGCTAGTAGATCATGTTGATTGTCTTTAACTCCTACAATGATAGTAACAGTTTAGGAAATGTAATTCACATTGTATCTGAATAACTGCTTTTCTGTAGAACTACAGTCTTTGGAACAACAATTAGAAGAAGCCCAAACAGAAAATTTTAATATTAAACAAATGAAAGATTTGTTTGAACAGAAAGCAGCCCAACTTGCCACTGAAATTGCAGGTAAATTAAATCAGAATTTTTTTTTATCCAATAAATCAGTCTCATTACCTTTTTGCCATTGTATATCCTATAGATAAACATTGTATTTTAGTGTGATAAAGCATTTGTTATAGACTGTCGTGGTGATTACTGGCATTTAATGATAACAGAGTTGCTGTGTAAGTTATTTTATTTGTTCTTCCACCTCCTCCCTTCGAAGAACTGATTTTCCCTGTAAAATTCTTTTTGAATTTTAGAGAAGATGAATTTTCTTTTGAGGTATGGTTAAAGATTGACAAGTAATATTTTGAAGAAGTTAAATAATATGGTATAGATTTAACATTTGGTTATGCTAGCAGTTGCACGTAATTTTTTCAGCTACATGCTTTTAGGTAAAATTTAGGTAAAAATATGTGATTGAGAACGTGATCACTGACCTAGAGCCAGACATCTTAGAATGTGAAGTCAAGTGGGCCTTAGAAAGCATCACTACGAACAAAGCTAGTGGAGGTGATGGAATTCCAGTTGAGCTATTTCAGATCTTGAAAGATGATGCTGTGAAAGTGCTGCACTCAATATGCCAGCAAATTTGGAAAACTCAGCAGTGGCCACAGGACTAGAAAAGGTCAGTCTTCATTCCAATCCCAAAGAAAGGCAATGCCAAAGAATGCTCAAACTACCGCACAATTGCACTCATCTCACACGCTAGCAAAGTGATGCTCAAAATTCTCCAAGCCAGGCTTCAGCAATATGTGAACCGTGAACTCCCAGATGTTCAAGCAGGTTTTAGAAAAGGCAGAGGCACCAGAGATCAAATTGCCAACATCCGCTGGATCATGGAGAAAGCAAGAGAGTTCCAGAAGAGCATCTATTTCTGCTTCATTGACTATGCCAAAGCCTTTGACTGTGGATCACAGTAAACTGTGGAGAATTCTGAAAGAGATGGGAATACCAGACCACCTGACCTGCCTCTTGAGAAACCTGTATGCAGGTCAGGAAGCAACAGTCAGAACTGTACATGGAACAACAGACTGGTTCCAAATAGGAAAAGGAGTACGTCAAGGCTGTATATTGTCACCTTGCTTATTTAACTTATACGCAGAGTACATCATGAGGAACGCTGGGATGGAAGAAGCACAAGCTGGAATCAAGATTGCCGGGAGAAATATCAATAATCTCAGATATGCTGATGACACTACCCTTATGGCAGAAAGTGAAGAGGAACTCAAAAGCCTCTTGATGAAAGTGAAAGAGGAGAGTGAAAAAGTTGGCTTGAAGCTCAACATTCAGAAAACAAAGATCATGGCATCTGGTCCCATCACTTCATGGGAAATAGATGGAAAAACAGTGGAAACCGTGTCAGACTTTATTTTTTTGGGCTCCAAAATCATTGCAGATGCTGATTGCAGCCATGAAATTAAAAGACACTTACTCCTTGGAGGGAAAGTTATGACCAACCTAGATAGTATATTAAAAAGCAGAGACATTACTTTGCCAACCAAGGTCCGTCTAGTCAAGGCTATGGTTTTTCCCGTGGTCATATATGGATGTGAGAGTTGGACTGTGAAGAAAGCTGATCGCCGAAGAGTTGATGCTTTTGAACTGTGGTGTTGGAGAAGACTCTTGAGAGTCCCTTGGACTGCAAGGAGATCCAACCAGTCCATTCTAAGGGAGATCGATCCTGGGTGTTCATTGGAAGGACTGATGCTAAAGCTGAGACTGCAATACTTTGGCCACCTCATGCGACGAGTTGACTCACTGGAAAAGACTCTGATGCTGGGAAGGGTTGGGGGTGGGAGGAGAAGGGGACGATCGAGGATGAGATGGCTGGATGGCATCACCGACTCTGTGGACTTGAGTCTGAGTGAGCTCCAGGAGTTGGTGATGGACAGGGAGGCCTGGCGTGCTGTGATTCATGGGGTCGCGGAGAGTCGGACACGACTGAGCAACTGAACTGAACTGAATACATTAAAATGCTAATTTAGTAATTGAGTGGATTTTATTTAGACAAAAGACATTTGATCATTTAAGTTTGTCATTGAATATCATCAGAAGTATAATTTTATTGTCTACATTTATAGTTCTCAAAGGAATGTGAATTTGAATTAGAGTGGTTTTTAGATAGGCACTGGATATACAAGAATGTATAACTTGTCTTCTCTAGAGTTAATGTCATGTCATCTATGTAACTGTTCTTAATTAGATATAAAGTCAAAATTTGATGAAGAAAGGAGTCTTAGAGAAGCTGCTGAACAGCAAGTGACACATCTGACAGAAGAATTAAACAAAGAAGCAGCTATGATTCAAGATCTTAAGACCGAACTGGTAATTTAGAAACCATTTATTAGAATGTACCTTATTTGAAATTGATTAATGAAATACATATGCTGATGAAGCATTTTTAAAAGTATAGTTTGAATAGAATGGAGGAAATAAAAAAAAATTCCCTGTAGTTTTACCACCTACACACATATATGTGTGTGTGTGTTTCCACTATATATGATTTTTAGAGTAAGAATAGAATTTTATGATACATTATTTATGGCATTAACATTTTTATTGTTTTTGTTTTAATGTCACCTGTCGTTTTTGGTAGTTTCCATATCTGCATCTCTGATCTTACCATTCCTTGAACTTTAGTTTTGTAAATCCATCTAGGACACTTCTAAAAGGAGAAGAGGGCAGCAGAGGGTGAGATGGTTAGATAGCATTACCAACTCACTGAACATGAATCTGAGCAAACTCTGGGATTAAATAGTGAAGGACAGGGAAACCTGGCGGGCTGCTGCCCATGGAGTCGTAAAGAGTTGAATCAACTTAGTGACTGAACAACAACAACAAGGACACTTCTAACTGCATTTCCAGCTTTCATTTCAAATTCAACGAGTATAACATCAAGTCATCATATTTCTGTCATTGATACCATATGTTTTTAACCTTCTCCCCAGGCTTAACAATCTTGGATCTGTCCTTGCTTCCTTTCTTTCCTTTATTTACCACTCAATAAACATATGAATATGTGAATCAGTTAGATTCAATCTGCAACAAACCCTAATTATGCTTATGTATACTCCTTCATTTTATTACTAGTTTCATAGGATAAAAAAATGAAGGGATTTAGCATTAACAAGTGATTGTTGTTATAAGTGGGTGTAGTTTGTAAAGGAAAGGAAAGCAGTTAAAGTGCTAAGGATAATTGTGTATTTGCTATTTTGTACCTTGAGTGGTAATACTGTTAAATATGAGAGAAAGCTCTTATTTAGCTCTATGAAAAAAGGATAAAGATTGTTGGGGGAAAACATCTGTGTTCAATGTTTGGAATCTAGTAATTGATGTTAAAAGATTGTTTTCATTTCTTAGTAGTAAAACTATTTTAAAAATGTGTGTTATTTAAAAATGTGTGTTCACTAAATAGTCTCACTTTTTTTTTTTTTTAAATTTGTTGCTTCACAGCTTCAGAGACCTGGAATAGAAGATGTTGCCGTGTTAAAGAAAGAACTGGTCCAAGTTCAAACACTAATGGATAACATGACCTTGGAACGTGAGAGAGAATCTGAAAAACTCAAAGATGAGTGCAAAAAGTTACAAACAGAATATACTAACTCAGAGGTAATGAAGTTTAGTGCACTTAAATAAGACTGATGTTAACTTGTTTAATGTGCATTGAGTGAAGCCAGCATTTTTCTGAGTGACTCAAACACTACTTGCCTTTCTTTCATCTGGTCTCAATAATATCTGTATATAGTCAATATGGGCTGAAAGTATTTTATCTTTGCTTTATGAAGTTGGGCACTTAGAGAATAATGTTTGCACAAAGGAGTATTACTCTGTTTAATAAATAATGATATTGTAGAGAAATTATATTTAAATTTGCTCCAGATTAATAAGTAGTAATTTATTTCAATTTGGTAGGGGTAAAGGAAGTACGATTTCGTTTTCTTCATTTGTATTACTTATGTAGCTTAGAAACACTCCATCCAGAAATTCCCTTTATAGGTCTCTGATAAGTGATCTACAATTCTTGCTATGTGTTGTAGGGGTTGTATATTTCTTCCTAAGTCAGCCATTCCATTGAGTTGGCATTTGTTTCCCTATAATTTACATGTACTGGTTCCATACACAGAATAAACTGTTCTTTTCCACATGAAATATTTGATGACTGTTGATCTTTTCTCTGAATTTTCTTCTCTTCTAGGATAAACATTCTCAGTTCTTCTATTTATTACATGACTTTTGTCTGTCAATCCGTTATATAATTGTCAGCATATGACAAGTTCTAGGATATGTAGTAAATATATTTGCTTAAAAATGCTAGCATTTGTCTTTCATACTGTATCATAGGTATTTTTATTATAACTACTACTGTGTATAGTTCTTAAGCTCCCTTATATGATACAGACCTGTTTTTCATGTTTTTTGGTTTAAAAAGTTATAGTGACATTTCAACTTGCATCTCAGATTTTTTTAGCTGATTATCTAAAAGCCACTCTTCATAATTATTAATGAACTATCGAGTACAAATATTACAGATAATCCATATCTTCCTTTTATTACTTTCTCCTATGTCTTATCTGTGGAGGATTGGTGAAAGTTTATGGGTACAACACACATAGGCATGTGAGTCTTTGTAATGGTTAACATTTCAGACTTTTAAGTTGATGAACTTGAGGTGCAGATTTCCTAAACATGATCTTTATAGCCCAGTAATAAAAGTTCAACAAATTTTCAAATAATTTTAGGGAGTTCATGAACTTATCAAAGCCAATAAAAATCTCCTAATGTGTAATCTAGGAGAGGCTGAATCAAAGAAGTTTTGTGGGAAAAAATCCCATTCAAATGCTAGGTTAGAAATTTCTTTTAACCCTGTAAATTAAGTATTAAGTTTGTTTTATATTTAAGGAATCTGGGCTTCAATGAGATTAAATAACTTGTTCAAGTTCATGCACCTAATGTAAAGAAGCTAGGATTAGAACTCAAGTCTATCTTGAAGCTCATGTCTTTCTGTATCATGTCTTTTCCCATTTTTGGTGGTCTGGTGATTGTGTTAGAAGTAAATTTGTGTTATTAATCATAACCTAATACTTACTGTTATTACTTTTTGCATTTTGACATATTGTATGATGTTTGTATTGAGTATAACTTAAAATACTTTTGAGTTGTGTCCCATACCATTCCATATGAAAAAATTACTGTCTAAATATTCCATCTCATTTGTTTTTTACTGTATTTTTAGCTTCTACTTACTCCTTAGTATATGGTGTGTATTTTATTAAAATTCAGTTTTATTCTCAGTTATGTGTGTTAATGAATTATATAACCGGAAGAACTAAAAGAAGAAAATTTTATGTATTACTGCTTTTCTGAACCTAAACATTGACATCAGAAATAAAACA
Source organism: Moschus berezovskii (assembly GCF_049115385.1). NCBI lineage: Eukaryota > Metazoa > Chordata > Mammalia > Artiodactyla > Moschidae > Moschus > Moschus berezovskii. The sequence goes on along the minus strand of NC_142465.1, from coordinate 26,821,070 downwards.
GTAAAAGGAATTAAAGAAACTAAAAATGCAATGATTTGTTTTCTATTTCTAGTCAAGGTTCAAGATACATAATCTGATAGACATTGTTAAGTATGTTCCATTTCTTTCATTAAAAATATAACTTATGAATTCATTGTCATTTAAAAAATTTAACTATTTTTAAAAGTGGAAAAATAACTCATTCTAAAGCATTTAAAAGTATTTTTAAATAATTAACTTTTCTTTAAATCAGAAATTAAGGTTAATAAAAGTATTATTCCTATAAATCTGCATTATTGAAAATGTCAGAGCTGTAACTAACTTATATTTGGTGTTGTCTTTAATGGAAATGATTTTTGACGAATTTTATTTATATTCCAAATATCTTCATTTGAATCCTAATTTTTAAAACTAAAAAGGTTATAGAGATGGAATAAATATTACATTCATTCAGAGTTATTAAAGAGAGCATTTAAATATTTGTTAAAGATTTGCTAGTAAGAGATTAGATTTAGAAGTGTGTTTGCATTTTTTATTGTATGTTCAGTGTGTACTTTTGTCAGTTTTGTTTTCCATGTTTCATCCATCATTTTATTTTATTTTTTCTGCTTTCTAATGGAGATGCTTAAATTTGAGGTAATGTCTTTTTGGAAGGCTTTTAATATTAGTACTGTTTTTAATATAGTACCTTCTAGCACCGTATGGCAATTTTGTGTTTTTAAGACAATCTCAAACTTCAAATATATGCTCCTTTTTGTTTTATTAATCAAGCCAAATTTTCACCATCTTCAGAATGGTTATTTACTAAAAGTATTTGGCCATTAGGACAATAATTATAATCCTAAAGCACTAGCAGGAAGTTTGAAATACCTTTCCTTAATTATTTTGTAATTTGAAATTTTTTAGTAAAAATTCAATGTTAAATTCAGTAATGTGGCTTCAAGGAAATGCACATTATTTTATAGGGTCTTATATATCTGTTTCCATGTTCAGAGATACTGTGCAAGTATCTGTTAACTTCTGGGAGAATCATTCCTCTCGTTAGTGAGTGTTTTTTGAATGCCTGAGTGAAAGAAGCTAGTATACATGTGGGGAATAGAACAGTGAATAAGATACAGTGCCTGCTGACGTGAAGTTTATATTCCTTTTGGAAGCCAAACAATGTGAAATAAACCAACTCACAATAGTGCCATGAGGGAAAACAAAGCAGGATATGGGCAGTAGTGGGGCTGACAATAATGTGGATCAGTTTTAGGTAGGATGATCAGGGAAAGGTATCCTCAAAGAGGATGCATGGGAGAAGAATGAAGTAAGCAAGAAGCAGAGTGAAGACCTGGGAGCAGCATTCCCAGGAGGAAGGCGGGCAAGTGCTGAAGGCTTCTGGGCACAAGTGAGCTTGTCCTGTTAACTAGTGAGGACTGTCTGTGTGGCTTGCAGAACCTTCTTTTTGAATTTCACCTAAAGTTACGGTATCTCAGTAGTGAGTGTATTTCCTTAGAAAATTTGTCTTTCTTCAATCTTAATTTTTAAAAAATAGAGCTATAATACATGATCACTGTAAAAAGTTAAAATGACTCAAATGTACAGTAGGAGGAAAAGCTTCCTGTAATTCATTCCTCTTTCTCCTCTTCCCTGTAACTAAAATTTATCTTTAGGTGTATACATCTTTTTGTCCCTTGAGTTAACTAAAAAGTTTTAAGTGCTTGCTTTTATATTTTTAAAAATTCAAGTAAAAAAATATGTATTTAGTGTACAACAGGTACATTATAAGATATAACAAATAATTTTGGATACATTTGCTTTATATTTTGTTTCTTTTGCATGTTGCAATTCATCAGCAGAATAGATACTGGATATATGTTATACATAGTTAATCTTATAAACTTTAATGTGCGTTCATGGTATTTTAATGAAATATACTCAAAATTTGCATTTTAGTACATACTTGTTTATTATGTGTGAAAAACTCTAGTAATTCCTTTGATAAGATAGAAATAGAGATTTAAATATAATTTTTCTTGTGATAAATGATTAGGAATCAGCATAGTAAAAAGTATAATAATTTAAAGTAGCTGGATTGTTCCTGTTATTTTAATTAACGTCCATAATGTTGTTCAGTTGAGTCACTCAGTTGTGTCCGACCCTTTGGACCCCATGAACCGTGGCCTGCCAGGCCTCCCTGTCCATTACCAACTCCCGGAGTTCACCCAAACCCATGTCCATAGAGTCGGTGATGCCATCCAGCCATCTCATCCTGTGTCGTCCCCTTCTTCCCCTGCCCTCAGTCTTTGCCAGCATCAGGGTCTTTTCAAATGAGGCAGCTCTTCGCAACAGGTGGCCAAAGTATTGGAGTTTCAGCTTCAACATCAGTCCTTCCATTGAACACCCAGGACTGATCTCCTTTAGAATGGACTGGTTGGATCTCCTTGCAGTCCAAGGGACTCTCAAGAGTCTTCTCCAACACCACAGTTTAAAAGCATCAATTCTTCGGTGCTCAGCTTTCTTTATAGTCCAACTCTCACATCCATACATGACCACTGGAAAAACCATAGCCTTGACTAGATGGACCTTTGTTGGCAAATTAATGTCTCTGCTTTTTAGTATTCTGTCTAGGTTGGTCATAAGTTTCCTTCCAAGGAGTTAATAGTGAATAATTCTAAGATTCAAAGTTGTTAGTCATAGCAATTTGAAGTAAACTCCTAATACATTTCAAGGTTACACAACCAGTTTAAGACAGAGCATTAAGATACACTTTAAGTTGAACACAGTTGAAAATACATGAATATTTAAACATTTCATTCTTTGAAATATGTTTTATATACATGTTTTCCTTAAAAGATCAGGCCATGAACATATCTCAGACATGTTGCCATTACCAAAAATATTTTTGAAACCTCTTTTTGTTGACCTCAAACCACTTTGGAAAACACTCAAAACACTGATTTCAGTTTTATGGTTATTAAAATAAGCCTAAATGTTTGATTGTTCAGTTAGATTACCTTGTTTACTAGTTTTGTTTCTAAAACTTTATACTTTCACCCATTTACAGTGGATTTGATCTTATTACAGTGAGAATTCTTGAAACAACAACAAAAATATGCCACAAATTCTAGAGCAAAAGATCACCTGGCATTAATTAGTGGCTTTCTTAGATTTTTTTCCTTGAAAGTACTCATCTGTAATATACAGTATAGGTAATGCTGATGTGTTTATTTAAAAAATGAAATTTATTGTATTCATATTATAAAATCTATTTACTAATGAGGAATATAGACAATGAAGATAATTGTAACATTCAGTTCAGTTCAGTCGCTCAGTCGTGTCTGACTCTTTGCGACCCCATGAATCACAACACGCCAGGCCTCCCTGTCCATCACCAACTCCCGGAGTTCACTCAAACTCGTGTCCATAGAGTCGGTGATGCAATCCAGCCATCTCATTCTCTGTCGTCCCCTTCTCCTCCCGCCCCCAATCCTTCCCAGCATCAGAGTCTTTTTCCAGTGAGTCAACTCGTCACATGAGGTGACCAAAGTATTGGAGTTTCAGCTTTAGCATCAGTCCTTCCAATGAACACCCAGGATTGATCCTTTTAGAATGGACTGGTTGGATCTCCTTGCAGTTCAAGGGACTCTCAAGAGTCTTCTCCAGCACCACAGTTCAAAAGCATCAATTCTTTGGCGATCAGCTTTCTTCACAGTCCAACTCTCACATCCATACATGACCATTGGAAAAACCATAGCCTTGACTAGATGGACCTTTGTTGGCAAAGTGATGTCTCTGCTTTTTAATATACTATCTAGGTTGGTCATAACTTTCCTTCCAAGGAGTAAATGTCTTTTAATATCATGGCTGCAATGTAAAAAGTAAACCTTATAAGCAATATTAGAGATACAGAGGTCTCTTATTAACATCATTTTCAGGAAACCAAGTTGCCTGATCTCTAGTGGTTGAAGCTTTCATATATAATAAGTTTGGATTTCCAGGTTCTTTGGTTATTTTTCTTTTACCTTACTTATTAAATGATTAACCCATTGTTTTAATAATAGACATTAATTTTCATTAAAAAAATGTTAAACACATTAAAGCAAATTGCCCAGCTGTTATCCATGATCATAGAGAGACCCAGGTTAATGAAACTATATATAACTTCTGTTTGACAGCTTCTTTGGCCAAATACTTTCTATTACAGTAAAAGTAGAAAAATGATTAGCCACCTCAAAGGTAATTCTGTGTTGGTTGTTTGCATTTAACATGATTTTGAAATGTACTAAAGAAGTTGAGAGAAAATGTAGGTATAACTTGCATATCTTTTTTAAATTCAGAAGGATTAAATTATAAAATTTAAAGCCAGTAAGTTCAAGTTTGCAGTTTGCTGTTTCAGACGCATAAAATAGGATGCTAACTTTTCATTTCATGTATTATTAAATAATGAAGTTGTAAAGTTTTGGATACATTTGGAAAACTAATTTTCAGCCAGAAAAAGACGTGGGGAAGCAGTAGGGGTAGTAAAATAAAAAAAGAATCAAGTTGAAATTTCTAAGAATTATTAAAGTTTAATGACAACATTGGAAGGACTGATGCTAAAGCTGAAACTCCAATAGTTTGGCTACCTCATGCGACGAGTTGACTCATTGGAAAAGACTCTGATGCTGGGAAGGATTGGGGGCGGGAGGAGAAGGGGACGACCGAGAATGAGATGGCTGGATGGCATCACCGACTCTCTGGACATGAGTTTGAGTGTACTCCTGGAGTTGGTGATGGACAAGGAGGCCTGGCGTGCTGTGATTCATGGTGTCGCGGAGAGTCGGACACAACTGAGCAACTGAACTGAATGACAACAGTGACAAAAATCTGTGTGATCTTAAAACCTTTGGATACTTCCGTTTTCCTTTTTATTTTAGTTTTCTCAATTTTTTTTCCTTTTTAGGCCATAATAAGCCAGCTGAGGAGTGAACTTGCCAAAGGCCCCCAGGAAGTTGCTGTGTATGTGCAGGAACTGCAAAAACTTAAAAGTTCAGTTAATGAGTTAACACAAAAAAATCAGGTAAGAATTTAAAAACTACATATAACGGTGAATTGATTTTATAAATTTTAAATTCTAATCTTGTGTATGTTATTTATATATTGGCACAGTGCAGTATGGCTTATTTTGTGTAATCTTGTGTATGTTATTTATATGTTGGCACAGTACAGTATGGCTTATTTTGTGTTTATTTTTTAGTGTTATTTATATCCACATTGTTATGCAACCAACTTTTTTCATCTTGTAAAACTAAACTCAGTTATTATTAAACAACTCCCCATTTACTGAATCTCCTGCCCCAAACCCCTTCTGCTGTCTATATCTATGAATTTACTATTCTAAATAACTCCTATGAATGAAATCATACAGTATTTGTCTTTTTGTGCTTGGCTTATTTCACATAAGATATTGTTCTCAAGGTTCATTCATGTTATAACGTGTCAGAATTTCCTACCTTCTTAAGGTTATATTATGTTGAATCATCATATTGTCCATCTGTTGCTTCCTTCTTTGTGCTTTCTTTTGTGGATAGTGCTGTTTTGAACATGGGTATACAAATATCTATTTGAGATCCTGCTTTCAGTTCTTTTGGGTAGATACCCGGCAGTGGAATTGCTGGATTATACTAGCTTCTTATGACTAGCAAAGGATACCTTTCTTGCTCTTATATCACAGGGAATTCCTGAGGTTTAGGAACCTGTATTCAGAAATGGGGAGCAAAGCCAAAGGAATATTTTACGATATCACACATTTGATACACAATTTTAAATTTTATATAATCTAGTTTATCTATTTTCACTTTTGTTGCTGAGTTTTTGGTGTCATATCCAAGAAGTCATTTCTAAACTCAGTGTCTTGAAGCTTTTCACCTGTTTTCTTCTAATAGTTTTATAGTTTTAACTTAGGTTTAGGTCTTTGGTCCACTTTGCATTGTATTTTTAAAGGGTAAGGGTCCAGTTTTATTCTTTTGCATATGAAAATCCCATTTTCCTAGCACCATTTATTGAAACGAGTGAGTATCCTTCCCTTACTGATGGTCTTGGCATGCTTGTTGAAAATTGTTTGACCTTGTATGTGAATGTTTATTTCTGGACTCTTTTTTTTTTTTTATTCTTTTGGTCTATATATCTTTCTTTATGTCAGTACCACATTGTTTTGACTACTATATTTTTCAATAAGTTTTGAAGTCAGCAACTGTGAGACTGCCATCTTTGTTCTTAGTCTGTATTGTGTAATGTTAATATTTTCCACCTTGTTTCTTTAAAGATGAGCAACAGATAACAGTTTTGGAGGTAGGTCAAGTATTGGTGTTAATTTATTTCCCCCATGTCTTTACTTTTTGATGGCAGAGGAATTAGGGAGTTATTAAATCTTTTTATTCAAAAGTATTGTGAATTTGTTAGCTTTGCTTTAACAGCTTAATTAAATAACAGGACAGATGGATTCTCATATCTGCTTTTACATTTAATCTGTTGTGATATATTTGAAGTGTGTTAAAATTTAGTCTAACTGATATGTAGTGTAGTTGGAAAAGGGAGGCCTATCTTAAAGCCTTTTCAGATAATTGTAGCTATAATTGTGTGATATTACGCTGAAACCAGATAAAGTATAGTTTCTCAAAAGTTAGTTTCAAAGTAGAATCTGAAACCATATTAGTGCAATTTTTGTACTTTGTAACATTAACATTTTTTCTTCTGTCTTGACTTTTGAGTGGATCTTTCCTGGGCATGATTTTGTAATATGCATTAGTCATGTGGAAAATATTGGTTCACTGAATTATGCAACTTTTTTCCAAATATTAACACATTTCATTGTATTGTAGTGGTTTAGTTGCTAAGTCGTGTCCAACTCTTGTGACCCCATGGAGCCCCCGTAAACTCCTCTGTCCATGGGATTTCCCAGGCAGGGATACTGGAGTGGGTAGCCATTTCCTTCTCTAGGGAATCTTCCGGCCCAGAAATCAAACCTACATCTCTTGTGTTGCAGGCAGTCTCTTGCATTGCAGGGGGATTCTTTACCAACTGAGCCACCAGGGAAGCCCATTTCATTGTATAATATAAAACAATTCACATTTGTCAATATCACCGTCAATCTCAGAATATTCTTTAAGAAGTGTGAAGCTTGTGGTGATGGATGCAAGTTTTATAAAATTCTAAACTTCCTTTGAAAGCTTGAATTTTTCATTGGCAGCCAATACTGTCAGTTCTGTCCTTCCCATAGTTTGTTGGTCATTCTTGTTGTTACAATCTTTACATTAAAAATGGTGTTTCATAGAAAAAAGCAACTGGCTATGTTGACAACTAATATTATTTGGTATGCAGCAGAAGTGATGCATAGATACTTCCTATTTACTCACACAGTTTTTTCTTTTTTCTTGCTATTTCAAATATTGCAGGTACAAACATTCACATAAAAATCTCATGCATTTGTGTAAGAATTTCTGTTTTATACCCTCATGTGAAATTGCTGGGTTATGAGCTATATGTGTGGTCAAATTTATTAGGCTATCCAAAACTATTTTCCAAAGTAACTATACAGGTCTGCCATTGTCCATTTCTCCATCACCTCTTGGTGATGACTGATTTTTAAAATTTAGTCTTTTTTATGGCTTATAAAAGCATCATTGCCTCCCTCTTTTTAAAAAACATGTTTTTTATTGGAGGATTATTGCTTTATAACGTTGTGCTGGTTTCTGTCATACGTCAGCATGAATCAGCCACAGGTATATATGTCCCCTCCCTCTTGAACCTCCCTCCCGTCTTCCTCACCATCCACCCCTCTGGGTTGTCTCAGAGCACTGGATTGAGCTCCCTGTGCCACACAGCAAATTCCCATTGACTGTCTGTTTTACATATGGCAGTGTATGTGTTTCCTTGCTACTCTCTGTATCCATCCTGCCCTCTCCTTCCCTACTTCCTTTTTTTCCTCCTGTCTATATGTAGAAAATGTCCACTTAGACTTTAATTCTATCTTTGTCTCTCAGTTTGATTTTAATTTCTTTGAGATCAGAGTTGACCTTCTACCTCTTGGAAACTAACCAGAGTTGTGCACGCAATAGATGTCTATGATCAGTGTAATTTATTCTGTATTTCTGAAGCATTAAGATGTTAGTAAAGGATAATGAGGCACAGATTGTGTGTATGTGTGTGTGTATATATATATATTCACAAATACATGCATACATACACAGTATTAAAGGAAGTACTGTGTCTTATGAATAATACATGAATCAAGATGATTTAGTATGATAAAATGGGAATAGTTTTGATTAGGGAATAAATTTTCTACTACTCTTCCTAATCTTTACGTAAGTGAGATTTCACCTTTTTTTTCTTTTCAAAGTGTTTTCCTGTTAAGAATTTTTTCACCAGCAAGTACAGAGGTGCATCTGCTTTTTTTCTTTTTTTTCCTATTATCCTTGCTAATTGTCTCCCCCACCTCTCCTCACCCTTGTCTTTGGCAAACCATAGTTGTTGACATGGGTAATATCCAGGTGTTATGAATTTGGAATCTTATGCCTGGTCTCTTGAAGGCTATTAATGAAATGCCTTGGATATGTTTTGTGGGTCATAGGCAACATCAAGGTGGATAGATGACATTATAAAATATAATGAAGTGAAAAATAGTTGCTTTTGAGTTAATTTCAGCATTAAGATTTTCAGCATTAAACCTTTGTTTTTAAATTACTGGCTTTAACAACTTAAAAAATAAGACATAAATCTTGAAGACATTTCCTTTTTGGGTTCTAGTAAGAATCGTATTCTGACATTTAAACAAAATTCTGCAGCTCAGTTTAACTATTTCCAGATAAATTCTGAACAAAATCATAGCTTATTTAAAACTACTAATTATGATTAATATAGGTCAGTGTCAGAGACTGAGTTATATTTTGGGTCTTACCTCTCGCACATTTTCCATCCGTTGTTGCACTCCCTCTCCGCTTTCTGATAGTCTCAGATTTAAGGTGCTCATAGGCCAAAGCAGAAGCCAGTTATGGCAAGTGGTTGTATTGCTGTGTATTACCACTGTATTGGAAAGTGGTATATTGATACAAACAGTATAATGCAGTGGTCAAAGGCATGCCACTGACTGACTGTGACACACAGCCTCCAATGTCCGATTCCTCTTTTGCTAAGAAGTGCTATTATACTTATTTGCCTCTTAGGGTGATATGAGCACTGAAAAAAAAAACTTAATCTCTGTTAAAGTGCTTAGATCACTGCCTGGCTTTCAGTAAGCACCCCAGTGAATATTTGTTGTTACTGTTTTTATTTATCATGTAAGTTTTGTGATGCAGAGTTGAGTCAAGACGAAGGTGGATGTTTTCCTAACTTATTGCCTAGTAAATCAGGAAAGACTGTTGAAGATATAAATAACTTTTTAGCTTAGTCTTTAAGAATGCTTCGGAGTATATCATATGGCAGAGAGTTAATGGTATTTCATTTTGAGAGCTACATATACTGAAGGTATGGGAACATGTAAAAGCACAAGATACAAGATGTTGGAGAGCTCCAGGTAGATCAGTTTGTTCTTTCTCACAAAGCTGTTTTGAGGAACAGAGATCCTTGAAACCACTTTGTAAGGTATCAAGCAGTTAAAAATGCCATTCTTTTTGCATTTCTTCTTGTTCCCTGGGCTAGAAGCATGTGAATTGTTATTGTTTAGTTTTTCAGTCATATCTGACTCTTTTGTGACCCCCCAAAATGCAGACTGCCAGGCTCCTCTGTCCATGGGATTTTACAGGCAAGAATGCTGGAATGGGTTGCTATTTCCTCCTTCTCCAAGGGATCTTCCCAACCCAGGGATTGAACCCACATGTCCTGCATTGCAGGTGGATTCCTTACTGCTGAGCCACCAGCGAACCTGAACAAGTGAATAACACAGCCTAATTCAGGGAAATTGCCCCACAAGAAAACATGTTGAAAGAGCAGTTCATGAGGAAGTGAAAAGAGAACTGGACATTTAGAAGGAAAGAATTTTGCTTACTCAAATAATTATGAGTTAAGCTTAACATTTGTTTTATAATTTAAACTTGAATAGTATATGTTTTGGGGAGCATGAACTGATTCACTGTGTGTCTGAATTGTGTTGTGAAAAATATTTGACTTAGTCATAACATGTGACTCTGCCACTTGGCCAAGTCATATCAGATTCTTTTAATGTTAACTTCTTCATCCACAGAATAGGGATGATAATGTCTATTTCATCTTTTGTTGTAAGGTTAATATGGAATGTGCATTTATATTTTCTTTAATGGGATTCTGCTATACTTACAAAACTCAATCTTCAAAAACCTTGTATTCACTAGACTCTGCCTCAGATTCTACGAGAAGGCCATAGTAAGAATGAAAAGTTTGATACTAAATATAGTTATATAAATGTGCCATAACCTTTCAGTTCAGTTCAGTGTCTCAGTCATGTCCGACTCTTCAACCCCATGAACTGCAGCACGCCAGCCCTCCCTATCCATTGCCAGCTCCTGGAGTCCACCCAAACCCATGTTCATTGAGTTGGTGATGCCATCCAACCATCTCATCCTCTGTCGTCCCCTTCTCCTCCCGCCCTCAATCTTTCCCAGCATCAGGGTCTTTTCAGATGAGTCAGTTCTTTGCATCAGGTGGCCAAAGTATTGGAGTTTCAGCTTCAGCATCAGTCCTTCCAGTGAACACCCAGGACTGATCTCCTTTAGAATGGACTGGTTGGATCTCCTTGCAGTCCAAGGGACTCCCAAGAGTCGTCTCCAACACCACAGTTCAAAAGCATGAATTCTTTGGCACTCAGCTTTCTTTATAGTCTAACTCTCACATCCATAACCTCTAGATGCTCTTTGTAATTTATATATAAAAATATATAGTGTGAGTGGATTGGGTTCTTTTAAAAAGACAGTGGTTTAGCTTATTTTAAATAAGGTTTAATTATCTTTCTGTGCAGTTAAACAGAAACATTACTTTTTTAGGATAAGTGAATTTTAAACAGACAATGGTTAAGTATTTTTGCTTCTTAAAAAATGAGACTGTCTGAGGGGTCATTTATGTGTAGAACTGGTAGGATTACTTGAACACTTTTTAAGTAAGACTGTGAGGAAGAAGACTCACTACCTCATTACTAACCTTAATTTTTGTAGCATGTTTTACAGTTATATCCTCTCCAAGTTCTTATTATTTGTGAGCATGGTTGCTTTCATAATATTTAGTAACTTAGAATTTTCTTTAAAAAGGTGTAAGACATTCATAATGATCAACGAATAGGCTCAATTTAGTTTATGAATTTGAAAAGAAATATTATTTTCTTAAAAGAAAATGTGTAAAATTAAGAAAGATGTGGAGTTACTAATGAGTAAAACAAAAAAAATGCTTATAAAAAGAGAATTTTCCTAACCAGTTTGACTCAAAATTATTATCATTCTTTTGCTAGTCTTTTGGCTTTACCCTTTTGTCTGTTTGTTTCTATTGGTTGGTCAAGACACATCTCTTTGCTAATTTTGCCATAACCTCTGGGTTCTCTTTTTACTTTTTCTCCCATCTTATTTTTCTTACATATACTTTCATCACCTTTCTGACACTGTTTTCTATACTATATTTCTATTTGATAATTTACATAATGAACTTTTTCTTAGACAAGTGTTCAAGAATCATGACTGCTGTTTTCCTCACTCTGGTGCCTAAACTTACTACTCCCCTTGAGATAATAGCATTTGCTGTGTTCCCTTGTGCAACTTCTTTGTTCCTTTTTGTCTTTTTGTACATGAGTCATGAATACTTACTACTTAACTCCTTTTGCCACTTTTCCAAGTTCAGACTTTGTTTTCAGGTGACTGTAACTTACTAGTTAGCCTTACCCAACTTTGCTCTCTTGATTTTTTTAAAAAATTTTGCACTCAAGAAATTTAATGCAGCTTTTGTAACTAATCTGTGTTTGCTTGTGTATTATGTGTTGACTTTCTTAGAAAATTTTTTTTAAATGTGTGTTTTTAAAGGCCAGAGGCTTTGCCTGTCTTCTACTATTTCTGTATTATCCCTTCTAGCACACTGCATATAACAAGTGAGTATAATAAGTGTTAACAAATGACTCTGACTCATCAGGCGTTTATACTGGCTTCTTACCCTGGCTGTCTTTCTTATAGAATTGAGTCGGAATTCTGATCCATGCCTCATGTGTAGATATCTTAACTAAAAATACTCAATTCTAAAAACTCCATTTTGACTAGGCTTTGCCATTCGATTAGGCTGACTGACCCCAATCTTTGATTGGAATGTATTTTGTACTTGATAGTATTGAGTAACAAAATATAAGGTAGGTAAGTGATGTGTTTTAGATCGCTGTTTTACACACCTAGAAAGAAATTTGAATAAGTCTTAAACTTGTGCACCTTAAGAATGGTGTTCGTTAAGAAGAGCAAAAATGAGGGATCAGTAGAGTTAAGAATACTAGAGCAGTAAATGGTATTGATATGCTAAAGCTCTTACCAGCTATGAAATTGCAGAGCCAAAAATCAGAATTGCCATACTGTTATTTAAAATAATTAATAATAATAATTAATAGCAGAGGGAATGTTTTAATTTTTAACTCAAATGGGAGATTATAAATATGTTACATACCCTAAAGAATCTAGTTAGTAGGTTTTAGTGTTTTCATTTTGTGCCAAAATTTTGTTGGTAACCCTTAAATTATATTAGTAGAGCTTAGTGAAGTAGACCAATAATAAGACCATAAGTTAGTATATAGCAATTTAATTCTTCTTGTTTAAAATATTTTCAGTTTTTATATTATACTATTGACTAAAATGTTTAGTAGGGAATGATATTGCTCTAAAGATTGTTTGAATAATTGGAACAATTAAAAGTATTAGGAACGGAAAAAAATTGTTAAATTGCTATTTCAGAACTTGACTGAAAAGTTGCAGAAGAAAGAACTGGACTATACTCAGTTAGAAGAGAAACATAATGAAGAATGTATGAGTAAAAAGAATATACAAGCAAGCCTTCATCAAAAAGACCTGGATTGTCAACAGCTTCAGTCAAGGTTATCTGCATCTGAAACCTCACTGCAGAGAGCACAGGCAGAACTAGGAGAAAAGGGAGAAGCTACTCAAAAGCTCAAAGAAGAATTATCAGAAGTGGAGACCAGGTACCAGCATCTTAAGGCAGAGTTTAAACAGTTACAGCAACAGAGAGAAGAAAAGGACCAGCAGGGGTTGCAGCTGCAGAGTGAGATCAGTCAAGTAAGAGCTGCCGCTTTTGTTTACTCTACTTCCTTCCGTGGTTTCTTCTTGTGCTTGATGGCTGTTTGATCATAATATGGTCCATTAAAAAATTGTCATTTAAAACTATCTCAGTTTTTACATCCTGTCACATCGAGTCACATCTCATTTCAGTTTCCCCTAAAATGATAGTGTCTATCATATAGTATCGTTGTGCATTGTTTATTGGTTAATACAAACAAATTGCTTAAGATGGTACCTGTCACATGGTAGGTACTCAGCAGGTACGTTATTGTAATAATTCATATTGTTGATCATAAAATTAAAATTAAAAGTTAAGAATTTTTTGTCTTTTTTCTTGTTACTGATTCAAAATAAACTCACTGTTAAACCAGTAATATAAAAATTAGATATTTTAAAAGAAAACAAATTAGTTCTAACAACTATTCTTTATTAACTGTTTTTTATATAAATGTATCAGATGAAGTTTAATGGAAGTTTTGACTTTGCTATTAACTTATGAATTTTGTATTCAAATTATTTCTTATAGATACCATTAAAAATTAGTAGGCAAATGGAAATTTGAGGGAGATTAAAGTCCTCAGCCACTTTTTTGAAAATTTTCAACTATTTTTACTTAAAAGGCAGTGATATTTGCTGCTGTGGCATTAATCTTGTCTTCGTAGCCTGAGATACTCTTCCTGTTTCTCTTCTCCTTGATAAATACTGCTTCACTTGTCATGTTTTCAGAAATCTTTTTCTGCATATTGGCACTTCTCACCACCACCCACTGAAGAGATGGCTGAAGCATCTACGTATCTTGATTGCTTTACTTGTCATAGTCTAGCATATTATCATAACAGGTATCTTCATTAGACTCTAAACTCTTTGGGTGCAAAGACCATGTTTTATTTATTTTTTTATCCCATCTACCTGACCTATTGCTTATCAACAGATGTTTAATGAGTAAGTAAGTGAATGAATAAATGCAGGCATTCAGTCCATTCTAGAGGAGATCAGTCCTGGGTGTTTATTGGAAGGACTGATGCTGAAGCTGAAACTCTAATATTTTGGCCACCTCATGCGACGAGTTGACTCACTGGAAAAGACTCTGATGCTGGGAGGGATTGGGGGCGGGAGGAGATGGGGACGACAGAGAATGAGATGACTGGATGGCATCACCGACTCGATGGACGTGAGTTTGAGTGTACTCCAGGGGTTGGTGATGGACAGGGAGGCCTGGCGTGCTGTGATTCATGGGGTCGCGGAGAGTCGGACACGACTGAGCGACTGAACTGAACTGAAGTGAATGAATAAATGGAGACATTCATAATAGAAGGAAACATAGGCTTGGGGATATCAATGAATAAATTAAATATGACTTAGATATTTTCCTTTCAGTTCAAATATACAGATTGTGAATTTATGGCTTTTAAAAGATATAATACCTTGTTTATTAGAAGATACAGAGATGGAAAAGGAAATAGGACCTACCTTAAATGATTTTGTAAATCTCATTGAGGTATAAGGCAAGTACTATCCTATTGCAGTGAATGTGAAAATTAAAATGATTCCATGTACAATGGGAATTAGGAAGAGTTCTTCTTCTCCTGCTTTCTTTCCCTTATAGTACTTCATATTGTATAATTATTTAGCTGTTAATGTGATCAAGAAAAGCTTGTTGTGAGAAAGAGGTGGTACTTGAAATTGTGAATATTGGATAGGTTTTGACAAGTAGCAGTTTGAAGGCAGTGTAGGGTCTTCTAGGAAGAAAAATAAACTAGAGGTGTGTGTGCTAAGCTGCTCCATTTGTGCCCGACTCTGGGAGACCCCATGGACCATAGCCTGCCAGGCTCCTCTGTCCATTGGATTCTCCAGGCAAGAATACTGGAGTGGGTTGCCATTTCCTCCTCCAGGGGATCTTCTCCACCTGGAGTTTGAACCCACATCTCTTACATCTCCTGCATTGGCAGGCAAGTTCTTTACCACTAGCACTACCTGCTGCTGCTGCTGCGTCACTTCAGTCGTGTCCGACTCTGTGTGACCCCATAGACAGAAGCCCACCAGGGTCCCCCGTCCCTGGGATTCTCCAGGCAAGAACACTGGAGTGGGTTGCCATTTCCTTAAGCCCCAAACTAGAGGCAGGGATGTATTATAAGAACCAGTGACAGACAGACGTTTGCTCTGAGGATATGGTGTATGTAATAGTAGTGGACTATTTTGAGAACTTTATTATGTAGAGTCTTGAATAGCAGGCTGAGGAATTTGAGTTTCATTTGGTTGTTGGTAAATGGAGGGGGCAACAGGAATTATTGTATTCGTAACCATTTGGTTTAGTCACATTTCTATACAAAGTAAAGAGGAAGACCTTGAAGTGATACCATTTATCTTCTTCCCTTCAGTATGCTGTCTGGATTCTACCTTCAAAGTGAAAGTGAAAGTTGCTTAGTCATGTCCAATTCTTTGTGACCCCTCCTTGGAATTCTCCAGGGCAGAATACTGGAGTGGGTAGCCATTCCCTTCTTAAGGGGATCTTCCCAACCCAAGGATAGAACCCAGGTCTCCCTCATTGCAGGTGGATTCTTTACCATCTGATCCACCAGGGAAGTCCCTGCCTTCAAAAGAAAGAAGTGAAAGAAAGTGAAGTTGATCAGTTGTGCCCGACTCTTTGCGACCCCATGGACAGTAGCCTGCACCAAGCTCCTCTGTCCATGGGATTTTCTAGGCAAGAGTACTGGAGTGGGTTGCCATTTCCTTCTCCAGGGGATCTTCCTGACCCAGGGATCAAACCCAGGTCTCCCTCATTGTAGACAGGTGCTTTACCGTCTGAGCCACCATGAAAGTTCAAAGCCTGACTCAAATCTGTCTACTTCTCTTCATCTATACTGCTACTACCCTAATCTAAGCTGCTGCCATTGTTCACCTGGTCTACTGTATTAGCCTTTTTATAAGTTTCTTTCTTCCAGGGGACCTTCATTGTCTATTCTCCATACAGAAAAAGTGAAAACTGGAAGTGAGTTGCTCAGTCGTGTCCGACTGTTCATGACCCCATGGACTATACAGTCCTTGGTATTCTCCAGGCCAGAATACTAGAGTTCCCTTCTCCAGCGGATCTTCCTGTCTTAGGAATCGAATTGGGGTCTCCTGCATTACAGGGGGATTCTTTACCAGCTGAGCTACCAGGGAAGCCCATAGCCCATTCTTCACCTAGAAGCCAGAGACATTGTTTTAAAGTATGAAGGATGTAATTTTATTTCTCTTAACCACCTTGAGTGGTTTGGTTAGATTTTGAATCCAGATGTCTTGTTGGTCCTGTAAGCATATGAGTATGGTATGGTCCACACTGTGTCTTCAGGCTTGTCTTCTACCAAGTGAAGCCATGCTGGTTTCCTTTTAGTTCCTCAAGCACACCAGCACTTCAACAGAGAGCTTTCCTGCCTTAGGTCCTTTGGCCATGTTTTTTTTCTTAGACTGTTCTTTATTTCAGCTTTTCACAAGACTTGCTTAAGCATTGTTTCTTCAATAAAGCCTTTCTGGACCTCTCTAAAAGGTTTCTCAGGTGGTACAGTGGTAAAGAAGCCGCCTGCCAATGTAGGAGATGCAGAAAATGCAGGTTCAATCCTTGGATTGGGAAGGTCCCATAGAGAAGGAAATGGCAACTGACTCCAGTATTCTTACCTGGGAAATCTATGGAAAGAGGAGCCTGGTGGACTACCGTCCATGGGGTCGTGAAGAATTGGACACGACTAAGCATGCATGCACACAGGACCTCTCTATTTAAATAGATCGTTTTCCATTTATTCTGGACCTTTTATTTCAGCAAGATGCTTCTTAATAATACTTTTTATTGTATAGTTTTTTTTTTTTACTTGCATATCATATACCATTTCCCTTTGAGAAATTTGTTTTATTCTATACTCCATCTGTCTCTGTACTTAGAGTTTTTAGTAAATATTTGTTGGAAGAATGGGAATGAAGCTCACTTTAAGCCTTCTTTCACTGTCCTTAAAAGAGTGTAGGGGTGAACTGGCTCTGTTGCTCTCCTCTGCATCCTCAGCTCCCCTTTCAGTGCTGACAAAAATAGAGAGCTGGCAGTTCTCAACAAAGGACTTAACAACAAAGAACCCCATATTCTTTGTATTTGTTTCTTGAGCACTTTTAAAAGAGCCAATAGTGCAGATAATGTTAAATAATTATAAGATAGGATATAATCAGTTCACTTTTTTAATTTAAAAAAATTTTATGCAATTTTTAAAGGTTACTTTTCATTTACAGCTGCTGTGAAATACCATAAGCCTGTGTAACACCCAGTAGTTTGTATCTCCCACTTCCCCACCTATATATCCAATTTAACCTTTAATCTAATATGCCATCTCAAATAGCATAGTGATTTATGAGTGTGGATTTAAGAACCTGCTCTGAGTTCTAGTTCTGTGGTATACAAACTGTGTGAACTTGGGCAAGTTATTTATTTGTACCTTAGTTTGTTCATCTATCAAGTAAGGATAAGAATAGAATTGTCTTCACAGGATTATTATAAGGATTAAGTTAGTTAACATTTGTGAACCTTTTAAAATAAGGCCTGTCTCTTGACAAACTTTACGAGCATAATGAGTAAAGAATTATGTGTATGAGTTTACAAAACTGAATTTCTTAGAGAACATATACATATGTATGTATATCTCAAAATGTAACTTTAGGATAGACCATTCTATTAATGATTCCAACATGTATTATTTTTACTCTAAACTTATTCTTCTTTTCTGTAACATATTTACTCTAAAATGATATAGTCATTATTGGTTAAGGGATGTTGGCCTGCTTCCACTCTTGTGCAGCTTTGATTTGTGACTCATTTCTTTATTAAAGATCAGGGATCTATCAGCAATTATAAAACAATGAATGACAGTTAATTATAATATACAGTATCTCTTTTTTTCCACCACTTTAGTAAATCTTCACTTCAGAGCAAGTTACCTTTAATTTGGTGGTTCACTCTGTCTGCACATCAAAATCACCTGGGGAAATTTAAGAAATTATCTCTATCAAAGCCTCACCCTTGGCTCAGTTAAGTGATAATCTCTGGCATAGGCCCAGGTATTGGTTTTCCCTGTTATTGTACTGTGTAATCGAGATTGTGATTGAAAACTGCTGCTTTTTAAAGTGTTCAGTTCAGTTCAGTCGCTCAGTCGTGTCCGGCTCTTAGCGACCCCATGAACCACAGCACGCCAGGCCTCCCTGTCCATCACCAACTCCTGGAGTTCACTCAAACTCATGTTCATCGAGTTGGTGATGCCATCCATCCACCTCATTCTCTGTCGTCCCTGTCTCCTCCTACCCCCAATCGCTCCCAGCATCAGAGTCTTTTCCAGTGAGTCAACTTGTCGCATGAGTTACTTTTTGGCAAATGATTCCTAAACTTTCCTGAAACTCAGTATTCTCTAATTCTTTTGTTAGGAAACATAGATTTCTGGGCTTTTCAGCTCAAATGTACCAAAGCTAAATTTTAGGGGAGAAGTCTCATTATCTCTGTGTTAATAATGACATTGAAAGATTTTTATCCAGCAAGTTAGGAACTCGATGTAGGGTTGGACACAGTGCTTCTAAGAGATCACATATGGGGATTGGACCTACTTCTTGTAGTGAGAAGGAGAGGGTTTGGTAGTTACTACAGTGCTAATCCACTGCATTTTAAGAAGAGGCAGAGGAAGAAGAAAATGTCAGCCTAAGGATAAGAATATAATAAATGACTAACTGTAACTGATTCCTGTTTTATAACTAAAACAGGAATGGAATGTATGTTTTACTTTAGAAATTCACTTCAGTTTTCTTTGTTTTTGGCATCCCTGGGTGGACCTGAAACTTTAGTTTTCTTTATTGAGTATAGAATACATTTTGACAGCCACGTGTTGTTTCATAGCATAGGAAAATAGTGGGTGTCCACTTTTCTGATAGAACTTCATTCTTTCTTTGGCAGCTATGAATTTTTTAATGGGGAAATAAAGTATAAAGCATATACATTTATATTTGACATAAAGGCTATAGATTCTTAATATTTTCACATATAACATGAATAGGTTTGATTGAAAACAGTCGCATAGAATGCTTGTTACTAATCTTCAGCTTTGCTGAGGCACATGCTGAAATTGGACTTGATGTGTTATGAGATTGGGGTTTACTCTTACAGTGAAAGCCTTGCTAAATATCTTGCTTCCATATCTTCGTGCTACTCTTTTTTTGTTCTGCACTCCTAGCACTTGTGCAGTAATTCTTCTAAAATTAATACAAATCTTTTTTTTTCAAACTGGACCTGCCCCCCAGCCAGTCCCACAAGAGAAAACGGCTGTTCTTTCTGGTAAAATTAGAGAAAATAAGGAATTCCAGAAAGTGACAGATCTTAGCCCCCAGACAAGTTTCTTCTTTAGTTTTAGCTAGGTGGCAGTTTTAAAGTTAATGAAATCGCCTAAAATTTTAATAAATATTCATTCCTCTATTTTATTTAGAGATTGTGTGCCAGTTTAAGGACTTGAGAATACCTTGTGCTCTATTCAGTACCCAAATGTAAGAAGTCAATTGTGGTGGTTCATGACTATGGAAAAACAACAAGAATCATTTTGGATTTTTAAAAAACAAGTGGAATAGGTCTGAGTGTGTCTTAAGTGTCTTAATTTTAAGTTTTGTTTTAAGCTCCTCAAGTGATTGCAGCAGTTACCTTTAAATAAGAGCCTCAGGTTCGCTGTGTGTGTGTGTATGGTTTTTAAAAGTGTAAAAAATCTGAAACCTGTGATGTGATTACAGTTTTATGTGAGTCATCATAATTTATGTGATTAAACTTCAATTGGATCTTAGGTTCCTCTAAAGTATCATGAAAATCAATATATTTCTATTGGTGAAAAATAAAACATTGTTTGGAAAGTAGGTGGTAGTAATAATGATGATCAACGTGTTTGTACATATATATGTACTTTTGTTCCTTTTCTGAAGTTACATAGCAAACTTCTGGAGACAGAGCGCCAACTAGGAGAAGCTCATGGCAGGCTGAAGGAACAGAGACAACTTTCAAGTGAAAAGTTGATGGATAAAGAACAACAAGTGGCTGATCTACAACTCAAACTTTCTCGTTTAGAAGAGGAGGTAAGCTCACGTTTTAGATGAGTTTATGTTAGTACCTTTATTGATAGATTTGAGGCATCTTCAATGTTGTTGTGTTTAATCTTTTATGGTTATGAGCTTTAATTGGATTTTTTTCAAGTTTGATAAAGTTAAAACATCTCCAGTAAAAACATCCTATTATTAACTACATTAAGTCATTTTTGTTGTGATTGTATTCCCTAAAGTTCTCAACAAAAATATACAAAGAAGGCTACTCTTCAGCTTCAGGCAGGTTAAATCCTTGGGGTGAACCTGTCAGGCTGCTCAAGAGGAGTCTTTCAACCCAGGAAGGACCGGTTTCCTAATGAAACTGAAAAATGAACAGCTGCTGATAGCGTTATTGACACATAGTTGGTGCATATAAACTGAGTTTGCACTTAAGGATTTCTCTTTTAAAAATTAAGTATAAGATTGAATACTATCCTAATTTTAATCTGTGGTTGCCAAAAATGGTAACTATTGTTTGGTTCAAGTAAAAGGTATCATTAAACTGTGTCGTGCCTTTATTAGAATTGAACAAACACTGAGAGTTAAAATCTATAGCTACAGCAAAAGATTTTCTCCTAGACCCAAATATTAATGTGTAGATTTTGCTGTTGTTTCCTAATAAGTGACAATTATGATTATGAAAAAAAGTAAAACAGGTACTGATACTGTTATTTAGATTATTGTTACAAAAATTTGTATATAATTCCTTGATCATATTAGCATGTGAAAACAATAATAAACTAAATGCCAACCTGGAGAAGGAATTTTATTCTTTTCAGGATGAGAGTCTATTCTTAAGGAATAATTTCTTAAATTTTGAGGTTAAAATT
The DNA here is from genome assembly GCF_049115385.1 of Moschus berezovskii. Taxonomy (NCBI): domain Eukaryota; kingdom Metazoa; phylum Chordata; class Mammalia; order Artiodactyla; family Moschidae; genus Moschus; species Moschus berezovskii. Next base: position 26,799,898 of record NC_142465.1, on the reverse strand, counting down.
TTATAAGTAATGAGATACTGCTTTTAAAGTTATAATTTAATTTTCTATTCAGACTTGAGAATTGTGATATTTGAAGTAATACCAGATGTTTATATGATAGTATTATGCCCTTAAATTGTTAACTGACAGTCTACACTTTTTTTTTTAAGTTGAAGGAAAAAGTAACCAATTCCACAGAATTGCAGCATCAGTTAGATAAAACAAAGCAACAGCATCAAGAACAACAAGCTCTTCAACAAAACACTACAGCAAAACTTCGAGAAGCTCAGGTAAACAGTATTTGAATTTTTAGCCTTTTAAACAAAGATGAACCAAGTCATTATTCTTGTGGTGAAACTGGATAATGCAAAGCACTTGATTATATAGAGTTTTGATGATTTTTAGTATCTGGATAATTGGAAAATTCTTTTCCTTTGATTGCTATGTTGAAAAAATTTTCTAAATATAAAAAATTTACTATAAATATATTATTAAAATTTATATAAAAATTAAAATTTATTAAATTTCTTTTTAAAAAGAAATTAATTGATACTGAATTTATTTAAGATATTTAGATTGTTATTTATACATAATACATTATTATTTATTAAAAATGACTTCTCTGAAAAATTAAAAAATGACAAATTTCTTAGTTAACTCAGTAAAATATAACATTCTGTATTTCCTGTGATGAAACTTACTATTTATGGCAATGTCTTTCCCTGTTTCAGTACTGTCATATGAATATTAGAATTATAGGAATGTAAGTGATTGAGTTAAATTTGTACAGATTCTATATAGTATAGCTCAAAAAATTAAAAGAAGTTAAATTTTTGTTTTGATATGGGGAGAGGAAGATGGTACCCAAATGTTTGAAATGAATTTGACTTTGATTTATTCTATAGTCTTCAATAATTCCTTGAATATTATGGAGCACTATGTGTCAGGCACTGTGGTAAGCATTAAAATTAGAGTGCAGAGTCAGACACAGTGCCTGCTTTCTGGGAAATGGCAATCTAATGATACGCAAGCTAATGCTGGAGTTGAAAGGCAAGAAGTAATACTCCTGTCTTTCTTGTCTGTCTTTGGATAGTGGCAAGGAGTCAGGTGGATAGAGATCCAAATATCATATTATTTGTTCTTTCATTCAGTTAGTCAACAAATATATATTAATGTCTTCTCTTAGCCATGGAAGTGATTTCGTGCCTATGGCGGCTGAGAAAACAGACAAAAATGTCTGTTCTCATGGAGCTTAGTGAGGAAGACAAACAGTAGCCAAGGTAAATAGGCAAAATATATACTGTGTTAGATGCGGTAAGTGGTATGGAGATAAGGGTAAGTGGTATGGCAAAAAGGGATGCGGAGTAGGAAATATCTGGGGAGCTGGAGGTGGACGGCATGGTTAGATAGGGTTGCCAGGGAAGGCCCCTCTGAAAGATGAAAGATCTAAAGGAAGGGAGGGTGTGAGCCATGTGGATATCTGAGAGAAGCGCATCAATACTTTTAAAAGACCCTGAGGCAGGAATAGTTCTTAAGAACATCAAGAAGCCAGTGAGTAGAGTGGTGTGAGTGATGAGAGAGATAAAGGGGGCACAGTCATAGAGATCACAAAGGATCAGAACATGTTGAGCTTCATTAGTAATTTTAAGGATTTTATTATGAATGAGATGAGAAATCATTGGAGGGTTCTGAGCAGTGGGATAGTATGATGGTACTTGTAATTTCACAAGATTACTCTGACTACTGTATTGAGAGTAGAACATAGGGACACATGAGTGGAACACATAAATGAGCTAAGAGACTACTTTAAAAATTAAGAAATGGTGTGGCTTGGAACAGAGTGTAAATAGTGTAAGTGGTGAAAATTAGTCAGATTCTAGATATACTTTTAAAGGTAAGGCTGACAGATTTACTGATAGATTCATAGGGGGCACAGACAGAGAAACCAAAGATGATTCCAGGGATTTTGGCTTGGCTGGTTGGCAGGAGGGAGTCAAACAAGATGAAGACTGGGAATCCTTTGGATTTCGCGACATGAGGTCATTGGTGACATTGATAAAGAGGAATTTGTAAAGAGAAGGAAGGAAATTTAAATGAGAATTACATAAAGACTGGGCAGAAACTGGAGTGGAACTTCATCTAGGAAGTGTTTCTTCCATAAAAACCAGAGATACTTGAATATGCTTATAGCCTAGGACAAAGGCTATAAGTAGAGTGGGGATAATTGAGGATCCTGGAAAATGGAAGGTGACTGAAGGAATAAGGTATTCATAAACTGTGCTGTCACTGATAACAGTGGGTGGTGGTAAATTCAAACTTAGCCTCTGAAGGATATCTTTGGAAGACTGAGGAAAGGTATATATATATATATATATGTATGTATGTGTATGTGCTGTGCTTGGTTACTCAGTTGTGTGTGTGTGTGCGTGCGCGCGTGCTGTGCTTGGTTACTCAGTTGTGTCCAACTCTTTGTAACCCCATGGATTGTAGCCCAACAGGCTCCTCTGTCAATGGGGATTCTCCAGGCAAGAATACTGGAGTGGGTTGCTCTGCCCTCCAGGGGATCTTCCCAACCCAGGAATGGAACTGGGGTTTCCTGCGTTGCAGGTGGATTCTTTACCTGCTGAGCTATCTGGGAAGCCTCTTTGTGTGTGTGTGTGTGTGTTTTATTCATTTATTTATTGAGTATAATTGACTTAGTGTTAGTTTCACATGTACAGCAAAGTGATTCAGTACTCTCCTCTCTCCCTCTCACTGTATATATACACACAGATACATATATATAAAATCTATAACATATAATGGATTTTACATATAGTTTATATATATGTGCACATATGGTTTATCAGGGTCTTTTCCTTTATAGATTATTACAAAATGTTGAGTATAGTTGCCTGTGCTATAGGTAGGTTCTTGTTAGTTATCTTTTTTATTTATGTTGTTGTTCAGTTGCCAAGTTGTGTCCAAATCTTTGCGACCCATTGGACTTCAGCATGCCAGGCCTCCCTGTCCCTCGTCATCTCCCAGAATCTGCCCAAGTTCATGTCCATTGAATCGGTGATGCCGTCCAACCGTCCTCTGTCACCCTCTTCTCCTTCTACCTTCAATCTTAACCAGCAGTAGAGTCTCTTCCAGTAAGTCGGCTGTTTACATCAGGTGGCCAAAGTATTGGAACTTCAGCATCAGTCTTTTCAAATAGTATTCAGGGTTGATTTCCTTTAGGATTGACTGGTTTGATCCCCTTGGTGTCCGAGGGCCTCTCAAGAGTGTTTTACCATTGTTCGAAAACATCAATTCTTTGGCGTTTTGTCTTCTTTATGGTCTAACTCTCACATCCATATGTGACTCCTGGAAAGACTAGCCCTAACTATACACTAATGTCTTTTCTTTTTAATATACTGTCTAGGTTTGTCGTAGCTTTCCTTCCAAGAAGCAGTTGTCTTCTAATTTCATGGCTGCAGTCAACCTCTGCAGTAATTTTAGAGCCAACAAGAGGAAATCTGTCACTGCTTCCACCTTTTCCCCTTTTACTTCTTGACCCACTTACAGGTTTCTCAGGAGACAGGCAAGATGGTCTGGTAATCCCATCTCTTTAAGAGTTTTCCACAGTTTGTTGTAATCCACACAGTCACAGGCTTTATAGCATAGTCAATGAAACAGAAGTAGATGATATTTTTCTGGAATTCCTTTGCTTTTTCTGTGATCCAGTGAATGTTGGCAATTTGATCTCTGGTTCTGCTGCCTTTTCTGAACCCATCTTGTACATGTGGAATTTCTTGGTTTACATACTGCTGAAGCCCAGCTTGAAGGATTTTGAGCATAATTTTACTAGCATGGGAAGTGAGCACAGTTGTCTGGTAGTTTTAATATTTTTAGTACTGCCCTTCTTGAGAATTGGGATGAAAATCGACCTTTTCCATTCCTGTGGCCACTGCTGGGTTTTCCAAATTTGCTGGCATATTGAGTGTAGTACTTTAATAGTATCATCTTTTAGGATTTTAAATGGCCCTGCTGGAATTCCATCACCTCCACTAGCTTTATTGGCAGTAGTGCTTTCCAAGGCCCATTTGACTTCACACTCCAGGCTCTAGGTGAGTTCCTACACCATCTTGATTATCCAGGTCATTAAATCTTCTTTGTACAGTTCTATGTATTCTTGCCATCTCTTCTTGATCACTTCTGCTTCTATTAGGTTTTTACCATTTCTGTCCTTTATTGTGCCCATCTTTGCATGAAATGTTCCTTTGATATTTCCCATTTTCTTGAAGAGATCTGTAGTCTTTCTCTTTCTGTGTTTTCCTCTATTTCTTATCATTGTTTACTGAAGAAGGGCACCTTGTCTCTCCTTGCTTTTCTCTGGAACTCTGCATTCATTTGGATATACCTTTCCCTTTCTCCTTTTCATTTCTTTTCTTTCTTCAGCTATTTGTAAAGCTTCCTCAGACTACCAGTTTACTTCTTGCATTTCTTTTTCTTTGGGATGATTTCCCTGACTGGCCTAGTGCCTAGTAGTTTTCTCTGCTTTCTTTAGTTTAAGACTGAATTTTGCTAGAAGAAGTTCATGATCTGAGCCACAGTCAGCTCCAGGTCTTGTTTTGCTGACTGTATAGAGCTTCTTCATCTTCAGCGGCAAAGAATGTAATCAGTCTGATTTTGGTATTGACCATCTGGTGATGTCCATGCGTAGATTCATCTCATTTTGTGTTGTTAAAAAAGGATATTTGCTATCAAACCAGTGTATTCTCTCGGCAGAATTCTGTTAGCCTTTGCCCTGCTTCATTTTGTACTCCAAGCCAAACTTGGCTGTTACTCCAGGTATCTCTTAACTTCTTCTTTTGCATTCCAATCCCCTGTGATGAATAGGACATCATCTTTTGGTGGTATTTCTAGGATGTCTTGTAGGTCTTCATAGACCTGATCAGCTTCTTTGACATCAGTGGTTGGGGCATAGACCTGGATTACTGTGATGTCGAATTATTTGCTTTGGAAATGAACTGAGATCATTCTGTTGTTTTTGAGTTAGTTTGCATCCAAATACTGCATTTCAGACTCTTTTGTTGATTATGAGACCTATCCTGTCAGGGAACGTTTAACTTTAGGACTCCTGTATGTTGTTTTCTGTTTCTCATGAACCCTGTGTTCCTTATCAGTTCCTGGTAGACAGGAACGAGTGGAGTGGCACGGTGTTCCCAGGACTGAGGTCATGAAATGGAACACATGCATGGATTTCCTTCAGTAACCTATTACCCTAAGGAAAAACGGTTTAGCCACAACACTCTTACTTAAGATATGGATTGTCTTCTGGCCTTATGACAATTGTTGTTCCTTGTTGTTACCTTGGCAATGGTTGATATATGTCTGGTTTTTGTTCTTTATTTTTTTGAGTCCTTGTAGAACTATATTATTGGAGAAGGAAATGGCAACCCACTCCAGTGTTCTTGCCTGGAGAATCCCAAGGACGGGGGAGCCTGGCGGGCTGCCGTCTATGGGGTCGCACAGAGTCAGACACGACTGAAGCGACTTAGCAGCAGCAGAACTATATATATACTCACACAAACATGATTAAAGAACCCTTGTTCCACCAGAACATGGGTTGCCGTGTCTTTCTCTCTCTCTCTCTCTCTGGCTAGTTCTCTGGAGCGTGGAAGCCTGTCAAGCTCACTTTCCTTCCTGGGCTTTCAAGACCTCTCTAAGAGGGCGCCTTGTGCCTTTGTGAGAGGCACAAGCTATGTTCTAGGGCTTTATTGGAATTCCATGTAACCCAGGGAATACTGGTCTCTTTCTCTGTCTCTCTTTTTCTTTCTCATCGTCGACTCTGATCCACCAAGTTCTGGTCCATTAACGGACCTCTACACTACCCAATTTCTTCTATGGGATTCTTGCCCACAGTAATAGATAATAGTGGTCATCTGAATTAAATTTGCCCATTCCCATCCATTTTAGTTCACTTATTCCTAAGATGTTGATCTTTACTGCCATCTCCCCATCTCCTTGTCCACGTCCAGTTTACCTTGATTTGTGGACCTAACATTCCAGTTTCCTGTGCAGTACTGTTCTTTACAGCATCACATTTTACTTTCATCACCAGACGCTTCCACAACTGAGCATCATTTCTGCTTTGGCCCAGCTGCTGCATTTTTCCTGGAGCTACTAGTAGTTGTCTTTTGCTCTTCCCCAGTAGCATATTGGACACCTTCTGACCAGGGGGATTCATCTTTTGGTGTCATATCATTTTACTTTTTTTATACAGTTCACGGGGTTATCATGGCAAGAATATTGGAGTGGTTTGCCATCCCCCCTCCAGTGGACCATGTTTTGGCATTATATATTATTATATTACATTATATATGTAATTTCATAGGTAAGGTGAAGAAAAATCATGGTAGAGCATTCCTGAAGATAATCCCTCCCCTCCTTGGATAAAGTTGGAATGGTAATAGTTGTATTTCAGGTAGGCTGAGATTATTAGAGATTAAACTTTTAAGTTGATGTTCAGGGGTTTATCTGAGGACGAAAATTCCACTCAGTGACAGGAGTGAAAAAGTGATTCTGAGTATGTAATAGAGGTTGGAGTTTAGAAGTCTGTGGTGGCATCAATCTTTGTAGCTTTGTGATTTTGCTCTAGTACTACTTAGAAATGTAGGCATGAAGAAAGCAGATTGCAACATTGATCTAAGGATTGGGCTTTTTTGGGGTGGCTGTTTTGGAAATTTGTGGGTAGAAGGAAATGGAGAATGTAGATGAAAGAATAGTTAAGGTAGTTCATATTCATATGTGAGGTTCAGGAAGAAAAGCTAGGTATATACTAAATAAGCTAGAAGAAAATTGAGGTTAATGTCTCTTTGAAGAGCAAAAATTAGGTCATGAAATTGGAAGACAGTTAGGAAGTTGTGTTCACAGAGTAGGAGAGTTGACATGTTTTAATCTAGAACAATTTCAGGTGATTTAGAAGATCCTGCATGTGGGTGATTGAGTAGAATGAGTAAAGGTCCAGGAATTAAGATGCTATGAATGTTGAAGCTGTATTCTTAATTCTCTATGTATTTTGTATTTCCCAGGAAATTGGCAGAAACTGGGATTGAGAAAAAGACTAAATCAGGTCTCAAGTCTTCAGTGAATGAGGTAGGGATTCATAGATTATGGCAACACAGCCTAGACGTAGAAAATGAATACATAATTCCAAGAGCAGCTTAAAACTTTTATTTGAGGAGAGATTAATGGTGGTGAGAAAAAAAATCTAGAAAAAGTCAACGTCTTCTGCTTGCCCAGCCTTACATATCAGGGAGGGCTGATAGGGAATTGGCACCTGTACAGGGAGAACCAAATTTCAGTTTGGAAACAGAGTGATAGTTCTAGAAAAAGCTTAGGCCTGGAGCTGTGGTTCCAGAAGATTAGTGGATTGTACAGAGAGGGATCTTAGTGGCAGGAGCAGAGAATGAGAGCAGAGAGGTGAGGTTGCTTTTCATTGTTTTGTGATTGAAACTTCGAGGATGAGAAGCATGTTTGAAAGTGACTGATCTCACCTGTTTTACTGTTGGCACACATTGTTGAGGGTACCAGCTGGCTGCTGGCTCTATCTCAACAAGGTAGTGTGGGCTGCTGTGAAGTTTGCAGAAGGGCTCATTAGGGCTTTTTCTGAGTAGAGGCTCTCTGGTTCTCATTTGGCTCTCAGAATGATTAAGGCAGAGCAAAGGCTGTGACTCAGATAGCTCTCAACGTGAATGAGTGTTGTTCTGGGTATGGTGGGCTACTTCAGGTACAACATGGAGGCCCTTGGTAAAGCGAAAAAGAGGGATCCCTTGATGTAGCTATAGAAGAGTCCAATTGGGGTGTTGAAATGAGCCTTCTTGAGTGTTTTTGCATTAAAATTCAATCACTTGTTTTTCTGTTCACTCAATAAATATCTTAGAATATGTGTGTCTTGGATACATTGATGAATAAAACAGACAAAAATCTTCACCTTCTTGGAGTCTACATTCTTGTGACAAGGTAGAGAGAGTCAGATAAACATGAAAAATAAGTGAATTATTTAGTGTGTTAGAAGATAAGTGCTATGGAAAGAAAAACTATTTACTAGAGGGAGTATTGGTTGGTTGGTTGATTCAGTCACTAAGTCGTGTCTGACTTTTGTGACCCCATGGACTATAGCCTGCCAGGCTCCTCTGCCCATGGGATTCTCCAGGCAAGAATACTGGAGTGGGTTGCCATTTCCTTCTCCAGAGGGAATATTGGGAAAGGCTGCAATTTAAAATGTAATGATCATGGTAGGTATGATTGAGAAGGTGGCATTTGAGCAAACATTTGAAGACAAGGGAATGAGCCATTTGACTTTTGGGGAAGTGTGCCAAGTAGAAGAGACAGTGCAAATGTTCCAAGGTGAAGGTGTTCCTATTGTGATTAGGGATAATAAGGAGTCCCATGTGTCTCAAAATGGATTAAACAAAAATTGTAGTAAATGGTGAAGCCAGAGTGTTAGAGTAAGAATGTGGTTAATTGAAGGTTTTTATTGGTTATTAAGTTCTAGTTTATTATCAGTAATGTAGGTTTTATTGTTAAATAATGTAGTTCTAGTTATGTAAGTTTGCCATGTTAAAATGTAATGATTAGTAAAAAAAAAAAAATGTAACACTGAGAGTTTGAGTCTTAAAATTTATTATCAGTCATTTTGTTTGAGGAATAACTTTTAAGTTCTCTATCCTTAAGGCAGTAGTTTTTAATTCTTTACAGAATGATTTGGAACAAGTACTACGTCAAATTGGTGATAAGGACCAAAAGATCCAGAACCTTGAAGCCTTATTACAGAAGAGCAAAGAAAATATTTCTTTACTAGAAAAGGAGAGAGAAGATCTTTATGCAAAAATTCAGGCTGGTGAGGGAGAGACTGCTGTTCTTAACCAATTACAGGAAAAAAACCATGCATTACAAGAACAAGTAAGCTTGTCAAGTGTATTCTGTTTCTAAAATTTACTTTTATCTCTCTCAATCTTACTAAGTGCTTTATCTAAATAATTCTTCTATTATTTTTAAATTTATTTTGTATTTCTGACAAATACTTCATTTACCTCAGAGGTGGGTTGCTATTGTAGTGAATGTAAGTTAACATGATTTGATGAAAGAATTCTCAGTTCATGTCCCAGGATGTAATTTATTACCTGTGTGACCATGAGCAAATCATTTCACTTCGTTGGCTCATTTGAAAAGTATAGTTAGTTCATATTGAAAAGTTATTAATGTTTTAACATTAATAATAAAAGTTATTAACATAAAGTTATTATGTTATCTCATGGCATTTTGTGATGTTTTGGAAAAAAGTGAGTAACAAAATATAACCTGAACTACTAATCAGGTGTTGTTACTGTGTGTTGGTTGATATCTAGGCTTAGTGGTTACCTATATTTTAATGATGTATGTTTTTGGAATACATAGCTAATAATAATTTTGGTAACTAGTTGCCTTATTCTAACATCTGTATGTTAGTTTAAATGAAGCTTATAAAATTTAGCTTAATACATTTTCAGACTGTAAAGAATAGTTGCTTACCAAATAGTCACTTTTTGGGAAGAATTGTCCAATAAGGGAATTGTAATTATCTAAATGAGAAAGTATTAAAGAATAAGTCATTTCAGTTTTCTAATTTGAGTATTAGAATATAACACAAGGTTTTTCCTCCAGGTTTCAAAGTTAGCCTTAGTTACCAGTTTAGACGAGTTTTTGGTTGAAAGTTGCATACAAATTGACATTGCTTATTATACAAACATGATCAGAAAAGTGTACACAATTTTGAAGAAAGAATAAATAAAAGTAAATCTATGTACTTCTGCTTCTGGCCATGTTGGAGTAACTGATAGCTCTTTAGTCCTCCCACCATAAACAACTGGAAAAGTGGAAAAAACTGTGTAAAACTAGTTTTCAGACATCGTACAACAAATGCACAGGGTTTTCATCCCTGAGAGAAGAGCAAGTGAAGTGAGCCTTTTGATCATTCCAACTTTTGACCTGAGACAGTTTTCAGACTGGTTCAGGGTGAGGGAATCCAAGGAAAGCATAGTGGTCTCACTGAACTAAAGCATGAGAGATTTGAAATTTAGGGAGATTGAACTCAAATTTGCAGACAGAATGTCAGAGAGGAGGAAACAGTGTAGAGATAAAGGTCCGGAAATCTGTGTAGGGATTTGCTTGAACCTTTAGCTGAATGCTAAGCTTTACACTCTTAAGGAGAGATTCCATGAGGCCAGACAATGAATAGTCGTTAGGAGCTGCAACTTAAAAATGATCAGAACTCAGAGAGCTTGGAAACATTCAGGTCTTAACCAGTCAGAGAAGAAAGACACTTGGGGGCATTCAGTAGAAGCCCCAGTAATGTCACACCTTAGAATCAAAGCCGAATTAGCCCTAGAGTAAAAGCTAGCGTACATAAGCATGGGAATGAGCCTGAAAAGGATCCAGCTGAACCACAAGTATATTAACTGCCTACTGGAGCAAAATTCAATATTCTTTGAAAGAAGACAACAAATTTCAGACTTGTCATAACAAATATAAAAAAAAATTACTAGATAACACAAAGTGGAAAACAAAGTGGAAAACATATGAGCTAAAAGTAAGAGAAAAGTGATTCAATGGAAATAAAACCTGAAATAAGAGAGGATAGAATCATCAGATAAGTACTTTAACATAGCTTTTAAAATCTATGGATTTAAAGAAAAATCTATAATAATGAAAATAGAAGTGGAAACAAAAAATAGAACTTTTAGAGGTTAAAAAAATACCTAAAATGAAAATTTCACTGAATGAATATATTAAGTGGAAAAAACAGTATCAGTGACCATTAAGACAAGGTAATTGAAACTGCCCACAATGAAGCCCAGAGAGACAAAAGACTGGGGTAGAAAATGAAGAGTGCCTTATTGACCTGTAGGATAGCAACATGTAGTCTAGGATATATGTATGTATGTGTGTGTGTATAATTTGTGTCAAGAAAAATGTTTATAGAAATAATGACTGAAAAATTGTAAAGTTGATTAAAAATATGAAAGCACAGATTCAAGAAACTCATGAATTCCAACCAGAGTACCCTACCAACATCAGATGAGTTGGATTTCACCTAAATTAAAAACAGATGCTCTTCAAAAGACACCATTACAAAAATAAAAGCTAAGACACAAACTGGGAGAAAACAGGTATAGGACATACATCTGACAATTGAGAAACATCCAGCATATATAAAGAACTCTTAATAGTCAGCTCAGTGATTTTCTGGGGCCAGAGATGAGTGGAGGGTATTGAGTGCATGAAGAAGCTTTTGGTGGTAATCATAAGGTTTTCTTGCTTGTTTGTGGTGATGGTTAAACGAATGTACATATTGATCAACTCCCCTGTATAATTGAATTGCATAAATTGTATTTAAATTATAGTTCAGTAGAGTTGGTTTTAAAAATGGTAAGAATCTCTGAATCTGATGTTGTTATGATTCTGAGAGGTTGTATTTACTTATTTTTGGAAAAATGTGAATAATTTTTCTTGGAAAAAAAAAGTTGAGATAATCTATCCTAGAGTATTTTAACATTCTTATGGTGCTTACACGTGGGTTTTTCTTCATTCTTGTTATATCATTTGTGACCTTCATAATTATAGCCTTGCTTATATGATAGGTAACTCAGCTAACAGAGAAGCTGAAGAATCAGTCAGAAAGCCATAAACAAGCCCAGGAGAATTTGCATGACCAGGTACAGGAGCAGAAGGCACATCTTAGAGCTGCACAAGACCGTGTCCTTTCCCTAGAATCCAGCATCAATGAATTAAATGGTCAGTTAAATGAAAGCAAGGAGAAGGTTTCCCAGCTTGATATACAGGTAATATTGCATTGTGCAATTTGTTTGTATAAATAAAACACTAGTTTTAAGCTATCACATTTAAATTATTTTTCTCTCTTCCTCTCCATCCCCTGCCTTACTTATTAATTGAAAAAATAGAAATAGGAATTAAAATTTTATGTGGACAGTTTGTTGAGCTTTCCTGTTTGCCTTTCTCCCTACCAGAATTTTTTACTTTTCTCTTTTTCTATGAGGCTCTTACTATGTTTTTGAAGTTCAAAGTAGTTTGTTATTATGCCATTAGATTTCTGTTACAGATGTTTGAGTTTATTTTGAATTTGATTTTTTAATTTTACTTCAAATGTTTAAAAAAAAAAACACTCAAAACTTCAGGAGATTCCCTGGTTGTCCAGTGGTTAGGACTTGGTGCTTTCACCATTGAGGGTCCAGATTCAGTCCCTGGTTGGGAAACTAAAATCCCTCAAGCTGCATGTGCAGCCAAAAAATAACTTTATATAGTACAATTATGTATTTTAATATGTTTTCCTTCAGAGGCCAATATGGAAGCGTTGCTCAGTGAGTCAGTCACGGGGTGGGAATTAAGATATATTTCTTTCTCCATTCTCGTTTTTTTATTCTATACTACAGTAGAGAAAGTTTTAGAAACATTTCTAAGCCTTAATTTTCTTTATTTTAGGAGAATAATTCCATTAAAACCAGAAATAATATAATAACAAGTATACTATTAGAATTTGGAAAAAAGAGGATACACCTTTCTTTTTAAAATTTATTAGATGAGTTACAGATAATTCAATATGTGGATGTCCAATTTAAGAGAGAAAGTGTTTTGGTGTTCTATAGGGACATTTTTTATCATTTATTAGAACATTATTAGGAGTATTCTCCCCTATTCATTCCTGTTTGGGGGATTATCACATACTTATTTTTTAATGTCTAAATCTTTGTTTTCTGCTGAAAGATTTAATTTTTAAAATTAATGAGAAAAGTATTTTACACTCATCAAGCAGAAACCAAGAACTAAATACAAATTAAATGAGTTGTAAATTTTGTTACAGGTTAAAGCCAAAACTGAATTATTGCTATCAGCAGAAGCAGCAAAAACTGCTCAAAGAGCAGATCTTCAGAATCATTTGGACACAGCCCAAAATGCATTACAAGATAAACAGCAGGTAGGAGAACTTAATGCAGTTTCTTATCATAACCTAATGTTTTGGTAGATAAATTAACTGGAAAAATATGTGAAAATGATACTTTGATATAATATTGTGATTGACTTGCTTATTCTCCTTAATTTATCCTTGAATTCAGAACCTGTGAGTGGAATATGCAGGAGTTAGACAGATGGAGATAAAATATGATCTTTGGGAATTCCCTGCAGTCAGTGGTTAAGACTTGGTGCTTTCGCTGTGGTGGCCTGGGTTCAATCCCTGGTTGGGGAACTAATAATCTTGCAAACTGTGAGGTGCAGCCAAAAAAAGAAAAGTATATTATTTATGTTCTTGATAAAGTTCAACTTGTGCAGTTGTGGTTGAGCTTCTTAATACTGTTTTGGAGACCTTGGTGTGATGAGATATTTACTCCTAATTTTTGAATTGTTTCTTCATCCTGTTAAGTGGCAATGACTGGGAAAGAAAGACAGACTTCCACACCTGTTTTAAGTGGACAGTCAAGCAGTGACCCAGGTATACTTACCACTTGGCAGGAAAAGAGCAGTGTTTATTCCATTTCAATTGTAAGAGTTACTACTCTTTTTCTGGGGGTAGGAGTAAAAGTGGGGCTGGAAAGAATACCAAAGTTACTCTTCTCAACACTTCTGATAGAAAAAAGCTTCCTACTTCAGAATCCAAGGTTAAAATGCTGGTAGATTTTTCTTACCTTTGACCAGGTAGGAATTTTAAAAATTTACTTTTTACTTGAAAAGCAATACTGGTTGTTGATCCAAAAAGTTTTATTATTATTATAGTAGTTTATATCAAGTTAATAAAACCTTTCTCTATATTTACCTTTAACTGCAATCCATTTTTCTCCTTATATGGAAATTTTGCTTTTAAGTTTGGTATATATCCTTCCAGGCTTCGTAAACATTGAAGAAAAAATATGTGTATGTGTGTGTGTGTGTACACATGCAGGTCTTTTTGTCTTATACACATGGTATCACTATATATGTTGTTCTACAACTTGGATTTTACTTTATTTTACATTATTGCTAAACACATCTATAAAGTATTTTCTAAGTACTGGATCAGTGCCAGAAAGTTTAATGGAAAAAGTATGTATAAGAATAACCACATAAAAGTTGAAATTTTTATTTGCCCAAAATATTACTAGCAAAATTCTAAAGCAAGTAGCAAAATAATAGAACATTTTCTGAAGTATGTCTGATGAAAGATCAATATTTTTGTTTAAAACTTTTTTACATAAGAAATAAATGAATCTACCAAAAGAAACTATATTAGAAAATCTTCATATTCATTAAGAATTAATTGCAAATTAAGACAGTAATATACCCTTATTAAGGTAAAATGTTTGTTTGCACGTGTTTAACAGTGGAAAGACTAGACATGGTACAGAAGAACAAGTCACTTCCACACGTTGCTTGCAGTTCAACCTTTTGATAGTAGCAGTACTCTTGCCTAGAAAATCCCATGGACAGAGGAGCCTGGTAGGCTGCAGTCCATGGGGTCGCTACGAGTCAGACATGACTGAGCGACTTCACTTTTACACATTGGAGAAGGAAATGGCAACCCACTCCAGTGTTCTTGCCTGGAGAATCCCAGGGACGGGGGAGCCTGGTGGGCTGCCGTCTATGGTGTCGCATAGAGTTGGACACGACTGAAGTGACTTAGCAGCAGCAGCAGGGAAGCTGGTTGGCAGTATATTTAAGACCTTTAAGATTTTTCATATTATTAATCTCACTTTTAGTCCTTTACCCTAAGGAAATAATCACAGTTTTAAGAATGGTGTTTGCATATCTGTTGGAAAGGTTTCTAGCAATCCAAGAATACAGCCAAGGGTATTTGGCTAAATAATGATGTATATGAATACAATAGAAATTCCCGCAGTCAGGTATAATGATAGTTTGGAAGATAATGTCACAGTTTTATGATGCTTTGTTATAAAAACAAAGGAAGTTACAGTTAAACTGTATGTAAACTGATATCCTTTATCTGAAAAGTAGAAATAAAGAAATAGAAACGAACATACAGAAAAGTCTAGAAGGAAAGTTATCAAAACATTGATAGTATCTATGGGCAGTGGATTTCCTAATAATCTTTATTTTTTTTACTCTGCAATTAGATATTCCAAATCAACTGAACAAGTATTATAATGTAATCAATGTAATTAAAAATATTTTAAAAAATGGTATCTTGAGCATTGAAAATATTTAATTATAGTGTAAAAGCATTACTTTGTTATTAGCCTAGTTAATATCCTGTTGTTTCTTTTGGCTTCTAAAATAACTCTTCCTAGAAAAAGTTATTGAGCTATTATGTGTATAAATGTAGTATCTCAGAGTGTGTACAACTTCAGGTCCTTTATGTTGATGGGTAAATATAATCTTATATATATTATTAGGCTTATTTATAGTCTTAGTCAAAATACTTTCTTAAACTTAAGAGTTTTCTGCTTTACTTTGAGCAAACATTTGGGCACTACAGCAAAGTAAACCTTACCAGAGTTGTCTTTAATTATACTTTCTATAGGAGTTAAATAAGATCACTACTCAGTTGGACCAGGTCACTACAAAGTTGCAGGACAAACAAGAACATTGCAGTCAGCTGGAAAGTCATCTTAAAGAATATAAAGAGAAACATCTGTCTTTAGAACAGAAAACTGAAGAATTAGAAGGTCAAATCAAGGTTTGTATAAAAAACTAGCCATATTTTCTATTGCTATCGCAATGGAAGTTGATAACCTAAAAGGAATCCAGGATTTTAAATTTGCAAGTGAAGGTCAAATTGTGATATAAAAATTACTTGTAATTTTTCATGTCTTAATTTTGAATTCCACCTTTACTTTTAATTTCTTCACTAATGGATGGCTTTATACTGGTTCCATTGTAATGTGTAAATGTTTTGGAGAGACAGCCGTATCTACTCTACAATTACAGGAAACTTATTTTTGTTGTTGTGAAGTCTCTTCTACCTCATAATTCCTATCTCCTTTCCTCCTTATTCCAATATAATACTCAGCTATGGTATATTTCTTCCATTTTACGTTTACACCCTTTGGAGTTTATTTCTGATTAATATTATTAAAATTTTCACTGTGGTAAACTGTTTTTCTTTAACTCCAAATGAAAGTGTTGATTTATATTAAAGAAATTAAATAACTACATATATTAGAGAAGGATTTGACCTGAGTCCTTTGCTCTTTGAATTAGAACTACTATAAGTTAAACAAATTTCTCAAGTTACTATATGTGAAATTTACACCTTCCCAGTCAGATGAAGCACTTCTGTACAATTGTAGAATCATGGGCTGTGCGTATGTATAGATGTGCATAGAAGAAAATTACATTTACAGTTCTATTTATGGGTTCCCTTTTCTTTATGGTCAGTAATAATAGTATGACAAATTACATGGTGTAATGGTTGAAAAGAACAGAAAGAATTTTTTTTGGTCTGTTTTTAGTTGAAGTTTATGTAATGAGAATTGTATTTGAGTATCTTTTTGTTGTTGTAACTGGACATGGAACAACAGACTGGTTCCAAATAGGAAAAGGTGTCCGTCAAGGTTGTATATTGTCACCTTGCTTATTTAACTTATATGCAGAGTACATCATGAGGAACGCTGGGCTGGAAGAAGCACAAGCTGGAATCAAGATTGCTGGGAGAAATATCAGTAACCTCAGATATGCAGATGACACTACCCTTATGGCAGAAAGTGAAGAGGAACTCAAAAGCCTCTTGATGAAAGTGAAAGAGGAGAGTGAAAAGGTTGGCTTGAAGCTCAACATTCAGAAAACAAAGATCATGGCATCTGGTCCCATCACTTCATGGGAAATAGATGGAAAAACAGTGGAAACCGTGTCAGACTTTATTTTTTTGGGCTCCAAAATCACTGCAGATGCTGATTGCAGCCAGGAAATTAAAAGATGCTTGCTCCTTGGAAGGAAAGTTATGACCAACCTTATAGTATATTAAAAAGCAGAGACATTACTTTGCCAACCAAGGTCCGTCTAGTCAAGGCAATGGTTTTTCCCGTGGTCATGTATGGATGTGAGAGTTGGACTGTGAAGAAAGCTGATCACCGAAGAATTGATGCTTTTGAACTGTGGTGTTGGAGAAGACTCTTGAGAGTCCCTTGTACTGCAAGGAGATCCAACCAGTCCATTCTAAAGGAGATCAATCCTGGGTGTTCATTGGAGGGACTGATGCTAAAGCTGAAACTGCAATACTTTGGCCACCTCATGCGACAAGTTGACTCACTGGAAAAGACTCTGATGCTGGGAAAGGTTGGGGGCGGGAGAAGAAGGGGACGATGGAGAATGAGATGGCTGGATGGCATCGCCGACTCTGTGGACATGAGTTTGAGTGTACTCTGTGGACATGAGTTTGAGTGTACTCTGGGAGTTGGTGATGGATAGGGAGGCCTGGCGTGCTGTGATTCATGGGGTCGCGGAGAGTCGGACACGACTGAGCGACTGATCTGATCTGATCTGAGTCACTAAGTCATGTCCAACTCTCTGCAACCCCAGGTACTCCAACACGCCAGGCCATTCTGTCCTTCACTATCTCCTGGAGTTTGCTGAAATTCATATCCGATGCTGTCTATCCATCTCATCCTCTGCTGCCCCTTCTCCTTTTGCCTACAGTCTTTCCCAGCATCAGGGTCTTTTCCAGTGAGTTGGCTTTACATATCAGGTGGCGAAAGTATTGGAACTTCAGCATCAGTCCTTCCAATGAATATTCAGGGTTGATTTACTTTAGGATTGACTGGTTTGATCTCCTTGCAGTCCGAGGGACTCTCAAGAGTCTTCTCCAGCACCATAATTTGAAAGCATTAATTCTTTGGCACTCAGCCTTCTTCAGCCTCCAACTTTTCACATACATATGTGGCTGCTGGAAAAACCATAGCTTTGACTATAGGGACCTTTATTAGCAACGTGATTTCTCTGCTTTTTACACTGTCTAGGTTTGCACAGCTTTCCTTCCAAGGAGCGAGCATCTTTGAATTTCATGGCTGCAGTCATTGTCTGTAGTGATTTTGGAGCCCAAGAAAATAAAATCTACCACTGTTTCCACTTTTCCCCCTTCTATTTGCCATGAACTGATGGAACTAGATGCCATGATCTTGGTTTTTTGAATGTTGAGTTTTAAGCCAGCTTTTTCACTCTCCTCTTTCAGCTCATTATGAGGCTCTTTAGTTCCTCTTCACTTTCTGCCATTAGAGTGGTATCATCTGCATATCTGAGGTTGTTGTGATTAATCCATCCTGGCATTTTTTATGATGTACTCTCCATATATGTTAAAGAAACAGGGTGACAGCCTGTATACTCCTTTCCCAATTATGAACCGTCAGTTGTTCCACGTAAGGTTCCTACTGTTGCTTCTTGACCTACATACAGGTTTCTCAGGAGGCAGGTTAGGTGGTCTGGTGTTCCCATCTGTTTAAGACTTTTCCACAGTTGTGATCCACACAAAGGTTTTAGCACAGTCAATGAAGCTGTAGTATATATTTTTTCTGGAACTCCTCCGTTGCTTTCTCTAAGATCCAACAAATGTTGGCAATTTGATGTCTGGTTCCTTTGCCTTTTCTAAACCCAGGTTGAATATCTGGAAGTTCTTGTTTCATGAACTGCTGAAGCCTAGCTTGAAGGATTTTGAGCATAACCTTCCTAGCATGTGAATGAACGCAATTGTATGACAGTTTGAACATTCTTTGGCATTGCCCTTCTTTGGGATTGGAATGAAAACTGACCTTTTCCAGTCCTGGACCTTTGGACCTATGGACTACAGACCTTTGTCAGCAGAGTGATGTGTCTGCTTTTTAATATGATGTCTAGGTTTGTCATAGCTTTCCTTCTAAGGAAAGCTTCTAAGGAGCAAGCATCTTTGAATTTCGTGTCTGCAGTCACTGTCCATAGTGATTTTGGAGCCCAGGAAAATAGTCTCTCTGCTTTCACTTTTTCCCCTTCTGTTTGCATGAAGTGATTGATTGGATGCCATGATCTTCGTTTTTTGAATGTTGAGTTTTAAGCCAGCTTTTTCACTCTTCTCTTTTACCTTCATTAGTTCCTCTTCACTTTCTCCCATTAGAGTGATACCGTTTGCATATCTGAGGTTGTTGATATTGCTCCCAGCAATCTTTATTGCAGCTTGTGATTCATCCAGCCCGGCATTTCATATGATGTATTCTGCAAATAAGTTAAATAAACAGAGTGACAATATACAACCTGTGGTACTCCTTTCCCAGTTATAGTTATTAAGAAAATGCATTGTTTGTAGATGTTCAAACTATATATTCAACAATCTGATTTTGTTAATTTGTAGAAATACACAGTTATATGTATATATATGAGATAGAAGCCACACTGTGAAGAATAATAATCTCTAAAGGAAGAGATTATAGAGGCCAAATCTGAGATTAATTGAGGTATTAATGAGAAGGATGACATGACAACTCCATTTTAGTTTTGAATGTTTATGGTTATATCAGTGTTGTTAACTGAATATAAAAGATTATAAATTTTATTTGGGCCCTTTGTTTTTTCATACTTGAGTTAATAACTTTTATTCAAGTAATAATATAATTATTTTAAGTTTATGCTCTTATTCAGTTCATTTATTCTCTTACTCAGTTTTCACTTTTAAAAGTTAAAACTTAGTGACTGTCTCTTATACATAAAGTCTGCTACTAGATCTTCTGAGAGATTGCAAGGTAAATGGCTCCTGTATTCAATGAGTTTAGAATGTGTTTTTTGTTATTCAGACAAGTATTTTTGTGTGTTAACATCAGTTTGAGTATAAACTAATGTTGTAATGTTTAATAGATAATTGTTGACATTAAAATGGTTTTATATTATATTTCTGCCATAGAAACTAGAAGCTGATATGCTTGAAGTTAAAGCAAGCAAGGAGCAAGCTTTGCAGGGTCTGCAACAACAGAGACAGCTGAACACAGATTTAGAGCTTCGAGCCACAGAATTGAGTAAACAACTTGAAATGGAGAAAGAAACGTAAGCTAAACTACTTATGGGAGAGGAATATAAACTATTAAATTTTTCATAAGATTTCAATTTTTCTATCACAGTGCTTAAAGATTTGCCTTGTAAACTGCTGATATTAATGTGAATGAAAAATAAAGCCATCACAATTTGGTTAAATAGGATGGCTTGTATCCAGTCACATTTCAGTAGACTTTGTCTTTAAAGGCCAAATATGGAGTTGACAGACTGGATCTTTGTCAAGAGGGTGAGGGTTTTTGACTGTCAGTAGTAAAGATGGAAGTTGATAGCCTGGGAAAGGTGCCTTTCAGGGAAATGAAATTAAAATCCATCAAAGTTGATAATAATTAAGTTGTTTTGCACCTTCATCCTTATTTTGGGAGTGATGACAAAACATTTTTGTTTTCATGTCTAGTAAATTGGGTCCTGATATTGTGAATGTGAGGATGTACAGATGCATTTTGTGCCTCAAATGGCATTTCTTGTGACTCAACATATGTAGTTTCCAGTGCCTAGGTATTTGGGGAGTATCTGATCCTTTTCTTTTTAAATAATTTTATTTTATTCATTTATTTTTGGCTCTGTTGGTTGTTCATTGCTACATGGGCTTTCTCTAGCTGTGGCGAGTGGGAATTACTCTCCAGTTGCAGTGCTTGAGTTTCTAATTGCGGCGGCTTGTCTTGATGTGGAGCATGGACTGTAGGCTGCACACAGGTTTGCTAGCTGCGGTTGCAGCTTCTGGGCTCTAGAGCACTGGCTCAACATTTGTGGCGCACAGGCTTAGTTGCTCAGTGGCATGTGGTATCTTCCCGGATCAAGAATCAAGCTGGCGTATTCTTTTACCACTGAGCTACCATGGAAGCCCACATCTGATCCTTTGTATCACCTACTAAATGATTTGGCACGTCTGGAACCCAGTCTTGTGACTGTAAAGATGACCTTTGAAGTGCTACTTGTTCTCTTTTCTGAGGCCCCTGTGGGTCCAGTAGTTCTTTCCAGTGAAAACTTTCCATTTCTAGTAAGGTGTTTTTTTTGTTTTTAATTTTTGCCTTTACATTTTAGGCAGACATCTTTTATATGGGGTCCTGCATTTTTAGAGTACTAAGAAAGGAGGACTGGGCAAACATATCTGAGATTTGACTAAACCCCACCCTGGTCACAGGACTCAGCCCAAATAATGGGGTACAGGTCTCCCCTTTCTCAAGGACCACCATGCAGCTCTTTCTCTCCAGTTTCCATCTTACATTTTCATTACTCTGCAGTTTGTGTTTTCAAATATCCTTTGTTTTTTTTTTTCTCTATGGGTTACTTAGAAGTATATTGTTTACTTTTCAACTGTTCAGGGTTTTTCTATGTATGTTACTGGTTTCTAATTTAATTTCATTGTGGTTATAGAACATAGTAAAATGACGACATTTCAAACTCTATTATTTACGGCACAGTGTATGGTTTATCTTGGTTAAGTTTCCTTGTGCACACCTGTGTTTTGTTAGGTAAAGTGTTCTGTAAATATAGTTAGGTTTAGGTTAAGGTGGTTGATATTGTTGTTCTAATCCTCTGTATCCTTGCCACTGTTTTCTCTGGTCGTTTCTCAGTTTTTGAGAAAGGGGTGTTAACGTTTCTGAGGTTATGGATTTATTTATTACTTCCTTTAAAGTGAGAGTGAAGTTGCTCAGTCGTGCCCGACTCTTTGCGACCCCATGGACAGTAGCCTGCACCAAGCTCCTCTGTCCATGGGATTTTCTAGGCAAGAGTACTAGAGTGGGTTGCTGTTTCCTTCTCCAGGGAATCTTCCCAACCCAGGGAATGAACCCAGGTCTCCTGCATTGTAGACAGATGCTTTACCGTCTGAGCCACCAAGGAAGTCCCTTTACCATCATTATGCAAACCTTTATTTATTTATGTCTTTTTTGATTCACATAGTCTTATGATTTTATAATAATTATTTACAGGAAAGTTAAGTAGTATAGTAAATATATCAAGTTCCAATTTTAGGGTTGCTTGACAGGGATTTTAACTATATTAAAATGGTCAAGTAATACTCGTACAACAGCTTTTCTGTCTAGACCTTTAAATATCAGTGAGGTACAGGATCCTGTGAATGTACTTCATATGTTTTAGCTACTTTTTTTGCAAGTTAAGTTTCTGGGGCTAAAAGTTAGAAAATTTCAAGGTATATATGCAGTTCTGATATTAATACCCAACTTCAATTATGTGGCTGGTACATCTTACTAATCTTTCCTTAATATATTGAATTTATAATAAAGTACATTGGAAATAGTATGCATTCTAGAAATATTACCTTGTACCTGGTTTTATTTTCATTTTTTAAAATGGTTAATCTCTAATGTGTGCTTTTCTTTTGCTATGTAATATGCATAATTTTATTCATTTTATGAAAACAAAATCTAACTTTCTTAAGCAATATCTTCATTTATTTTTTTAAAGTTTTTTAGAACTTTTTATTTTATATTGGGATATAGCTGGATTAACAAAAAAATGTTGTGATAGTTTCAAATGACCAGCAAAGGGACTCAGCTAGCTTAATATATACATGTATCCATTCCCCTCCTCATTCCTCATTCTTACAACTTTTCTGTTTTATAAAAAATTGAAGTATAGTTGATTTATAATACCATGTTAGTTTCAGGTTCTTGAAACTTCTTAATTCACTCAGGTGTAGAAAATTTATGTTAGAGGACAAATGATAAGTCTCTTAACATAATTTACTAGGCTCTAGGATTAAAGCCACTCCAGTACTCTTGCCTAGAAAATCCCATGGATGGAGGAGCCTGGTGAGCTGCAGTCCATGGGGTCGCTACGAGTCAGACACGACTGAGCGATTTCACTTTCACTTTTCACTTTCACACATTGGAGAAGGAAATGGCAACCCACTCCAGTGTTCTTGCCTGGAGAATCCCAGGGATGGGAGAGCCTGTGGGCTTCGTCTATGGGGTCACACAGAGTCGGACATGACTGAAGTGACTTAGCAGCAGCAGCAGGATTAAAGTAAATCTTTTGTCTTTCCTCCATGTTTGCTTAAACTTGTTATCATTTGTTCCCTAAAATAATTTTTCTACACCTGAATGAATTAAGCAATTTTAAGAATCCGAAACTAACATGATACTACAAATCAACTATACTTCAATTTTTAAAAAAACGGAAACGTTGAGGAAATGGTTTAGAATGATTTTCCTGATTGAACTTCCCTGGTGGCTCAAACAGTGAAAAATTCTGCCTGTAATGCAGGAGACCGAATTTGATCCCTGGGTCAGGAAGATCCCTTGGAGAAGGAAATGGCAGCCTATTCCAGAATTCTTGTCTGGCAAATCCTATGGACAGAGGAGCCTGGCAGGCTACAGTCTATGGGGTTGCAAGGACTCAGACAGGACTGAGTGACTAACACTTTTCACTTTCATTTTTCCTGGTTATCGTACGTGTTTTGAAGTTTAGGACCTGTCAAATACTCAAAGTGTTTTATTTTTTCAAGTAAAGAGGCAAATTTCCTTGTCTTTGGGGGCAACATAATAAATCGGTTCTTTAGGATACATGGAACAGTATTTCTGGCTGTCATAGACTAGATGGTTTGCTGTATGCACAGATTTCTTTGGGGATACACTGTGGTTAGACAAGACTGGATTAAATCATGGGCTTAGATGGTCTTGACTTTACTACTAATTTATTTGACTTGAAGAAAACCTTCCTCATCTCTTAAATGACCAGACCGGATGTTCTAAGGTATTTTTTGTTTGTGTGGTTTTATGACATTAAATTATTAGTTTTACTTCTTAACTACAGAAGAAAGTTTTAAAACTCAATTTATTAATGTGAGTGGTAGATTAGAAATGACAAATTATGCATTATTAAATAAATTGTTTCTTAAATATTTAGAGTATCTAATACAAAGTTGGATCTACAGAAGAAATCTGAAGCGCTTGAAAATACTAAGCAAATGCTTACCAAGCAAGAGGAAGAAAAAACAATCCTTAAACAAGAAATTGAGAATTTAAGTCAAGATGCAAAGATGCAGCACAAAGAACTGAATGACAAGATTCAAACAGCAGTAACAGAACTACAAAAAGTGAAAATGGAGAAGGAATCTCTAGTAGCAGAGCTTTCTGCAGCAAAAGAGAAATTATCAGAAGTTTCTGATTCTTTGAAGAACTCCAAAAGTGAATTTGAAAAAGAAAATCAGAAGGGAAAAGCTGTTATTTTAGATTTGGTTAGTTGTTTATGTTTATTTTCTTAGGTGGAAATGATTTTTATTTAAAACATACTGCCTTTTCTGCTTAATTCACTGTTGATTTATCATCCTGCATTTAAATGGTCTTAAGTGTTGTTATGAGAAAAGGAATGGAGATTACTTAACCTGAGAAAAAGATATTGGTGCTTGTATGTGTAATTTTCCAATGGCCCAGAAAATTTTCAATTGAATATATATACTTTCTCTGTTGTGGATCTGATGCTAGATTTGGGGAGGAGTGCAGCATGTTTGTCCTTCAGGACACTTCTGCAGAGAATATAGCTACTAATTGAAATGTTTTTCACCTGACTGTAAAAAACAGAAAGAAGACCAGAAAGATCTTAATGACTTCTAACTCTGGTGCTATAAACTTTCAGATTCTTTATTCAATTTTCTAAAACTCTAGATAATACCATGGCTTAGAGGTGTTGTAAACAATATTTAAACTATAGAGAAAAACATCTTGAGTCTCAGGAAATATTTATAGGGCAATATATCCTTAGAAATATTTTAACCCAGAATAACGTGGAATAACAGCAAAAGTAAAATTCTTTTGTTCTTAATATGAAGGTCAGTGAAAGTGTTGAGGAGCATAAAAAGCATGATTTTCATATGTTTCTTTTATGTTCTGTTTGGAAAAAATATCTGTATACCTTCCCTTTTAAGTTATATGGGATTATTTTAATTTATTGTTTGCATACTTTAAAAAATTTCCCTCCATTTTTTTGAAGCCCATTATTCTACTTTTAAAATGGCATGAGTTAGTTAATTGTGTAACATAAAAATGTGGTTTCCAAAGTATTCTAAAATCTTGTCTAAATATTATTGAAAGTATTTATTGTGACTATTGGTTGATAATAGAAACTCTTAGCCTCTCTCCGCATTTACTGCTATATAATACTTGCCTGTTTTTATTACTGAAATGAATGATTCTATCCCATCTTAAATCAATGATTCTAGTTTATTTCCTTTTGTGGATCTTACTAAGCTTATAAGCCTAAATTCTTAAATTTTCTACAGATATTTTCTGCATAATGTAGTTTCCACTTTTTTAGGAGAAAACTTGCAAAGAATTAAAGCATCAGCTTCAAGTACAGACAGAAAGCCTGCATAAGGAGCAGAATGAAATGAAAAAGTCACTTGAAAAAGAAAAGGAGGTAAGATTTTGTATAACAGAAATATGTAAAGCATAATAAGGTTTTATATTTTCAAAATATTTTCACAGTAGATTCTTAAGTGATAAGGCTTATTTCCTTTGTGTTCTACCAACTGCTAAAAAGATTTAAGCTAAATTATAATAAAAGGCCCAAAATAAAGGATTATAATTAATAATAAAATAATTATACTTAATAAATAAATTGAGTCAACTAACTAGAGTTATAAAATTATCAAAGTTAAGGAACATTAGTATGGATAAAAAACAATCTTCATAGATTTTCCATAGAAATGACATTTAAGTGCTCTTTGACATTTATGTTAATGGAATAGTTGATAATGACATAACAAATGATTGTCATGTTATCACAATTAAATTTATATTATTATATAACAGTCACAATTAAGTGATTGTTCTGTGGTTAATGCTTCTGTTGTTCTCCATCAAAACAAACAAATGAGTAAATAAACGGGTATAATATATACATTATTATTATTCTCTGAAGACATAACCTCTAACAGCTAGCGTCTAGGCATGTAGCTTTCTAGAGATCTGATTTGATAAAGCAGCAAAACATCATCCCAACAAGTCTTCAGTGTGATTGTGTTCTGGTTGTTGATTGAAAGGAGACATCTGTGCTTTATATGCCAGTCATAATGGCAAAACTATGGTGATTTAGTGCCCAGGTTGTGAATCCAAATTGTCCAAATTCATATCCTAACTGTCCCAATTATTAGCTATGCTGTCTTGACTTCTCTCAGGCAGATGACTCATCTCTCTGTGCTCCAGTTTCCTCAGTGGTAAGATGGGGCTGATAGTAGAATCTGTGTCATAGCATTATTGTGAGAAGTAAATGGGTTAATACATTTCAGAGTGCTTAGAATACCAATTGTAACCAAATAAATGGTCAGGGGTTAGCTATTACTTTATCATTGGTTATCATAACAATCATCAGTATTGTTAACACTACTTGACTCCTGTTTTGCACGAAATATTTCCCTTTGTGTTGGCGATAAGCTGAAGCATCCATATACATAGCACAGAAACTTTTCAAAAGTACCTTTAAGTGGTCAATTGTTCAAATAGGCCTTTAATGAAATATGCATAAAACATGAAAATATGACTTTGGTTGGAAGGGTGAGATGTAGTTTACCTTGGCCACAGAAGAACCTCAGTGTGACTTATATATGATAATTAATTTTGAACAGAAATGTTTCCTAATAAATTATGAAAACAGGTAGTGGCAAAATATGCCTCATACTCTAAATGAGGACATGATTGTGTGGTTTAGACAGATACTAAAGATGTTTGCCAAAATTATTTTGGTTTTATCATAGTTAATATGAAGCTATCCTTTCTGATTCACTTTGACTAGTAGACTTAGTTAGCATTTTTAAAATTTTATTTTACTTTTTTTGGCCCCACTGTGCTGCTTGCAGGGATCTTAGTTCCCCAGCCAGGGATTGAACCCAGGCCTGGCAGTGAAAGTGCTGAGTCCTGACCACTGAACCACCAGGGAATTTAGTTAGCATTTTGAGAATATTCAAGACAGTAGACATTTCAGCAATCTAAAGATTGTTGATTTTCCCTTTTCTATGATATAAGAGAATACCAATCCTGTGCATTTGCAAGCTCTATCCCAATGTATAAGTTAAAAACGAAGGCTGCTGCTGCTGCTGCTAAGTCACTTCAGTCGTGTCCGACTCTGTGCGACCCCATAGATGGAAGCCCACCAGGCTCCCCCGTCCCTGGGATTCTCCAGGCAAGAACACTGGAGTGGGCTGCCATTTCCTTCTCCAATGTGTGAAAGTGAAAAGTGAAAGTGAAGTCGTTCAGTCGTCTCCGACCCTTAGCGACCCCACGGACTGCAGCCTACCAGGCTCCTCCATCCATGGGATTTTCTAGGCAAAAGTACTGGAGTGGCTTGCCATTGCTTTCTCTGAAAAAGAAAGGCAAGATTAAACAAATATCAATCAGTCCATAGTCTGATCCAATAGTGAATAGTGTCAGTTATGAAAGCTCCATGAGGGCAGGGATTTTTCTTTTTGGTTTACTACTGAATATTTGTGGTCAACAGACTCAGTAGTTTCTACTTAGAGTAATGTTTAATAGGTACTCAATAAATGTGTGTTGAATGGAGAAATGAATGCTGAACAGATTGTATTTTCTTTTAGACTTCTCATCAGTTGAAGTTGGAGCTCAGTTCCATGCAGGGACAAGTCATACAGGCCCAGAATGGTTTAAAACAAAAGGAAAAAGAAGAACAACAGCTTCAGAGTAACATAAATGAGCTAAAGCAATTGACTGAACAGAAGAAAAAGCAAATTGAAACACTCCAAGGAGAAGTTAAAATTGCTGTTTCACAGAAGGTAATGATATGATATTTGTTTACTTCTTATGGGAAGAAAAACTTTGCAGTTAAAATAACTGTATGATAGTTAACACAAATGAGTTGCAACAAAGAAAATTTTACATATATGCCCAAATTTTCTTTAAGTTAAATGTATAGTGCACTTAATTATATGATTAAATATGTCTAGATTTCCATTCACTATAATCATGTTGTTAGACACTTATTTAAAAATCTTAGCACTAATCATTTGTTTGATAGACATAAAACTGCCTTTTTATAAAAAATAACATGTAACTAACAATGTTAAGAGGATAATTTATACACCATTCATGGTGTATTAGAAAATTTAAAGGAATTTAAAAATAAGTTATCCTTATTAATGGAAATAACCAAGAACAAAAATCACAAAGATGTTTAAATATTCAGTGGTATAGGTTTCATATAGTTTTTTTTTTAAGTTGTATCATAATGGTTTGTTTCTGAACCTATGCTAATTTATTATTAAACATCTGCCCTTCATTCTTAAGTATGTTTTAATACTTGTCCAGAACAAGAGTTGATAAAAGTGGATTGAGCTTAATATTTGAACAAAAGGAGGTTTTTCCCAGTGTTGATATGTGCATATTAATTCATCTAGGGAGAAGAGAGAGATAATATCCCTAGTATGTGAAACAAAGTATATCATGTTATTAATAGTTGGCTTGTCACATTACTAGAGAGAAAAAAACCCCACAAATACGTATTTTATGTCGATCACTGTTTTTATAATGATTATTACAGCCAGTTTACAAAAGAGTAATTTTCTTATAACACAAACAGGAGTAGACAAGTTTGTCTAATCTTTTTTTGTGTGTGTTATCATATATGTAATCATGCATCAGGATGTAATTATCACAGTATGTATTTTGTTCTATGATTTGACATCTTGGTCATTTTTTCCTTCCCAAATCTAGTAGCCTCATATTCAGGTTTTCCTTAGATCTTCATTTTTATATCATGATTTAGTAAATTACAAAAAAAAAAAAAAAAAAAAAGTCAACAACTATTTTTAGTACATTTTCTTTTTTATTTAATTATTATAGTAAGATTGCTTCCAGATTTATAATTATTGTATATTGCCAATACTGTGCATGGCTTTATTAAATGGTGGTTCAGTCGGTAAAGAATCTGCCTGCCATGTGGGTGGAAAGATCCCCTGGAGGAGGACATGGCAACCCACTCCCGTATTCTTGTCTGGAGAATCCTTGTGGATAGAGGAGCCTGGTGGGCTGCAGTCCATGGGGTCACAGAGTCGGACAACTGAACGACTAAGCACAGCATAGCACATTAAATAACATCTTAAGGATTTTGAGATTTAGTGGAAATGCTCTTATTGGTAGTTGTCTTGTGTGGGACTGTTATAATGAAAATACCACAGACTAGATGGTTTAAATAATAAGCATTTATTTCTCGTAGATCTGGAGACTGGAAAGTTGAAGATTAAGGCACCTTGCATATTGAGTGTCTGGTGAGGGCCCACTTTCTGGCTTGTAGACAGCTGTCTTCTTGTATCCTTGTATGACTGAGAGATTGTATTTCTTCTTGTAAGCCCACTAACCCCATTCATGAGGGCTCTGCTTTAATGACTGCCAAAGACCCCTACATCCAAATACCATCACATTGATCTAGGCTTCAACTTGAATTTTTGGGAGTCACAAATATTCATAGCAGTAGTTACTTGTATTAGTATATAGATGCTAGAAAAAGGAACACCTTTAACTCAGGGAAGACAGCATTTTGGGGGAGTATTGAGTGGATAGCCAGTCTCTGTAAATTAGACTTGGAATTTGGAGTACTAGAGAATCATTGAAAGGCAGTAATAATTTGGTTTTATTGAGGAGTAGTGTACTTTCATGGAAAGAAGATACATTTTAGAGCCAGGTAAATCTGAATTCAAATTCTGTGTGACACACATCAGGTTTATGGTCACAGGAAAGGGATCCATCTTTCTGAGCTTAAATAAAATGAGGTCATGGAGTTGTAAAGACTGAGATAATGTATTTAAAGTACCTAGTAGTGGCTAAATAATTGTTGGATGTTATATATAAGTATAGCAGACTATGATCGAGGAGTGTCAGTGTGCATGGTAGACCGTGCAGTGGTGGTCTATAGAAATTTTTCATTGGGTCACAGTGAAATAGGAAAAAGAATACATATACATACATTCTTTAATGTGATTGAGTCACAAATAAAGGATTCAGCAAGGCTGTAAGTCATCAGTTCCTGTACTAGGAAACCTAATGTGGGAACACAGAATGAATAGGATATGGCCCCTGTTCTCAAGTAGCCTATATAATTTAATGAGGAAGCAGATAGGTAAAGAAAACTGTAGCAAAAAGGAGAATGGGGAAAAATTAGAACTCTGTGGGAATTTTGACTAATTTTCTAGAGGAGCTAGCATTTGAACTGTGTCTTTGAAGATTATTATAATGCTGAAAGGTTAAAAAAGGAAGGAATTAGGAGAGTAAACAATATTAGAGTTAACAAAGCTTAAATGTCGTTATAGAAGATTTGCTGTTGGAATACATGGTAAGTGGAGAAGTGAGGAGAGAGAAGGCTGTAGAACTGGATGAAGTCATTCTGTCTTTGTAACCTGTTTTTGGCGCGCATACTATTTTAAGTAACTGTTGTATGTTTCAGACAGAACTGGAGAACAAACTACAGCAGCAGTCGATGCAAGCAGCACAGGAACTTGCAGCAGAGAAACAAAAAATATCAGTGTTACAAAACACCTATGAAAAAAGTCAAGAAAATCTAAAACAGCTTCAGTCTGATTTCTATGGGAAGGAATCTGAACTACTTGCCACAAGGCAGGATCTTAAGGTATAGTGAATTATGTCATAAAAACCAATAACCTGTTTATAGACATTGATTAAAGGATTGATTTGAACCCAAATGGGCATTAGAAGTCTTAGTATTTGTGGAATATCATGCTTGTTTTTTATTTATTATTTTTGGAGAAACATGCTTTTTAAAATTTATTTTATATGATAAAATATATAGTAAATATAGGCATTTAAAAATAACATCTTTAATAGTGAAATAATTTGGAAATATGCTAGTTGCTACATTAGCTTATCAAAGGACTTTGCTGCCTTTATTTAAAAAAAACAAACTTGAACTGCTGTTAGAAAATCTGAGTTTTAAATGTGAACTTGTGAAAATGCAAGCAGATTTGTTGTTGCTTGTCAATATTGACTTTATGTTTTCAATTTCCCAAGACTATTGTAATGCATATATTAAAATTAGTTCAAAGTAAACTTAAATTATCTAAACATATATGGATCCTTTGGCCTTGGCAATACTGTTGGATTAGATGAAGTGTCATTTTTACTAAAATGATGGATGTACAAAAGGTAAATAATTTTTATGTAGCATTATCTGTTGTCTATGGAGAAGGCAATGGCACCCCACTCCAGTACTCTTGCCAGGAAAATCCCATGGATGGAGGAGCCTGGTAGGCTGCAGTCCATGGGGTCACTAAGAGTCGGACATGGCTGAGCGACTTCACTTTCACTTTTCACTTTCACACATTGGAGAAGGAAATGGCAACCCACTCCAGTGTTCTTGCCTGGAGAATCCCAGGGACGGGGGAGCCTGGTGGGCTGCCGTCTATGGGGTCGCACAGAGTCAGACACGACTGAAGTGACTTAGCAGCAGCATCAGTTATCTGAGGGAAATGGAACATTTGTATTCTCTCACAGAAGGTTTAACCAGTTCTCTCTTTTTTGCCACAGTGAAATTAGTATGCCTTTTGATTCTTTCCTGTGTCTGGATTTTTGTTTCTTTGCTTAATTTAGAATGGTTTATTGAAAAATTCCATTGAAAAATCACAGAATATTTTTTATTTATATACATATAATATATAAATACACTATGTCTATACTTTATTCATAGGCTCCTATAGGGAAGGCTTTATGAAGGAGGTAGAACTTGCCCTGGTCCTGAAAGATAAGAATTTGAATACAGAGAGTCTCAGAAAGATTAGTTCACTCAGGGGACACTGAGAAAAGGAGTAGCAGGGGGAACCAGCAAAGCCAGGAGGCAGTCACCATAATTGACTTGTTAAAGTGCTGCTTTGTGTTTGGAAATTAAAATTAAAAGGGCTGGGATTAAATTGTGTGGTACCTTAGATACCTAGCAAGGGTGACTGACTGGACTTTATGTTGGGTTGGAGGTAGCAGGGAATGAAGAGTCTAAGCAGAGGAGTAAAAGGAAGAGGATATATACTTAACCCGGAAGTGGTTTACAGACAGCTTGGTTTGGATCTGGTGTAAACTAGTGCTGGGGGGATTAATTAAGAGGCTGTCTCCCTTTCTTCCTCCTAACTCCAGTAATCTAGCTGTGAGTTGATTAGAACTGGAGTTCAAGAAGATGGAACAGAAGAGATTAATTGGAGAGAGAAGATGAAACAAAAGGGCTGAATAATATAGAGTGCAAGGGAGTGAAGGAATCAGTGGTGACTAATGATCTGACAAAGCAACAGGAGACTGGGGAAAAGAATTTCCATAGGGCCAAGCAGTAGATATTTATATGTATATATTCACATATAAAGTTCAAAATTAGTAAGAGTTGTTTTGTTTTTTTAAAAAAATACCACCTGACATTTAGAAAGCATCTTATTTATTATATTCTCTTTCTTTTCTTTTTTTCCTTTTATAACACTATTGAAAGTCAGGGAAGGTTGTTGAAAAGTTTGGACTTTATCCTTTCGGCAGGAGGGAATCACTGAAAGGATTTGTTCGAATTTGTATTTTAAGCCAATGTGGCTGAATGTGGGGATGAGAGACGAGACTGCAGTAGTCCAAGTGCAGATGATGGTGGCTTGGGCTGGTAGAGTAAGGATGGACAATGGCTGCTGTGGATTTATCGACTGTTGAGGGGCTGTGGGTAGACACTCTCTACCAAAGCTTGCTTTCGCAGGTGAAACTGAGGCCCCCCTTGGTTGGTGACAGGCCGAATGTTTGCACAGTAACAGAACCATGACTAGATCTCAGCTCTTCTGATTTATAGACCTTTATTCTTTTACCATCATTTCACTAGAAAATTTTTTCATAAGATAGGATATTGACAGATTCTATGCTAATCCTTCCAAAATGACATCTGAACTATTAACAAAAAATCCTCAGAAAGTTCAAGTGATATTTATAAGCCAAAATAAGGGATCAGCCATTCTTTTTCTTTTGCTTCAGTGATTATTAAATGATCTTGTGTAAAAGAGAGAAAGGGAATCCAGAACCTTGTAACATGACACCTAATCAAGACTGCCATCTGTGGGCTGATGGTGTTCACCAAGACCCAGTAGAATGGGAGCTGAGCTGGCTTGATTATGCCTTTAGCCCCATCTACTGGATTATTTATGAAGTACCAAAGTTTGTTGACTGGATATTTTTAAACTGGCTATGCTGGGTGCTATTCTTTGATGTCCAGGAAAGGTAGAAGTGGAATTTAACTAAAATTTGCACCCTCAGTGAAGTGAAAACTCTAGGATAGAAAGTTTACAATTAAGTATAAATCTTCTTAGCATAGTACTATTCCTTGTGTCATTTCACCCGGGCATCAAGAAAATGTAATAACTAAAAATTTTTAAAGGTTTATGTTGAAAGAGAAAAGGGAAAAATTGTTAAACAGACCAAAAACACAATAGCTACCATGGAACAGTACAGAAAATGTTTTTTTGCTACACTGAATTGGGGTGTTCAGGATCAGGGTGGTGCTTGATCTGCTCAGGGATTTGCTTATTCCAGTGGCAGTGGGTGAGTTAAAGATAACCCCAGTAAACCATCATAGGGAGAGGGAGTTCTCCAAGGGAAAAGATGCTAAGCAGATGAAAACAGTGTAGTCTGCAGCAGAAAAGATAAAAGGAGTGTTTGAAATGGCAATATACTGCTGAGTGTCATAGATGAATATCCAGAGGCAGTAGAACAGTATGTCTTGGCTCAGAAAAGTGCAGATTTTTAGCTTGACTTTAAAGATTTAATCATTAGGATTCTGTGAGTTCCAAATTTTATAGGCTGTTATTTAGAACATGGACATTTTGGAATTCTTGTGCTTTTAGACTAGCAAGAATTGGTATTCTTTAGCACTAGATCAAGACCTAATTATAGTTGTGTAGACCTTATTGGCTAGGCTTTGACAGATTTTATTTTTTCCTCTGAAAACACTCTCACCCTTTGTGATACTTAAAGTCAGTCCCCACATGCCTGTGGAACCTTCTTTAAACATTCCACAGAGAACATTCACATTCACTTTTCTGTGCATATGGTACATAGCAGATGCCTGTACAACTTTGATTTTATACTCTGTTTCTGTTTTCCAGGCTACATGGTCAGCTTCTTTCAGGGCCATCTTTTACTGTCCTTTCTACCTTAGTAGTATATTCAATTAATGCTTAGCTGCTTGATTAAGGACTAGTGACTTTAGGTCTTTCCCCAAAAGGAAGCTTTATGGTTCTTAGTGTTCTATTGGAAGCCATTGAAAATGGAAATTGAATTACAAAAGACTTCTGAACTGAGTTATTTGTAAGGAATAATCTCTTTCAGGAAGGGTAAGTCCTTCAAATAAGGTTTTCATTCATTTTTCATCATCCTTTATTGAATGCTTTTTTTTTAAAAAAAAAAAACTTTTTATTTTGTACTGGAGAATAGCTGATTAATAATGTTGTGATAGTTTCAGGTGGACAGCAAAGTGCCCCAGCCATTGTTGTTCAGTTGTGTCTGACTCTTTGCGACCCCATGGACTGCAATTCGTCAGGCCTCCCTGTCTATCACCAACTCCCGGAACTTGCTCAAACTCATGTCCATTGAGTTGGTGATGCCATCCAACCATCTCATCCTCTGTCGTCCCCTTCTCCTCCTGCTTTCAATCTTTCCC
This sequence comes from Moschus berezovskii, assembly GCF_049115385.1. Classification (NCBI taxonomy): domain Eukaryota; kingdom Metazoa; phylum Chordata; class Mammalia; order Artiodactyla; family Moschidae; genus Moschus; species Moschus berezovskii. The sequence goes on along the minus strand of NC_142465.1, from coordinate 26,765,254 downwards.
AGCATCACGGTCTTTTCTAGTGAGTCAACTCTTCACATCAGGTGGCTATTGAATGCTTACTATAGCCAACCTTAGACAACAGTGATTCCTCCTGAATTACATAAAAAAAGGCAGAAGCCTTTTTTTCAAAGAAACTATATCTCCAAGATAAGAAAGATAAGTTTTTTCTAGATGGCAGAAGAACATCTTAGAATTATCTCCCTTAGCAGCTGAGAGTGGCAAAGTTCCTGCCATTTTCCATTCCCCACCTGTTATCATAACTATCCCCAAATCAAAACTAGTATGTAAAAAAACTTGTTCTTTTCCCCAGCTTCAGCTTCTTGAAATATCTGGACCTTCGTACAGTTGGTAACTATGGACTGTTAACTGACAGTGCAACTTACACCACGTAAATGAGGAGTTTAGTGGATGGGGTGATGGCGTTGTCACAAGTAGAGCCTCTCACGTCTGGTTGACTTTCCTGTTTTAGTTCACTTGATCAGATTGGCGATTTAAAATACATTTTCGTTCCAAGATAAAAAAGCTTATCTATTAAATAAAGCTTTTAATATGCCAAGGGTTGTCATAGATCCTACAAAACATATGTGTATATATAACCTTTGTAACTTTTTAAATTGCTTTTCATGTCTCTCCATATATTCTATGTTCTTTGAGTGTTTGATATAGTTCCTACTTATTTGGTATTCTTTATATCACTTAGCCAGTAAATACTTACAGATCATTCCTAGCAGCTTTGGAGTTGCTTCAGTTTTATTATAATACAGATATTTTCCATAGGCAAGAACATTCTCTTTCTTTTATCTTACTGAAGGGTATAACATACTATCTTTTTAAAGTATTTCTTTCCATTATGTTTATGCATAACTGTCATGTATATTAACCATTATGTTGAAATTTACTAAAAATGACATAATAATTTGGGGAAATTGTTTTTATAAGTCTGTAGAGGAGAAGCTTTCTCTAGCACAGGAGGATTTGATATCAAACAGAAATCACATTGGAAACCAAAGTAAATTGATTCAAGAACTGAAGACCAGCAAGACTACTTTGGAGCAAGATTTAGCAAAGAAAGAACAGCAATTGAAGGAACAGAATAAAGCACTACAAGATATGCAAAAAGAAAAGGTATTTTATTTTCTGACTAAATCTAGAATCTTAGAGTTACAGTGGCTACACAGATCTAGTCAAATTTCTCACCCAATATGGGCATCACCTTTATTTTTAATAGCTCTCTCAGATGGACTTCTAGTTTCTTATAGAAGACTTTTGGTGATTGGAATTCTAATGCTAGGAAGTTCCTTGTCATTTCTGTCCATCTTCTTACTGATTTTAAGTTTTACAAACAAATCTGGTTTCTTACATGATAGTCCCTTGGTTATTCAGTAACAGATGTTATAGTCCCTCAACTATTTCTCATGTAACATGTTATGCTTTGGATTTATTAATGAGGTAATAAAAGGTCTAGGAATAATTATTAAGCTTGTTAAAAATTCTTGAAATTAAGAACCAATTTTTTCTAAGGGGAAGTAGGAGTGTATTTTGTATAAGTAATGCTAGGTTATGAAGGTGAAAGCACTGCATTATGCTTAGTATATTTAAAGATCAGTTAAAATTTTATATGAAAGGGAAATTCAGATTCTAGGAAGCATTTTATTTTTGGTTTCATAATTGAAAATCATGTATTTCCATTAACTGATCTATTCTAAAGTGTACAATTCCTAAAGTTCGTGATATATCTTAATTATGCAGCTCCTCAAATTTTTTTTGGTCATACCAAAAAAACCTGGGCTCTCAACAGTGAGAGAGAGGAGTCCTAACCACTGGACCACCATGGAATTCCCTCTGAATTATCTTTAATTTAAAATTTGGAGGGAAAAAAATTGGGTGATTGTGGTGATGGCACTGGTGAAGCTGGAATGAAATTTATAATTGGTGCCTCAAGTTAGAAAATTCTGACAGAACTGTATAGTTTAGAGGCCTTTACAAGGGTTTTAGATCAGGTAGGTCTTGTTTTAGTTTTTGATTCTACTTCTGTTTATCTTCTCTGAGTCTTTGTTCCTTGCCTAAAAAATGAGAATAAAAAGAGCTACCTGATATAGAGATTAAGTTAGATGACGTATAATATTCCTCCCTAGGTGCCTCATATAAAAACAGTGATGTAAATATAATAAGGGTAAGATAGTAGTTCTGGCTACACTTTAGCCAGACTGTTTTACAGAATTAACTATTTAATCCTTTATAACAGTCTTATTGTTTATATTGTATAAATAAGGACACAGAGCCAAGAGAAGGTAAGTAATTTGTTCAACTTAGGTGGAAAGGGGCAATGATGGTCATAAATAGAAGCAGTCATTTTTGTTACGTTAATTTTAAGTATTTACTTTAAAATTATATAAATCATTTTTTCTATAGTCACTAAAAGAAAAAGAACTAGTAAATGAAAAATCTAAATTGGCAGAGACAGAGGAAATTACATGTAGACAAGAAAAAGAAATTGCTAAATTGAGTGAAGAACTCAAGTCTCACAAGCAGGAAAGCATAAAGGTATGTGAAGATTGTTTTTCCTTTTGTATTATATCAGTGTTGTTAATGTTATATTAATGTTGTTAATGTTATATTAGTATTATTAATAAAGTACAGATGACACCACCCTTATGGCAGAAAGTGAAGAGGAACTAAAGAGCCTCTTGATGAAAGTGAAAGAAGAGAGTGAAAAAGTTGGCTTAAAGCTCAACATTCAGAAAACTAAGATCATGGCATCCAGTCCCATCACTTCATGGCAAATAGGTGGGGAAACAGTGGAAACAGTGTCAGATTTTATTTTTTGGGCTCCAAAATCACTGCGGATGCTGACTGCAGCCATGAAATTAAGAGACACTTCCTCCTTGGCAGGAAAGTTATGACCAACCTAGACAGCATATTAAAAAGCAGAGACATTACTTTGCCAACAAAGGTCCATCTAGTCAAGGCTATGGTTTTTCCAGTGGTCGTGTATGGATATGAGTTGGACTATAAAGAAAGCTGAGTGCCGAAGAATTGATGCTTTTGAACTGTGGTGCTGGGGAAGACTCTTGAGAGTCCCTTGGACTGCAAGGAGATCCAACCAGTCCATCCTAAAGGAGATCAGTCCTGGGTGTTCATTGGAAGTGCTGATATTGAAGCTGAAACTCCAATACTTTGGCCACCTCATGCGGAGGGCTGACTCATTTGAAAAGACCCTGATGCTGGGAAAGATTGAGGGCGGGAGGAGGAGGGGATGACAGAGAATGAGACGGCTGGATGGCATCACCGACTTGATGGACATGAGTTTGAGTGAACTCCGGGAGTTGGTGATCGACAGGGAGGCCTGGCATGCTGTGGTTCATGGGGTCGCAAAGAGTCAGACACGACTGAGCGACTGAACTGAACTGAGTGTTGTTAAAGAGATACATGTATGTGTGTATATCTGTGTGTTTATGTGTGTAGAAATATGTCTTATATACATATATACACACATACAGGCAATATTTATCTGTTTAGAACATAGTGTGTGCCAGGCAGTTTTAATTGGAAGATAACTGCTTTATAGTATGGTGCCGGTTTTTGCCCTACACCAACATGAGTCAGCCACAGTCATACACATTGTTGTTTTTGACATATACTCCCGCTCTCGCCTTGTTCTTGTATTGTAGTGTCTATACACATGTTGAAACTATGTTGACTTTGCTTTCAGATTATTGAATAGAGCAAAGTAACCCCAAAAGTTTAAATTTTGTTGAGATGATAATCGAGAGAGCTATCCATTAAGCTTATAGATATAAACTTCAAAATATATGAGTTTAGGATTAGGATTTTAAGGGATTCTGTTTTTTAAATGGTTTTTCTTCCTAAAATCCTTTAATCTGTTATTTAGAACATTTTTCTTAGCATTAGCATGGCTGGCGTGCCACTTAAACTGAATTGCTTATAATTTGCTTTTAACATGTTACTCATTTTCACAGAGAAAGGTTAGATTTTTCTCAGGTGGTCTCATAATACCTCTTGTGTCTATCAGTGTACTTGCCATTTTACTTTATAATTATCTCTTTATATCATTATGTTCTTCTAGACTGACTTCCTAAAATCAGGGAATGTATATAATTTATCTTTTATGTATATCCCTAGAACCTAACAGTGTGTGATGCTAAATGTTGACCAATAAATGCCTGTGAAATGAAGAAAGGGAAAACGGGGGGTAGAAGTTTTTCATATCATTTAATCAAAACATGCATTGCAAAAGCATCAGCTGAATCTGATTGCTGAGCAGAAATACATAATCTTGCACCTTTTTAACTGTTTGAAATACTGAACTTTAAGAATTTCATAAGAGTCTAAAACTGTTTGTAATAAGCTGTATAAATTTCAGCCTTTTTTTAAACTATAAAAGATGATTTATTTTGGTTTTACTTTTTCATAGGAAATAACAAATCTCAAGGATGCCAAACAGCTTTTGATTCAGCAGAAATTAGAGCTTCAAGGGAAAGTAGATTCCCTGAAGGCAACCCTTGAACAGGAGAAGAAAACCCAGCAAATGCTAAAAGAGCAGATGAAAAAGGAAGAAGATGAGCTGAAGAAAGAGTTTATGGAAAAGGAAGCTAAACTGGTAAGTTAATGGTGGGAGCTGTGTTTTGTAATTGATTTTGTAAATTAATCCATTGAGAGGATTTTTCTACATAAAAGTTATGATTCAAATGCTTACCTAACATTTTAATTTTTTTAAATTTATTTTTATTTGGAGGATAATTACAATATTGCTTTGGCTCTGCCAGTACAGCAACATGAGTCAGAATGGCCATCATCAAAAAATCTACAAACCGTAAATGCTGGAGAGGGTGTGGAGAAAAGGGAAACCTCTTGTACTGTTGTTGGGAATGTAAATTGATATAGACAGTATGGAGATTGCTTAAAAAACTAGGACTGAAACTACCATATGACCTGGCATTCCCACTACATTTTAATTTTTGATTTAAGATAGGAAATGTGATTAAATAGCTGACATGATTGGAAATGTTTATTCTGTAATTATATTTCAGTTTGTAATTATATTTCAGTTTATATAAGTGAAAATTCAGTAAGACAATTAAAAAAACTTTTAGTGCTAGAAAAACAAGCCTATAACTGTAGACTGAGGTAGATGGCATGAGTGCTAATCATGCTAAACTTGTTTAGTTAACTGAATGTTCGTATGGGCGAGCAGAAACTGCACTTGGACTTATGCTGACCAGAGTCTACTTTTCCTTCCTTAACTTGTGCATGCCAAATAGGAAGCATCTGGCTTTCCTCTGTTGAACTGAGTCCAAATATCCACAGATAATTTGACTGCTAAATGTTTTCATTGAAGAATTACAGTTTCAGGTTCATGTGGTGATTTGAAGTATTATTATTATCTTTTGGCAGTTTGATAGAGACAGGAGGATACATTTGGAATTTGAGACATAAGAAAATGCCAGCTTTGTCTCCAGGGCATTTGCTATCCCTAACTATTTGTTCTTCCCCTGCTCTAGTGGGAAAAAGGAAAATCACCAATTGCTTTACTTTAGCTTGATTTTGTAAGAGGCTTGTTGCCTATCATTTCAGTCTTAAGACTTTTAAACCAGTTCAAATTATGCAGATATTTGTGGGATCAGTTTTATTAGTGCCTGCTTTCCTGTAGAATATTATTTATGCTGCCATTGTTTAAAGTTCAACAACTTAAGTTGATTTTGCACTACTTTTGTAGTAGGTTTTTTACCTACTGTTGTTCCTTTTCTCAGCATTCCGAAATAAAAGAAAAAGAAGTAGGAATGAAGAAGCATGAAGAAAATGGGGCTAAACTTACCATGCAGATTACAGCATTAAATGAAAACTTGGGCACCATAAAGAAAGAGTGGCAGTCTAGTCAACGGAGAGTCAGTGAACTCGAGAAACAGACGGACGACTTACGGGGTGAAATTGCAGTATTGGAAGCAACAGTTCAGAATAACCAAGATGAAAGGAGAGCGCTACTGGAAAGGTGGTTGATGTCGAGTGAAACTAGTTTATTTCCATGCTAAGTGATAAAAAGATTGTGTTTCACATTTAAAAGAAGTCTTGAGAGAAGTGCTCCTACAGGTTATTTTAGCAGCCATTTAAAAACTAACCCTTCCAGCAGTCATATAGGTGAAAGTAATGTACTGTGTTTTAAAGTCACTGAAGTGGTTATCTGTGTACAGGGAAGGTCTGTAATGATTTTTTTTTAAAATCATGTTTCGTACTCCATTTTAGGTGTCTTAAAGGAGAAGGTGAAATAGAAAAGCTTCAAACCAAAGTACTAGAATTGCAAAGAAAGCTGGATAATACAACTGCAGCAGTGCAGGAGCTAGGCAGAGAGAATCAGTCCCTTCAAGTAAGTCACCTGCTAATATAAGGCAGTTGTTTAGCCTAGAAAAGAAAACCTCATATTTAATAATGCTTTTAAATGGCTACTGAGTTGTAGCAGTACTGTAGGTGTTATGGGTAATTAAATATAAGATTTGAAGAATTTATCTCAACAATTAGAGAGCCATGTCATTCATGAATTGACATTACTGGGAAAAGTCAAGAACACAAAGGAATGAATGAGTCCCTGTGTGTTGAAGTGACCTCGTTATATGCTCAGCGTTCCAAGGAAGGATTGCTTGATCCTTAGGATTAGAACGCACTGGAAATCATCGAAGGTTAGAAATGACCAACACCTTTGAGGAATGACATTTAGTTTACTTATTGTCATTCATTTGTAGCAACTTTTGATATGGAAGTTGACCAAGGTATTTCTGATTGTTAAAAATGTATCCATTTTAAAACTTGGGCACCAAGTTAGAAATTATCAATCATTGTTTATAGTTTTGAGTACTGTTTATTAAAACTTTTTCTCTTTAATAGATCAAACATACACAAGCGTTGACTAGAAAGTGGGCTGAAGACAGTGAAGTACAAAACTGTATGGCCTGTGGGAAGGGCTTTTCCGTAACAGTGAGACGGGTAAATGGTTTTATTACTATAGTTCTGGATTTTATTCCTTGGTGACAGTGTTTTAACCATCAAAATTGTCCTGCATTTGACAGACTTAAAAAGTTTTGCCATTTATTAACTTTAATTTATAACTACATAGAATAATTAAATTTCATGCACTCTATTTTTAGCCCATGTGTTTCAATTTTAGTTTTATATTCCATCATTGTCTTCCTACTGAGTTACTCTCTGGAATAATCGTTTTCTGAACCATGGTCAACTCATGTTTTAGTCATCACTGCGTTCTCTTAAAGGAAAAAAAAAAAAGAGACAAAAAAAAATCTAAATAATGCCATTATGTAACGTTTATATTCCTATAGAAGAAATTATGCCTGAAACATTTTGCAAATAGGAATAGATTTTCTCTTGATAGAGGTGCTTTATTAAGTACTTTATTAAGGCATTTATTAAAATCCTCTGAAGGTTCTTCTGAGGATTCCAAGATAAATTCCATATTTAATGTTTCAGTTCAGTCGCTCAGTCGTGTCCGACTCTTTGTGACCCCATGAATCACAGCAAGCCAGGCCTCCCTGTCCATCACCAACTCCTGGAGTTCACTCAAGCTCATGTCCATCAAGTTGGTGATGCCATCCAGCCATCTCATCCTCTGTCGTCCCTGTCTCCTCCCACCCCCATAGGAAGCATTCACATTAACTAAAAGGATTAAATTGATATTGACATTTTATATTATTAAATAGTACATCAGTCACTTGAAAGTTAATATACTTTCACAGTGCAGTTTGCTTTCTTCTTGTAGTCTCATAATACTTTTGGTATAGTTTTCATGCTTGAAAATGTTTAATTTTTGTTATTTACAGCATCACTGCAGACAGTGTGGAAATATCTTCTGTGCTGAGTGTTCAGCCAAAAATGCCTTAACTCCTTCTTCCAAGAAGCCTGTTCGTGTCTGTGATGGATGTTTCAATGACTTGCAAGGATAATGGGTTATCACAACTTCAAAGTAATACTACAGTAACATTAGATTTTTAATAAATGCACTTAATAGAGGTCCTGGACTACTATTATTTGATTTGGACAGTGGTTGCAATACTAAACCAAATTAGAATTCGTATATTTTGGAATGTTATCAAGTAAAATTCTTCTATTTTTGTGAGACTTGAGTTCATCTTTCTCCATTTAACCCTGGAACAGCTTTCATGCCAAGTTTAGAAGTAGCCAATGAAATGTAAATAAATTTTGGACGGAAAATAGCAATGTATTTTTTTAAATATATAATTTCATTGTTCAGGAATGATAGGAATACACTTCCATAGCTGCTTCTTTCTCCTAAATTTAGTGTATGGAAACGTACATGGGTGATGTTACCCTATCAGATATGTTGCACAATAACACATCAATTATATTAAATATTCTCATTATAACGTCTTGCACAGAACTATAAAGCTTTTTTTTCTTCTTATATATAGGTCCATAGCTCTGTTGCGTTGTTACAAATTTACTACTCAAATGTTCTAAATACATATTATGTTTAAGTATGTATTAACCATGAATTCAGACATGGTTTTTATGTTAACTATACTGATTTAAGTTCTCTTGGGTGGATTTTATGGCAATCTCTTTAAAATTAATTTGCTTATTTTATGACTATCCATATTTTATCTGTATTATGGCTATTCTCGGGTTGTATTTAAAGATTAGGGTTAATTTTTCTTTTTTGTCTTTCTGATTTTTAAACTCCCACATATTCTCAATCAAAAATCCTACAAAACTTAACCAGCCTCACCCCCAGTTGGAAGGAAGGTGAATAACATAAATTGTGTAATGGTCCTATTCTGTTTAAGTAGGAAGTCTTCTGAGATCAGCTTTCATTTTATATCCTCATTTTCTCTCTCCAGCATCTTCAGGAATCTGAATTTGCTTTTTTAATGGATCTTCTTTTTTGAAGGTAATTTGGTTTAACCTTCTCAAGTATAGCTCAGCTTCACTGTAATTGTGTTGTAATTTTGCATCTTAAAGCTAGTAACTGGTATTGTATAGTCTTTGTGAAAACAAATATAAAACGCCAAGGAGACGTTAAATATCCTGTTTTATATTTTCTACTTAGCTAACAGGGCAGAGTTTTTTAAAGTTTTGAACTTGACTTAGATTTTAAAGGTTCTAAATTTGGGGTTTCATATCAACTCTGTATCTGTTTACTTCGCAAAAATAATGCTATGAAATTACCTTGAAATAACGGTTGGATAATAGAGTATCGCCAACCCCTATATTAAAACCAGAATTGAAGCAGAATGACTAATTGAGGGTAATTACAGATTGGCTTATTTGTATGCTAAACAATGGAATTAAACTTTATCATAGTCTTAATTTGGAAAACATCTGAAAAGTCATTAATATCGGTTTATTACTCTAAGAAGAAATGTGAAGTTACGTATTCACTCAGTGCAATCATTTGGTAATGGGGGAGGTTGGGACCTAATAATTCATTTACAGTACGTGCTTTCAAGTATCATGCTGAAATGAAATTATCATGTTATATTCTTCCTATAATGTATACAAACTAAAAGAGATTGCCATATATTCATTATTTAAAAAACCCATTTAAGTAAACTGTGTTGTCAGTAGCTATCGAGGACTCTTACTGAGTCCCTGGACTCAGATAAACATACATCCTTGAGCATAAATACTGAAGAAATACAGTGGTTCCTTATTAAAAATAAGTTGGATAATAGAAATTATGCATTTTCATATACTTACAATTCAAATACTCTTAATTCTACACTTATAATTAATAAGCATGTTGGAACAACATTCACAGCACAGTTCTTTTTAATGATAATGAAACTTCATGAGAAATTTCCTGGATTAGAATATTTGTTCACTTCATCTCCTAATTGGGCGCACTGAAGGCCTTTCCCTGTCTTGTTCCCCCTGCCCACGTAGTCATAAAAAAAATTGTGGGGACAACAAATACATATGTGTTTGAGTATTTTCTACTTTTCATCTAGCTAATCTTACTTTGTAAGCCCCAAATAATTTGACTACATATTAAGTAGAAGTGAAACCTTAAATTTAGCTATTAGTCTCACCAACAAGGTGTTTTGGAAACAAAAGGTTTTCTTTTTAATTAAAAAGTCATCCTCTTAGTGCTTACTGGTTCTACATTTTAGATGTCTGCTTGTACTGTCAGTGATTTAGAGCTGGCACATATGGAGTCCCAGCTCTAACGTAAAGCATATTGGCATCACATGTTAGTAAATTCTAAGCCCAGCACAGAAATGAGAGTTAATAATCAAATCTTGCTGGGTTAGTGTACAATAAACTATACCTATGGAATTTTTAGTAGAAGACAAAGCTGCTGTTATAGGATTTATTTTGAAGAAAAAAAGAGGGAAACAAACACAAAAACCTCAATGCAGTGTATAATTTTGTTCAACTACCTCTTAATGTGGAATTAGATAGTTTAATAGTTTCCTCACAGTAATGTTAAATAGTAACTGCCAAATTTGTTAGTTCCCCATCTCTGTTGAAAATTATGATTATTTTATAGTTTGGAGAACTTTAAAGACACTTTTTTTTTTTTACTGTGCATTTGCATAAAGATGTTTAGCTTTTAAGTGAAGGGCAAATTATGATCATATATTTTGATATTATTCATGACCTATTTGACTAGTTTTATGAAACCATGGATGATTTGATCCATAAAATTTAAATGTGCCATCAATTTATTATTACTAGACATGAGATGATGAATGGTATTATGTGATTATATAATGTGCCACACATTGTCTTAATTGCCCTTTGCCTGAATTTTAATGATCACTTATTGTTGCAGATGTGAATATTGTGTATAAACTTACTAAATTTATGTAAAATTGTATAAAATAGAATTGGAAATAGCTAGGTTCTGTGTAGAAGTAATGAATTTATTGTAACATGACGCAGTTATGTCTATGACATTCTGTACTTCCTGAACTGGATCATATTCATATCTCTGTAGATACTTTTGCATGAATATTTTCTCCTTTAGATTTTGGATTCATTGCATTGTTTACTATTTGTGATCATGTAGTTGTGCCTTATTTGTGAGAGAGTTTAGCTCAGTAAATACTGTGGTTTCTAAACTCAGTGAGTGGAAGGTTATTGATTATAAATGTAACTGATAAATCTGTATAAAGAACAATGGAAGGATCCTTTATTGAATTGTTGCTTTTTAAAAAAAATGCTAAAGACATTAAAAATCATTTCTTTCTAGATATTCTGTGACTAAATTATTTTGTCAAATTATTTAAAAAGATAATAATGTAAAATGGCTAATATCTCATTTACAGACTTAGAACTTTGCACTTGGATAAAGGCAGTGGGTGTGCTTTAATGTTCAACTTAGAATAGTAATTAAGTTCATAATTTCAAGAGAAATTACTAGTGCTAATTTGCTTGAGACATCACCTTTTCACTCCATTATTGCAGAAAATTAGCAAAACTAAAAAATATTAAAACAATATTAATCTCTTGTTTCATTGTACATTTAAATTTAATAGCTAGGTGACCACTTAATGATACTTCTCTGATGGCTTAATGTACTATTACTTTTACTGCCCCCCACCCTCAGGAACCAGTTTTAGAAGTGATTTTTCCTAATGTGTTTTACTCTAATGTGTTTTCCTATGAAGAGAATGTATATATCCTCAAACACTTAATAGATGTGTTCTTTTGTGAGCTTTATAGAATTCCACTTCAAATACATATTATTTAAATTTTATTGTGGTAAGAACAGTTAATATGAGATCTACCCTCTTGTAAGTGTACAGAACAACAGATCTCCCAAGCTCACTCATACTGCTTAACTGAAACTTTATCAACTCCCTAGTTCCCTCATCCCCCTGGCCACTGTCATTCCACTCTTTGATTCTATGAAGTTGACTATTTTAGAAATCTAAGTGGAATCATACACTATTTGTCTTTCTGTGACTGACTTATTTCCCTTAGCATAATGTCCTTAGGCTTCATCTGTGTTGTTGCCTGCCTCAGAATTTTCTTCTTTTTCAGGGCTGCACAGAATTCCATTGTGTATACATACCAGTCTCTTCACCCACTCATCTGCTGGTGAACATGAAGATTTTTTCCACATCTTGGCTATTGTGAATAGTGCTGCAATGAACATAGAAGTGCTAATATTTCTTTGTATATAGCATGTTCTAAAGCTGTTTTACATCTTAACTAATTAAATTTACATGTTAATTTAGTCAGTCTTTTTCTCCCTTTGATGAGATTAGTTTTTATACATACATGTTTACTGGCCTCATGGAACGAAAAGGAATCTTGAGAGATCACCTAGTCCTAGTCCACTGCTCTTTTCCTAGGCTGGCTGATCTCTAGAAATCCTTGCAAGATAATTTTTTTCTAAAAAATACATAAATTAGTTTTCATCTCTAAGAACTTAAAATTTGTTCTCCTGTACTTTGCCTTTTTTCTTTCTTCGGCACTGACGGTAGTTACTGGCTTTCATTTTCACTTCGGTTCAGTTCAGTTCAGTTGCTCAGTCGTGTCCGACTCTTTGCGACCCCATGAATCACAGCACGCCAGGCCTCCCTGTCCATCACCAATATGGACATGCAATCCAAAGCAGTTTTACCCTCATTTTCACTTCCTCCTAGTAAATATGACATTATTACACAGGCTTGGCCTTTAAGCACTGTTATGATGCTACACTTGTCCACACTGCCTGGTTTACACGGTGAAACATGCAGCTTCTCAAAGAATTAAGTATTCACATGACTTCCTCAGGCAGCATCCTCTCTATCCCATTCTCCAGCTTAAGGAGATGAGTTTAAGTATCATTTGTCTTGCGGTCCAAGTTGATAAATATACTACTTCCATTTTGGAAACTGCAAAAGGTACTACATCTGAAATTGTCTCAAATGAAAATCACAAATTTCAGTCTGAGAATACGAACTAATTCCTTACCTGCAGTTTACAGTATATTCCACCATGATGATAATTCAAGCTGCCTTTCTTGCTAATAATTCTAATGATGTTTTAAGTCCTGCCAAATAAGATGCAGTGACTGTACTGTGCTAACTCACAAACACATTCAAAACCAGAAAGTTTTATGACAAACTCCATTATTCAGAAAGTGAGATTTAGAGAAAGATACGCTGCTAGTTCTGTGAAACCTCCCAAGTAAAACTTAACTAGTAAAATTAGAACAGATAATTGCTTTTTTCTCAAAACAATGGAATTTAGTCTTTGGGATTTTCTCCAAGTTAAGAGTATTATAAAGTATACCTGAGATTAGTATACTGTTGGAGACTAGGAATTTAAAAACCACTCCTAAGATGACATTATTTTCATTGCTTAATATGTTAAAAGAGCAATCCAACTTTGTATGAGGTAGGATCGTAGAGCAGTAAAACTGATTTATAAGCCAGGTAGGAGACTTGGTTTCATTACAGATACACATAAAGATGCTAGAGTTCATATCAGACTCAAGCAGTGGGCATTGTTTTCCGACACTGCATCCACATCATCCGTTATGAACTGTAATAGCCTCATGCTTCCCTCAGCCCCTTTCAAGCCTGCCTGAAGAATTATGAGATACTCTGGGATATCAACATGTGTGTACTTAACAAGACATTCTTCAGGGTTCAAATCTGTAGAAGCCATCATCACTCTACCTTGAGGAGTACGTAGCTCAAATTCTGAAACTTCTTTAAAATGCTTATTCTAGGTCACCCCTAGGTTAAGCGCTACAAGTTTGGATGAAAGAATACCTTAATCCCTAATGTCTAAAAAGGTGTGCCACTTGATTTAGGTCCCTAAATTTCTGAGGATTCTGCAGGCAAAGTGAATGAGGACATTTTCTTGGTTTCTTGACTCTTGGTGAAGCAAGAGATTGCTGCTGTTATCTGTGCTATCCATGTTCTCTGTTAAAGAAAAAATATAGTGAGAAGAGAATGTTAAACTGACAATTTCTCACATATTTGGATTAATATTTTCCTTTGTATTTGTTGACTGATGAAACATTTGCCTGTCTCCCATTTTCTGTCTTAATTAGAATGTATCATAAATACCTCTAATCACATGAATGCAAATGGATTAGATGAGTATGGTATTTTGGATAAACAGTTGTGAGTAATCAAGAAACCATAATATTTAAGGATGACTAATTACAAAGACGAGTACTGGGAATGTAAGTAGTTTGAAAACTGAATTTCTTAAATTTCCACTTTGTGTGAAAATAAAAGTTTTTAATCAGCTGGCATAACTTGAAGAACAGACTGAGGGAAAAAAAAATCGAGTCCTTGAAAATAATGCAGCCTTCCATTAATTGGCCACACTGCTGTCCTGAAGAAAGCCTATCAGGGAAAGACGAAAATGGAAACTTCTAAGATAGAGACACCAGTCAGATAGGCAGCTGCTCTTCAGCTTCATAGCTGTAAAAACAGGGACCTATTTTCAGAGTGAAGAGAAGACTTGGTGGTTCATTACTGTAGGAGCCCCTCACTTAAACTGGCATCATACTGTTTGCATATAGGGCTTTGAAATTTATTAGAACATCTTAAAAGCATGCAATCCAAAGCAGTTTTACCCTCATTTCCTATAGACCTCCCCAGAAGTCAAGAGGCAGCTCTTGAGCTTCTGCTGCAGGAGAAACAAGGGAGGCTGTGTCTGTACATAGAAAACTATAAAACACTGGTGAAAGTAATCAAAGAGGACACTAATAGATGGAGAAATATACCGTGTTTGAGGATTGGAAGAATAAATACTGTGAAAATGAGTATACTACCCAAAGTAATTTATACATTCAATGCAATCCCTATCAAGCTACCAACGGTATTTTTCACAGAGCTAGAACAAATAATCTCACAATTTGTATGGAAATACAAGAAACCTCGAATAGCCAAAGCAATCTTGAGGAAGAAGAATGGAACTGGGGAAATCAACCTGCCGGACTTCAGCCTCTATTACAAAGCCACAGTCATCAAGACAGTATGGTACTGGCATAAAGACAGAAATATAGATCAATGGAACAAAATAGAAAGCCTAGAGATAAATCCACGCACCTATGGACACCTTTATCTTTGACAAAGGAGGCAAGAATATAAAATGGAGAAAAGACACTCTTTAACAAGTGGTGCTGGGAAAACACGTCAGCCACTTGTAAAAGAATGAAACTAGAACACTTGCTAACACCATACACAAAAATAAACTCAAAATGGATTGAAGATCTAAATGTAAGACCAGAAACTATAAAACTCCTAGAGGAGAACATAGGCAAAACACTCTCCGACATAAATCAAAGCAGGATCCTCCAAGACCCACCTCTCAAAATATTGGAAATAAAAGCAAAAATAAACAAATGGGACCTAATTAAAATTAAAAGCTTCCGCACAGCAAAGGAAACTATAAGCAAGGTGAAAAGACAGCCTTCAGAATGGGAGAAAATAATAGCAAATGAAACAACTGACAAAGAATTAATCTCCAAAATATACAAGCAGCTCCTGCAGCTCAATTCCAGAAAAATAAACGACCCAATCAAAAAATGGGCCAAAGAACTAAACAGACATTTCTCCAAAGAAGACATAAAGATGGCTAACAAACACATGAAAAAATGCTCAACATCCCTCATAATCAGAGAAATGCAAATCAAAACCACAATGAGATACCATTTCACACCAGTCAGAATGGCTGCTATCCAAAAGTCTACATGCAATAAATGCTGTAGAGGGTCTGGAGAGAAGGGAACCCTCTTACACTGTTGGTGGGAATGCAAACTAGTACAGCCGCTATGGAGAACAGTGTGGAGATTCCTTAAAAAAGTGGAAATAGAACTGCCATATGATCCAGCAATTGCACCCCTGGGCATACACACCGAGGAAACCAGAATTGAAAGAGACACATGTACTCCAATGTTCATCGCAGCACTGTTTATAATAGTCAGGACATGGAAGCAACCTAGATGTCCATCTGCAGATGAATGGATAAGAAAGCTTTGACATATACACAATGGAGTATTACTCAGCCATTAAAAAGAATACATTTGAAACAGTTCTAATGAGGTGGATGAAACTGGAGACTATTACAGAGTGAAGGAAGCCAGAAAGAAAAACACCAATACAGTATACCAACGCATATATATGGAATTTAGAAAGATGCAAATGATAACCCTGTATACGAGACAGCAAAAGAGACACAGATGTATAGAACAGTCTTTGGGACTCTGTGGGAGAGGGTGAGGGTGGGATGATTTGGGAGAATGGCATTGAAACATGCATATTATCCGATGTGAAATGAATCACCAGTCCAGGTTCGACGCATGATACAGGATGCTTGGGGCTGGTGCAGGGGGATGACCCAGAGGGAGGAGAAGGGAGGTGGGAGGGGGGTTCAAGAAGGGAAACACATGTACACCCGGGGTGGATTCATGTCAATGTATGGCAAAACCAACCAATATAATATTGTAATTCGCCTCCAATAAAAAAAAAAAAGGGAGGCTGTGTCAACACTGGGGATGTAAAAAAATGGTCAGTGCTGAGGTTTCTGAGCCTGATGTGGTTAGATATTCATATCCTTCCTGTCCTCCCAACTTGACAAAACTTTCTTTTCACTGTCGAGTCTGGAGTGAGATTTTTTTCCCTCTTACATCTGAAGAATCAAAACCTACAAAGCGGAAATACATACCTTAATGTTTTCCGTCTGGGCCTGTAATAGGAATGCTGCTATACATTGCCGGTATCTGTTTTCATGTTGTATGAGGAAAGCATTTCTCAACCCAAAGACTAGAAAAAGATTAAGGACAAAACAACAAAGCATTCAATATGAAATCCATAGTTTCTCAGCCTAAGAACCTGGATTTTTGTTTATTAATGTGGGAGTTTTCTGTCCTATGTCTATGAGAGAGCCCACTTCACTATGCAGACCTTTTCTTCCTTAGCCAACAACTTCCGGGACTTGACGAAATACATGTGTGGCTTAAGTGATGGAAAATATGTTCCACCCCAAGCAAGAAGCTTAGCGTATTAGATAGACTTTGTGAGAAATAAATCAGTTTCTTTGACCACCCCCCCGCCCCTCCTTTTTTTGTACTTGAAGGGAAGTTAAACATCAAGACAAGGGATATGGCAAACATACAAAAACCACCTGAATGCTTCACAGCAGTCCAAGAAAAGCCAAAAAAAAAAAAGACTCAAAATCCAACATCCACCAAATTATGTGAAATGTAAAACAAAAAAACGCTGGCATGGTTTCTGTGTTTGAAAAGAAATGATCTGTTCTGTCGTTTCCTAGCATCTCTTGAAGAAACAACAGATTTCCCTGGGAAAGCAGATTTCCTTTCTTTTTATTAATACAGCTGGAGCTCTTAAAATGAAAGTTTGTCCTTGAATTATTTATACAGCACCAGGAATAAAGTTCTGCAGCCTATATATTCTTTCTATAGTCAATTTATGTTCAGGAACAAAGCCAAACCAGGTCATACCAAGTACTACAGAGAGGAGGACAGGGTGCCTCTTCCTGGCTGATCATTAAGCTGATGCTTGTTCACAGTCATTATTCCTGTTCCTTGAAGATCGTGGATTTAATTCATACTGAGGCAAGTTGCGCCTCATTTCATAATTGAAGCAAATATGAGACTTATTTTCTTACCTGTAAGAACTCCTTAACTCTTAAAAACTCTAAAAGTCTAACCCTCATAATTCCTAAATTCTACCACAACAAAGCCTGACAAGGTCATGAAATTCTGTCCAGCTTTTCTGGGGTGAGAGAACTTAAACCTATTAAAATGACTTTCTGGAAAAAAGATCTGGCTGTGTTTGTTTAACTGCCTGATTTTTCTCCTTATAAATTCCCTGCAGCAAGTGAGGTTTTAAAGATCAGGTGGTGGTTCTTGGCTGGATTTCAGAATCCATTTTCCTCATAATTGTATCTGTAGTTCTCAGTTATTTAAGGTATCCCTCATCTGTTTGGTTCATAATATGACTACTAAAGATTTCATAAGCAAAAGTACCTGGTATGGCGAGGCTTATAAGATAAAATAGGGTGATAATAAATAAAAAAAGGAGTAGCTCTTTTCTCCCAGATGTTCTAATATGATAATTGACAATAGTTCACATCATTTATTAAGCACTTACTATCACTGGGCACAGTGCTATGTATTTTTTCCTTATTGTCATTTAAACCACACATCGACTTTATAAGATAGGTCAACTTACCCTGAATCACCAAAACAGTCTTGAGAAAGAACAACCTCGGTGCTGGAGGAAGCAATGCTCCCTGACCCCAGACTATACTGCAGTGACCAAAAGATTATGTATGGTACCAGCACAAAAACAGACCCATCGATCAATGAAAGGACAGAAAGCCCAGAAATTAACCCATGTCAATTAATCTGCAGCAAAAAAGGCAAAAATATATAATGGAGGAAAGACAATCTCCAATAAATGAGCTGGGAAAACTGGACAGCTGTGTGTAAAATAATGAAATTAGACCACTACCTAACACCATATACACACCAAAAAAAAAAAAAACAAACCCTCAAAATGGATTAAAGACTTAAAGTAAGACTGGATACTATAAAACTCCTAGAGGAAAACATAAGTGGGATACTCTTTGACAAAAGTAGCAATATTTCTTTGATTTCCTAGAGTAATGGGAACAAAAGCAAAAACAAACAAATGGGAACTAATTTAAAAGCTTTTGCAGAGCAAAGGAAACCATAAACAGACAACCTACAGGAGGAGGAAATATTTGCAAATGATGCAGCTAACAAGGGATTAATTTCCAAAATAGCTTCTACAACTCAGTATCAAAAAAGCAAATAACCTAATAAAAATGGGCAAAAGACCTAAACAGGCATTTCTCCAAAGGAGACATACAGATGGCCTACAGGCACAGGACAAGATGCTCAACATCACTAATTATTAGAGAAATGCAGATCTTAGCTACAATGAGGTGCCACCTCACATAGGGCAGAATGTCCACCATCAAAAAGCCTACAAATAATAAGTGCTGGAGAGGGTGTAGAGAAATGGAAACTCCCCCTGCACTATTGATGGGAATGTAAACTGCTGCATCCACTATGGAAAACAGTATGGAGGGTCTATAAAAAACTAAAAATTACCATCTGACCCAGCAATCCTACTTCTGGGTATGTGTCTGGAAAAGCCATGCAACAATAAAGACCCAGCACAGCCAAAGATAAATAAAATTTAAAAATAGATAAACGACAAGGACCTACTACACAGCACAGGGAACTAAATTCTTTCGGTACCTTGTAATAACCCATAATGGAAAAGAACTTGTATAAAATGGGATCACTGCTGTATACCTGGAACACGGTAAATCCATGACACTTCAATTTTAAAAAAAAAAGTCAACTAATTCCAAATGAGGGCACAGATTAGGTGTATTTTTCTAAGGCCACACAGCCTATGAATGATATAGCCAGGATGTGAAACTATGTTTCTGTCACTTCAAAGCACAATCCCTTTTCTTCAGACTTTATTCTGTTTCACCCTACAGCTATTCTGATTCAGGCACTGTATCTGAACAGTTAAGGATCAATGTTAATATTTAAAAACAAAAATGAAATGGTAGTGACAAATTAAAAAGTAAGAAAACATGGTGAAGTATGGTTTTAAAAAGGTACTGATTTTACTTAAAAAAGAAAGAAAAAGGAATAGAAAAGAAAAAACATGCATCTCCCAAGGGAATCCTGGGATGCCAGGTTTCCCATAGAGTCCAGCTGTCTGGTGGGGCTGTGGCTGACCTGAGCCCAAGCTGCTTCCCTATCCTGCTGGGGGATCACACACCTTCCTCCGCTCACATCCATAAATCCTGGCAGAATCTTCTATCTATGGCCACTCTAGTAAGAAGGCTGTGTCCCTCTGAGATGCCCCTTTCTAAGCTTGCTCAGGAAAGCTCTCTGGTTTATGCACAAGAGGCCTGAAGGCCTGCCTAGTTGTTTTTCAGCAAAGCTTCTATTTCTCCTAAGTAGAACAGACAAGGGAAGCAGAAGGCTCTAATCTGGATGCAGGTTCCTCCCATCCCACTGGAGCCAGGCTGCTCTTGGGGAGAGTTTGGATACATTCAGGATTTAAACGTTCAAATATACAACCTAGTTACATAACATATTGATGTAAACTGTGGCTATTATTACTACCTGTTGGTGTATTCATGGTGCAATGTTGCTGTGCCATGTATAGGCTGGGCCCCTGCTAGTGACTAGGGACCAACTAGCCCAGGGATGCTGGGCTGGGTACCATAGGGCTTGGACTGTCCTCCCTGTTCTCCCCTCCTTGGGGCAGGAAGGCACTCTCCTCCTGCTGTCTTTGCTGGTCTCCTGTGAGCCTGTACCCAAGGTAGAAGCCTGCTTCCTTTTGAACACTGCTGCCCCCCACCCAGTACTAAGTCAGCCAAGATGTCCTTCAAGTCCCTCGGAGACCCAGGGCTTTCCTGACAGGATGTATTGATCTTTCATTGTTCTGAGGACTCCATCTTTGTGACTCCAAGGCACTTACAGAGTGCCTGGTTCTCAGGAAATGCTTGAAAAACAAAAATATATATTTCTGATCTATACACGTGTGTATGTATGTACATACACATATTTATATGTTTATTTCTGGCATTTTTCTATAGAGCAATTGCAGTAAAATACCTTAGGCTTTCCTAGCATGTCTTGGTTTACCGGTGCTTTGACAATAGCATTGGCACTAAAATGATTAACAGACCTAATAATAGCCATCATTTATTGAGCGCTTTGATTAACAGACCTAATAATAGCCATCATTTATTGAGCGCTTTACCTGCATTACTTTATTCTCCTGACAACCAAATGGGGAAAATATTATCTTGATTTTAACAAGATGAATTATGAACAAATCTAGTGGAGGTGATGGAATTCCAGCTAAGCTATTAAAAATTCTAAAAGATGATGCTGTTAAAGTGCTGCACTCAACATGACAGCAAATTTGGAAAACTCAGCAGTGGCCGCAGGACTGGAAAAGGTCAGTTTTCATTCCAATGCCAAAGAAGGGCAATGCCAAAGAATGTTCAGACTATCATACAATTGCCTTCATTTCACACACTAGCAAAGTTATGCTCAAAATCTTTTAAACTAGGCTTCAGCAGTATGTGAACTGAGAAACTTCTAGATGTACAAGCTGGGTTTAGAAAAGGTAGAGGAACTAGAGATCAAATTGCCAATATTAGTTGGATCACAGAAAGCAAGGGAATTCCAGAAAAACATCTACTTCTGCTTCACTGACTACACTAAAGCCCTTGACTGTGTGGACCACAACAAACAGTGGAAAATTCTTTAAGAGATGGGAATACCAGACCACCCTATCCCTCCCCTGAGAAACCTGTATGAAGGTCAAGAAGTGACAGTTAGAACTGGACATGGAATAGCTGACTGGTTCAAACTTAAGAAAGGAGTATGACAAGGCTATATACGGTCACCCTGTTTATTTAATGTATATGCAGAGTGCGTCATGCAAAATGCCACGGTGGATGAATCAGAAGCTGGAATCAAGATTGCCAGGAGAAGTATCAACAACCTCAGATAGGCAGATGACAACCACTCTAATGGCAGAAAGTGAAGAGGAACTAAAGAGCCTCTTGATGAGGGTGAAAGAGGAGAATGAAAAAGCTGGATTAAAGCTCAACATTCAAAAAACTAAGATCATAGCATCCAGTCCCATCACTTCATGGCAAACAGATAGGGAAAAAGTGGAAACAGTGACAGATTTTATTTTCTTGGGCTCAGAAATCAGTGTGGATTGGTGACTGCAACCATGAAATTAAAACACTTGCTCCTTGGAAGGAAAGCTATGACAAACCTAGACAGTATTTTAAAAAGCAGAGATATCACTTTGCCGACAAGGGTTCATACAGTCAAAGCTATGGTTTTTCCAGTAGTCATGTACGGATGTGAGAGTTGGACCATAAGGAATGCTGAGTGCTGAAGAATTTCGATTTGTAGGGCTGGAGTGCTAGAGAAGACTCTTGAGAGTCCCTTGGACAGCAGGGAGATCAAACGAGTCAATCTTAAAGGAAATCAACCTTGAATATTCATTGGAAGGACTGATGCTGAAGCTCCAATACTTTGGCCATCTGATGCGAAGAGCTGACTCACTGGAAAAGACCCTGATGCTGGGAAAGACTGAGGACAGGAGGAGAAGGGAGCAACAGAGGATAAGATGGTTGGGTGGCATCACCGACTCAATGGACATGATTTTGAGCAAACTCCTGGAAGTAGTGAAGGACAGGGAACTCTGGCATGCTTCATCCTTGGACTTGCAAAGAGTTGGATATGACTTAGCAACTGAACAACATCTGTGGCTTAGAAAATTTACATATTGAATTGGACAAAAAGTTTGTTAGGTTTTTCCATATGATCTTACAGAAAAGCCAGAATGAACTTTTTGGCCAACCCAATACCTTGCACACAGAGTCACACAGTTAGCAAGGGGCAGAGCTGCATCATCCAAGTGTTGGAAGCAAATCCAGTACTCTTTCCACAACTAGCCTGTAGAATGAGTGATATTTAACTACATGCTGCCGCTAAGTCACTTCAGTCGTGTCCAACTCTGTGTGACCCCATAGACGGCAGCCCATCAGGCTCCCCCGTCCCTGGGATTCTCCAGGCAAGAACACTGGAGTGGGTTGCCATTTCCTTCTCCAATGTGTGAAAGTGAAAAGGGAAAGTGAAGTCGCTCAGTCATGTCTGACTCGTAGCGACCCCACGGACTGCAGCCTACCAGGCTCCTCCGTCCATGGGATTTTCTAGGCAAGTGGCTTGCCATTGCCTTCTCCGATTTAACTACATAGAAGCTCAGTATTATCTTTCTTGAAGATTTAAATTGGATTCATGTCCTGCTATCAAAAAAGGCCAACATAAAACTCTGGGATGGCAAAGAGATGAGCTGAATGATGAAAATAAGACACATACCTGACACATGGAGTGGATCGAGACTTCTGATAACCAATCTGTCTAGTGGAATGGGCTGATCAATTACTGTACAAGAACCACCTTCCTTGATTACTGTTTGCAGCTCAGGAGTAAGTGAAGGGCACAGTAAACCAGAGTCTGAGCCTCCGAGTTTCTGAAATTTAGGAGGAAAATAATGCAAAAAATAGGAAATAAATACTGACACACATACTTATAGCACATCCTTAAACAAACTGATTTTTATAAACAACTGTTTGAAATCCAGCTTACTACTCTTTTAAGGGTCTTGAAAAGCATTTCCACAAGTACACAGTGATTTAAAACACAGTGTTTCCGAGCCCCAAGTTTAATCACCTGAATAAATAAATAGTTAATTCCATAACCTGGAAACATTAAATCACCATCACATTACTGGAAAGATCTTTATTTCCAGTACCCCTCTGTAGTACTGAGTTAAATGAATGAGAACGAGGAGCCTCATCTGGGCCCACGCTATCTATGGGATCTTACACTAAAATCTAAATAAATAGATTCCATGCCCTATGATTTATAAATAACTGAAATTGTTTTGAATACATATGCTAAGTTAAAAGAAAAAGGATGTCAAAAATTGTGATGTACATGAAGCAATTTGTGCATTAAATAGCAAAGAGAAATGAAAACACAACAGTCCTTATTTCTTTTTCCAAAAAAATAAATGACACCTGATGTCTTCTCTGGGTGGTTATTTCTGCTCCTGTCAAGTCAATAAAATTCTCAGATTTATCAGACAGAAGAATTTAAAGGGGAATTTAAAACACGTAACATTCCTTATTTTAGAATCAAGTTGTGAAGCATGGAAGCAGAATATTATAACATGGTCAGTAATGAGTCACGGGCTCTTATCTGTGCCATTATGTATAGAGAAGGTAAGCTGTGCTTAATGTCAGGTTTTGGAAGGGGACAGCGATTTTTTTCAGGGCTTGACCTGTTCAGACATGCCAGTCTGGCAGCTAAAAACAGGAGGCCATCCAAGTTTCGAAACTGACTCTTAGTATCTCCAACAGCCACTCCCTCCCCAATCAATCAACTATTCACAGATTGATTAATGGGTATCTATTTTATTGCTTGTGAGCTAAGTCATTTCAGTTGTATCCGACTCTCTATGACCCTGTTAACCGCTCCTCTGTCCACAGGATTCTCCAGGCAAGAATACTGGAGCGTGTTGCCATGCCCCCTCCAGGGGATCTTCCTGACCCAGGGATTGAACCTGCGTCTCTTACATCTCCTACATTGGCAGGTGGGTTCTTTACCACTAGCACCAAGTGGGAAGCCCATGTTTTTAAATTGCGTATAGGCCCTTAAATAATTTAGCTTAACTAACCAACATGCCACTTTCCTGGTGGCTCAGTGGTAAACAATCTGTCTGCTAATGCAGGAGACATGCGTTTGATCCCTGGGTCAGGAAGATACCGTGGAGAAGGAAATGGCAACCCACCTCCAGTATTCTTGCCTGGAGAATCCCAGGAACAGAGGAGTCTGGTGGGCTACAATCCATGGAGTTGCAAAAGAGTTGGACATGACTTATCGACTCCAACAACAAACAACAGAAACCAGCATGCCATCTAGAAGCTTAGAACATTAAAGTATCCGAGAGATCTAGTCTTGTGATCTTAACATCTGTGTAAGGTTAGCTGTGGAGTGAAACAGTGAGTGGGTTAGAACATGAAGTATCTCTGATGGCCAAGGAGAAAGTGCGGCTCTTCCCTCCTCTAAGGGCTGCAGAAAAGGCCCCTTCCTGGAAGCACTTGCATCAGTCAGGGAACAGACTGTGCAATGGGAAAGTGGTGGACCACAAGACCTGTGGCTCAGTGGGGGTAGTGACAACAGTGCTAACAATGAATACTCACAGAGAAAAACCCCTCGTCTCAGAGATTTTGTGGCTCTAGCCCTTGGTGACTCTTTTTTTGCCCTGTGATGCCAACTGTACATCTGTTTGGCACGTGCAGTTCTTAATTACAGGTAGACTCTGAGAGACCGGGGCCCCTTCCCACCTGCAGCCCCCTACATCATGACTTCTCAGGAAGGAGGTGCACTTTCAAACGAGAATGCATTTGGCAGCAGATGGTTTCAAGAGGCACCCTGCTCCGACAGCGCTCACTGTGGTGGACAATGTGGATGAGGAAAAGGCTGATATGGACAAAAGGATCTTAATTTCATTTGTTGAGGCTGGCCAGGCATAAAATCCTGTGGCTTCTGGGACTCACCTCAAAAGTATATGGACTAGAGTCATTCTAAAACTACACACACCCTTTGGCATCCTTATGAAATGGGACTTGCTTTTGTTACTGATGTTTTTCAGTTCAGAACTCTATGATGGAAAAAGCCAATATTTTAAATGCCTCCATTTTATGGAAGGTAAAGTCCTATTTGAAGTACATGAAGTTTTTCTCTTTTTAACAACTTATTCAGAAATATCTCTAAACTCATTCAACAGACTTATTTAGAAACAACAGATTTTTACCTTTTTGTTGCGCTTAGTTTTTGTAACTAAGAGGAAATCATCAAAGAGAAACAGATAAACATCCAGGAATCTTGTGCTTTCTGAGGAAAGAAAGAAGATGAAATTGGGGCTGGAAGTAGCAAGCAAAAGTTTCCTTTTTAAATCAAAGAAACCCTTTAGAAAACAACACAGAACATGGATCTGGGTGCAGGAGGCTCAGGACTCGGGGGCTCCAATCACGTGGGTCAGAAAACTGCATTACAACTGACCTGATTTCTCCCTAAAGCAGGGACCTGACGTGAGCTCACACTTCCAACGTTAGAGATATTAGTGATGCGTTTCACGTGGATCTAAGGTAACTTGGGTGATATCTGTAGTGGTTTCAGCTAAGCCTAGGACACATCTGTTGACCACCAGTACACCAGCGTTTTTGCCTCCTGACTCATCTGGGTGTCACTGGCAAAGGGATGCAGGCACTCTGTCATTGTCGTGGACTGAACTGCATGGCCCTCCAGTCCTTTGTGGAAGCCCAACCCCCACTGTGTACTCGGAATAAGGAAGTAATGAAGGTTAGATGAAGGCTAAAGGGAGGACTCTGGTCTGGCAGGGTGAATATCATCCAAGAAGGCACACCAAGGCACGCACGCGCTCTCTCTGCCACGTACGGACGCTGAGAAAGCTGGAAAGAGAACTCTCACCAGGAACCACATCAGCAGGCAACTTGATCTTAGACTTCCAGCCTCCAGCACTGTGAGAAATAACTGTTTCCTGTTTAAGCCATCCAGCCAGTGGCATTTTGTTATGGCAGTCCTAGCTGGTTAAGAGAGTCATTAAAACAATTTGTTTCTCAAGTTTTGCAATGTGTCTATACACGTTTAAAGTCTTCATGTAGCTTTATATTTACAACCTTTTCTTAATATCACTCTTGATGATAACTGAAGGCAAATAGGCTTTTCTGCTTTTCCCTAAGAAGCATACAGCAGTAGAAGGGAAAAATATTAGAGAGATCGCTCCCCTTCTTGATTTAACTCTATCCCTTACAAATTAGAAAAAGAAATGGTTCAAATGATTTCAGAGGAAAGGGCAGTACTTTCAGAGGGTGATGTGACAGATACTTAAAGGAAATATAAGAAAAATCAAGTAAGTATTTTTTAATATTCTATTTGTTTGTTTACATTATTCTAGAAGTTCTTTCTTGTACACCCTGGAAATACAATGTCTAAGCAAAAGATATTAAGAAGAGGTGGCAAGAATACACAGAAGAACTGTACAAAAAGATCTTCACAACCAAGATAATCACGATGGTGTGATCACTCACCTGGAGCCAGACATCTTGGAATGTAAAGTTAAGTGGGCCTTAGAGAGCATCACTATGAACAAAGCTAGTGGAGGTGATGGAATTCCAATTGAGCTATTACAAATCCTGAAAGATGATGCTGTGAAAGTGCTGCACTCAATATGCCAGCAAATTTGGAAAACGCAGCAGTGGCCACAGGACTGGAAAAGGTCAGTCTTCATCCCAATCCCAAAGAAAGGCAATGCCAAATAATGCTCAAACTACCACACAATTGCACTCATCTCACATGCTAGTAAAGTCATGCTCAAAATTCTCCAAGCCAGGCTTCAGCAATATGTGAACCGTGAACTTCCAGATGTTCAAGCAGGTTTTAGAAAAGGCAGAGGCACCAGAGATCAAATTGCCAACATCCGCTGGATCATGGAGAAAGCAAGAGAGTTCCGGAAAAACATCTATTTCTGCTTCATTGACTATGCCAAAGCCTTTGACTGTGTGGATCACAATAAACTGTGGAACATTCTGAAAGAGATGGGAATACCAGACCACCTGACCTGCCTCTTGAGAAACCTGTATGCAGGTCAGGAAGCAACAGTTAGAACTGGACATGGAATGACAGACTGGTTCCAAATAGGAAAAGGGGTACGTCAAGGTTGTATATTGTCACCCTGCTTATTTAACTTATATGCAGAGTACACCATGAGGAACGCCGGGCTGGAAGAAGCACAAGCTGGAATCAAGATTGCCAGGAGAAATATCAATAACCTCAGATATGCAGATGACACCACCCTTATGGCAGAAAGTGAAGAGGAACTCAAAGGCCTCTGGATGAAAGTGAAAGAGGAGAGTGAAAAGGTTGGCTTGAAGCTCAACATTCAGAAAACAAAGATCATGGCATCTGGTCCCATCACTTCGTGGCAAATAGATGGGGAAACAGTGGAAACAGTGTCAGACTTTATTTTTTTGGGCTCCAAAATCACTGTGGATGCTGATTGCAGCCATGAAATTCAAAGACGCTTACTCCTTGGAAGGAAAGTTATGACCAGCCTAGATAGCATATTAAAAAGCAGAGACATTACTTTGCCAACCAAGGTCTGTCTAGTCAAGGCTATGGTTTTTCCCATGGTCATGTATGGATGTGAGAGTTGGACTGTGAAGAAAGCTGACTGCTGAAGAATTGATGCTTTTGAACTGTGGTGCTGGAGAAGACTCTTGAGAGTCCCTTGGACTGCAAGGAGATCCAACCAGTCCATTCTAAAAGAGATCAATCCTGGGTGTTCATTGAAAGGACTGATGCTAAAGCTGAAACTCCAATACTTTGCCACCTCACGTGACGGGTTGACTCACTGGAAAAGAGTCTGATGCTGGGAGGGATTGGGGGTAGGAGGAGTCGGGGATGACAGAGAATGAGATGGCTGGATGGCATCACCAACTCGATGGACATGAGTTTGAATGAACTCCAGGAGTTGGTGATGGACAGAGAGGCCTGGTGTGCTGTGGTTCATGGGGTTGCAAAGAGTCGGATCTGACTAAGCGACTGAACTGAACTGAACACTCCCCTTCTTTAAGTTTAGAGGAAAGATACTTCCTATATTTGCCCAGAAGAGAAATTAGATATTTTATTCCATCTTGAATTATCCTTGAATATTTTTTAGGTGTTTTCCATCACTACTAGAAACTCCTTTTGGCAAACTGGGCTGTGGCAAAGACTGCCGGTGGTCCCTCAGAAACAATTCTTATTTTGTAGTAATGAAATTCCCAAGTTTAGTGGGTAGATGTTTAATTGTGAACAAATACATGTGCCAGCTTTCCTTGTAGCTGAACGTGATCAAGTGACTAAATTCTGACCAATGGGATATGAGTTAGAATGCAGGCAGAATTTCGTCCCTTGGTCACATTCAGCTAGCTACAAGGAAAGCTGGCACATGTATTTCCAAGCAGCCACCTAAATGCATCGATGATGAAGGCAGAATCTTGCCTTCTAAAAGCTTTAATTGTAATAAGAGCAGACACAAAATAAACACAGACAATATTTGAGATAAATTCAAGAACTGATAGTGCTAAATTAAACATGGGATTATGAAAAAGGCTGACTAAAAGAGGGACATTGTAGGCCTAAAGCTAGAGTATTCATATTTACTATCCCAGGAGTCTGAAGCTATGGGTCCCACAACCAGTTCTGAGGCTTACTAACTTGTGCGGTTCTAACTCTGTTAGGTCTTTCTCTCACAGAGCCTGAACTGTGGGGTTCTTATCACACTGCTGGGCTTCTCTGGTGGCTCAGCTGGTAAAGAATCCACCTGCAATGTGAGAGATCTGGGTTCGATCCCTGGGTTGGGAAGATACCTGGGAGAGGGGAAAGGCTACCCACTCCAGTGTTCTGGTCTGGAGAATTCCCTGGACTTCAGAGTCCATGGGGTTGCAAACAATCGGACACGGCTGAGCGACTTTCACTTCACTTCATCGCACCGCTAGGGGAGACAGCAGCACCACCGACTCACTCCAGTCCTGCAGCAGCGTGAACAACGGGTGTTCTCTAGGTGCCAGAGCTAGCTACTCGGCCGTCATACTGGCCTGAACTTCACTCATTTCTCTATTTAGAAACACCAATCTGTGGGGAGCAGTGCATTTGTGAAGGTTATGTGCCGGCATGAATTCCAATGGGAAGCTGGTTAAACCTCAGAAGTTGTAAACACTGGTACCTTCTGGGAATGAGAAAATGCACTTATTTAATCTTAACCCCACAGTTTTTAAGGCTGGAAGAAATTTTGAAACGTATTAGTAGTAGGTATCATTGTTATTGTTACCACCATCATCATCACCAACATTTACAGAAGAGATTAAGGAAATTTAAACAATTTCCCCAAAGCCCACTGCTGGTGCTGAAGCCCCTGATTCTTGGTCCAGTGCTTTTCCCAATCAAAACGATATCCTATTTCTTCTAATATTATCACCCCCACCATATTTCCATGCCAACTCTGAGTCAAAGTCCCAGTGACTTTAAACTTGATATGCTGACACCTCTGCCTCTGATGAAACCTGACTGACAGCATATACTGTTAGACAGGAGCCTGGTGTTACTAATATTTACAGAGGTCTTCCTGTTTGATCCACACCCATTTCTAACATTTTAGGATAGGCCACTGCAACTCACTGTGTTGGGGAAGCTGGTGGACACAGGGAATAGGTGAAATAAAATCTCTGATAATTCCAGGTGGAGGCCAAATTTTGGAGGGAAAGTCATATGACTGTACACAGAACTGTGTTTCGCTTACTTACTTTTGGTTTTGGTTGGATTTGGCTTTATCACAATGATATAGTTATTTCTGAAATTGTAAATAACATCGAAGAAAGTGTAAAACTGCTATCTTTTCAAAGGCAAGTGGGGGCAGGGGGTGTCCTCAGGTGGAGAGTGGCCGAGAAACGAAGGCCCAGGCTCTTCCGGCCTCGCCCTGCCTCACTGTGGAGCCTTCAGGCGGGCCTCTCTGCTTTGTCTCCTCCAGCCACTGTGCACACTGCTTTTCAGAACTCATTCTTCAACAGCTTTTAACCCTATGATGTCCCTGCGTGAGGACTCAGTGGCTTCCTGCTCTCTGCAGTTTCCTGGCTGGATCCCTCTGGCTTCCAAGGCAGTCGCTAAAATTCTGGAAGCCAGCTAGACTGAGGCAGCCTGTTGGCTTGGGTCTAAATGTAGCCATTAACTTGCCAAGTGACCTTGAATGTGTTATGGAACTTCTCTGTATTTGTCCTGTGATATGGGATTAAATGTAATTTCTCTGCATGACTCACTGGCAGGAGAAAATGCACGCAAAACTCCTTTGCTGTGAAACATTAGGCGTGCCTATCTTCCTGAGTGGGCAGGGGTTATGTCCCAAGCTGACATCTAACACTATCTGAAAACAGAGCAGGTTCTCAACAGATGTGTACCGAATAAGGACTTACTGCCCAGCGCCCCCTGCCGGCAAGATCTCAGACGACTATAAAACATGCAATCTCACACCCCACAGGGCTTCACACACTGTGGGTGCTTAGTTGAGATTTTGAGAAGCAATGAATCAATGAATGAAAGCAAATCTGACTTCAGTTGGGCAGCCCTTTCTGATCACGATATTTACTGGGCGCTGACTCTCTACCAACTATTCTTTCAAGAGCTACCAACATCCATTAGCTCACTGAAATCCTCACAACAAAGAGGGGAAACTGCAGCGTGGGGAGACTGCTGACCACGACTCCAGGTCACAGAGGCGGCAAAGGGGGAGCTGGGTAGGGCGCCTGGCAGGCAGCTCGGGGCACGCCCTCCTAACCACGCGGGGAGCCTCCTCTTTCAGGCGGCCTCTGCCTCCAAGCCTTTCCTTGCGCTGTGCTTTTCATTTGGGATGTCCTTCCTCCTGTCCTTCCACTGACCTAACATCCTTCTATTTGCAAGAGTCCCCCTCCAGTCCCACGGAACACAGGGAGCCTTTCTGAGGTACTCCAGCCTTGGACTCTCTTCCGGACTAAGACTGCAGGTCTGCTTACTGTGGCAGAGCGTCTCAACTCGAGGGAAAGGTTTATCCAGAATAGTGATTCTGTATCCTCCAATCCTGTGCAGCACAAAGTGTGTTACATAACAGAGTCTCAGTCAACACTGACAGTCTGACTGCCCAGCTCAGTGAGGGCGGGAACAGCTGATGTTGAGTATTTACTAGATTCCAGACCTTGAGCCTGGAGAAGGAAATGGCAGCCCACTCCAGTATTCTTGCCTGGAAAAAGCCATTGACAGAGGAGCCTGACAGGCTACAGTCCATGGGGTCGCAAGAGTTGGACACAACTTAGCGATCAAACCACCACCACCACCAGACCTTGAGCTAAACTCTTCACTTGGACTTCAGCCTTATAAAATACATATAGTTACCCCATTTTAGAGTCACCTTGTGGTTTGATCAATTTGGAGTCTGTGTGACTCCACAGGACGCTCTCTGATTTACATCTGCTGTCACCTTGGCCACAAGCAAATGCAATTCCTGCCACCCTTCTATTAGCTACAGTTGGACACGTTACAAGGTAGCAAAGATGTCGGGTTTGTAAAGGAAGCAGTTATTTACCTGCAAGAGTTAACTTTCCTTCATAGAGAAGGTGTCTGTTGGTTGGTGACAGGATGTTTTCTGCCATGTGTTCTTTAAAAATGTGTTTCAGGCACTGGAAAAACAAGGGAGAAAATCAGAGATGTTAGTGATTAAAAGACAGCATGTTCCAGGAGCTGGGGCAATGCAACTTTGTCTACTAAGCTGGAGACATTTGGAAATGCCAGTAAGTGGACACGGGACTGGGGAAGAATGGGAACACCTCTTAGAAGGACCAGCCCAGGAATGGTGTGATGATGCCAGCCTCCCCACCATACACAATGCCATGTGGATAAAGGCTTTAATTTGCAAGATTTATAATTCTGGTGGGCAGCTAGGGACTATGTAATAAGATTAGTGTATTTCCACCCAAATGCCAAACTTCTGGAAAGGGATGTATGTTCTAACTGATCACTTTTGTACCTCTGGAATGAAAAACCTTTTATCTCGATCCCAAAGTGGAGGCCACACTACAATCTCCTGTAGATGTCTGAACTTCTGAAAACTGTCAAGCCACTTCACTTTTCCTTCAAGATCCCCTAAAAGACAAGAAACATTCAATATATTTTTAAATTCATGAGACATTACAGCATAAAATTTAACCAAGATCCATAGAAATCATTCAGACACTGAACTCCCTGGAGCCAAACTATATCTGAGGTTCATTTAACGCATTTCTCGCTGTTTGAACACCTTAGAAAAACTCACTAATTTGAAATCAGCCTCTTGCAGAGAAAATGAAGCTGAACTGATTCAGTAAATTGTAAATGTGCATTTTTATTTCAATAATACTAATAATGCCCCTGGTAGCTCTCTCATATTCCCTACATCATACAGCTGGTGATTACAGGAAGGAAAAAAATCAGACTAACAAGGACAAGCATATCTTTTTGTCTTAATCATAAAACACACATTCCCTTTACGGTAACGTTGATTATTTCTTTTGGTAAGAATGTGTTTTTTCTTCAGAGTTTAGCTTGAAGAAAAGTTCTCTTCAAAGAGCTTTTGAAAACCAAGAACAGTTTTTTCAAAGTTCTTCAAATATTAGTTTCTCAATATTTTTAAATAACATATTGCTACTGAGGTTTTGAAATGATTTTTGAAAATATGGAGGGCAAGTCGTGGACCCACAGAATCAATGGTTAGGGGAATCTGTGAGAATTCACTATCTTTAAGCTCATAAACTTAGAGGAAGGCCACAGGGATCTCTTTCCTCAACAATGAAAATGCAGATTTTATTGAGAAATTCCTGGAAGAGATGTTATTATCTTACTCACAAGCCTATCAAAATGAATAATAATCTTCAAAATTACTTTAAAATTTTAAAAAGTTTGTCTTTAATTTTCTGTCAATCAATTTGATAAGCTTAATTCTAGTTCCTTGGATCGGTCATTAGAGAATTTGAACAAAAACTTTTAAAAAAGGGAAAAAACTCCTAGTTGAGAGGTCATTTAACTTTTAAACCTGAAAAGAAAAATATATACCATTTCTGTACAGCTGATAATTATCAATTTGAATTGTTCCTTTTTGATGCTCCCCAGGAAATCTTTTATGGACACCTACCATGGACTTCTTTATTTGGATTTGACTATACATAGCTACCCAAATAGACTTAAATTATTACAAGGCTTGCTCTTTTATCCCCTAATTTCAGTTCTAAACATTGCAGTTGGCATTATATTTAGATTGGCCCTCGATTTCAGTGACCTTAAAAAAAATGACTGTGGTAATTTATCCTCCGGAAAGGCTTTTCATTTGCTTTGTATGTGGGTTCAGTATGGATGTTAAAAACAAAGTGCCTTCATCATCTGGGAAGTAGAAGTTTTCCTGCCTGAACTCACATCTGAAAACCTTGGAGATGGTGCCACATCCTGCGTGAACCCTTAGGAGTTAAGAGTTCTCACAGGGTTGGCCAGGATGTGAGCGGAGCCCATTGTTTTGAGTGTGCTTGATTTACATTGCAAACTCAAAGTCAAATCCACATTTCCGAGAGCCAGTGACCTCAAGCCAACGGAATTACCTCCTAGGATGGAAGCCCAGCTGGTTCCCAGGAGTCACAGGGCCCCCCAACTCTTTGACTAAAGCTGAGACTGGAGCTCTGGGTCCCTCATCTCAGGGACTTACGGATTGACTTTTCCACCTTTTCCTTGATGGAGTAGGTCATGATTTTCTCCGTAGAGTCTGTACTCCTTTTCCAGATATTCTTCAGCAACAAGGGGTATCGAGTCAGCCTGTGTAGCGGTGCCACGAGCAGCTCAGGTAGGTGAAGGCGTCTACACTGCTCATTTTGCTCACACCACTAGGGAAGGCAAAACCAGGCCCATCAGAACATCACTTCTCCTATCGGGGCACTGAGGAATCTGGATACAAGAAAACCTTAAGAGACCTCACTCAGTAATGATACAACACCCCTGTGAGCTTGCTGGGAAAAATCATAAGGACTGAATATTCATTGGAAGGAGTAGATCTTGCTTTTGAAAATTCCATATTAAACCGTCTTAGCAAGCATTTATCTACCAGTACCGAATTCAGGATCTCAAATGGGTTTTTTTTTTTTTTTTGCAATGTGCTTAAGAAGTATTATTGAATATTACTAACACTGCTACTTTCCAACTAAAGAAATGAAAGAATCCTTCTTCAGACGTCTTGCCTTCTGAGCAATGGTGATGAAGGCAGCAGTCATCAGTGTCACCTGTAACATCAGCCCTCAATCTTCCTCAGTGGGAAAACTGATGTCAAGATTTGAGTGCACAGGAAAAGTTGGAATTTTTTAATGCCCTAGAAATTGCAGGCTCCATCAGTTGCTGTGTTAGATGCATTAATAAACATGTTCCTGCCTTGTTTACCCTTCTGACTGACGTTAGTTTTCCCTCTTCCTCTTCCCTGGCCCTCAGGGTTGATTTCTGGGTTTGCCAACTGTGCTACCACCTTTGCTGTGGTGCAGTTAGGAAGACTGAATCAACACTGGATGGGGAGAAAGGAAAAGGAAGGATTTCTGCTTGTTGGGTGAGTTCCTTAACTCTCCTTTGTTAGAGGGAATCAGGATAATGAGAAAATGAGGCTGAAGAGGCTAAACTGATCTACATCATACAGAAGAGAGACGAGAAGAAAAAAGACAGAGACGGCTGTCAATAGGGAGAGTCTGTTCAAGGAGGCGGCCGCCAGGTGTACGTGCAATGGGGAAGTCATGAAAGGAGATTTTAGGAAGTACTGCTTCAAGTTAGACCTTACAAATGGCTGAGAAAAGACGTGAAAGGCAAAAGGGAAAAGGAAAGATATATTCATCTGAGTGCAGAGTTCCAAAGAACAGCAAAGAGAGATAAGAAAGTCTTCCTAAGTGAACAACGAAAAGAAATAGAGGAAAACAACAGAATGGGAAAGATGAGAGATCTCTTCAAGAAAACCATATGTTTTCCATATCCCGTAGGTTTTAAGACTTTGTATTTTTGATATCTTTCTGTAATGATGTTGTTTTTAAATGCCATGCACTCAGTGAGTGATATAAACACATTGTAAATTTCAGTCTTCTAATAAAAAATTTTGAAAAAAAAAAAAGAAAACCAGAGATACCAAGGGAACATTTCATGCAAAGATGGTAACAATAAAGGACAGAAACGGTATGGGACCTAACAGAAGCTGAAGATAGTAAGAGGTGGCAAGAACATACAGAAGAACTGTATCAAAAAGGTCTTAATGACCCAAATAATCAAGATGGTCTGATCACTAACCTAGAGCTAGACATCCTGGAGTGTGAAGTCAAGCAGGCCTTAGGAAGCATTACTAGGAACAAAGCTTGTGGAAGTGATAGAATTCCGGATGAACTATTTAGAATCCTAAAAGATGAGGTTGTTAAAGTGCTGCACTCAATATGACAGCAAATTTGGAAAACTCAGCAGTGGCCACAGGACTGGAAAAGGTGTTTTCATTCCAATTCCAAAGAAAGGCAATGCCAAAGAATGTTCAAAGTACTGTACAACTGCACTCATTTCACATGCTAGCAAGGTAATGCTCAAAATCCTTCAAGCTAGGCTTCAATAATACGTGAACCAAGAACTTCTAGATGCTAAAGCTGGATTCAGAAAAGGCAGGGGAACCAGAGATCCAATTGCCAACATTTGTTAGATCATAGAGAAAGCAAAGGAATTCCAGAAAAACATCTACTTATGGTTCATTGACAACACTAAAGCCTTTGACTGTGTCGATCACAGCAAACTGTGGAAAATTCTTAAAGAGTTGAGAATACCAGACCACTTTACCTGCCTCCTGAGAAACATATGCAGGTCAAGAAGCAACAGTTAGAACCAGACATGGAATAATGGACTGGTTCAAAACTGGAGAAGGAGTATATCAAGGTTGCATATTGTCACTCGGCTTGTTTAACTTCTATGCAGAGCACATTATGAGAAATGCTGGGCTGCATGAATCACAAGCTGGAATCAAGACTGCCAGGAGAAATATCAATAATCTCATATATGCAGATGACACCACCTTCATGGCAGAAAGTGAAGAGGAACTAAAGAGCTTTTTGGTGAAAGAAGAGAGTGAAAAAGTTGGCTTAAAGCTCAACATTTAAAAAATGAAGATCATGGCATCTCGTCTCATCACTTCATGGCAAACAGGTGGGGAAAAAATGGAAACAGTGACAGACTTTATTTTCCTGGGTTCCAAAGTCACTGTGATGGTGACTGCAGCCATGAAATTAAAAGATGCTTGTTCCTAGGAAAAAAAAAAAGCTATGACAAACCTAGCCAGTGTGTTAAAAAGCAGAGACATCACTTTGTTGACGAAGGTCCATATGGTTGAAGCTGTGGTTTTTCCAGTAGTCATGTACAGATGGGAGAGCTGGACCATAAAGAAGGCTGAGCACCCAAGAGTTGATGCTTTTGAGCTGTGGTGTTGGAGAAGACTCTTGAGAGTCCCTTGGACAGCAAGGGGATCCAAGCAGTCAATCCTAAAAGAAATAAACCCTGAATATTCATTCGAAGGACTGATGCTGATGCTGAAGTGCCAATACTTTGCCCACCTGATGCAAAGAGCTGACTCACTGAAAAAGAACCTGATGCTGGGAAAGACTGAAGGCAGGAGGAGAAGGGGACGACAGAGGATGAGATGGTTGGATGGCGTCACTGACTTAATGAACATGGGTTTCAGCAAACTCTGGGAGATAGTAAAGGACAGGGAAGCTGGCATGCTGCAGTCCATGGGGTTGTGAAGAACTGGACACAACTTAGTGACAACAAGAACACACATGGAAGCCACAGCCAGCACCCACCACCCCGTTTTGCTGGCTCCATTCTTTTCTTTGGAAGAAGAGAGCTCTTTCTCTTTCTTCCCCTCTCTTCCCTTCTCTAACTTTCCCCCTTTTCTCTCTGAGCCTCAAGCTTCGCAATTGTCCTTGTCTTCCATAGCCTCCTACCCTAACAGCTACATCACATTTCTTCTAAGAACTTCCAGGACTTTTCTTTATGGGAATTCTGCTGTGCATGATCTCTCCCACTTCCCCACCTACAGATGGCAGGTCAGAAAAGTGAGGCCAGAGGAGCATGGAGGATGGAGCTCTAGGGTCCAGGCTTTAAGGCTGAGGGACCACTTCCCCTCTCTGCACCTCAGACTCCTCTTCTCTAAAATGGAAGCAGGCATTAGATGACTTCCGAGTACTCATCCAGCTCAACATGGCTGTGATCCTCACTGGGGATGCAGGGATGAGGAAGCAGAGACTGCAGCCATGAAAGGGCTGGAGCAGCAGGAGTGGAGGAAAGAGGTGTGGGAAGGCCCTCGTCATCTGTGGCCTTCAGTTTCGTTCAGTCAGCTCAGTCGCTCAGTCGTGTCCGACTCTCTGTGACCCCATGGACTGCAGCATGCCAGGCCTCCCTGTCCATCACCAACTCCCAGAGATTTAGTGGCTGATTTCCGTGCTGAGTCACTGGCAGCAGCATTCCAGCGCTCCCTGCTGGTCCTCGTGGGAAGCTGGGGAGCTCCCGTAATTCATTGCTCATCAGCAGTGAGGGATTCCCTCAAAACACACAGCCCCGGGTCACTGCTCCAAATTTCCATGCCATGGGCAACAGCTCTGATGGCCAGCACCCACTGGTGTTCAGGGTAAATATAAAAGCACTGAATCTCCCCCAGATATTAATCAGAAAAGCAATACCAGTGGTGAATAATTTAGACAAAGATCCAGGGAGAGATACACAAAATATTTATAGTGTTTTGAAAGGTCTCAGAAGAGCAAAGAAAAAAAAATTTTTTTGATGATTCTAAAAGTGAAACTATACCTTTTTCTTTCATTTCTCGGTTGGCTTTACTTTTCATGTCTTTTAGGGAAAGAAAAGAAACAATCTGTCATGAGAAATTGGATATAAAAGTCCTTTTCCTGGATGGGTCTAGATGAGTGGAATCTGCTTCAGCTTGATAATAAATAAATTTATATATAGTTGCGAGATCAAGACTGTGGAATAGAAGAACACAGACCTCACCAACCCCCACAAGTACATAAAAAATACACCTACATGTGTACCAATACCTACTGAATGCTGGCGGAAGAGCTCACACAACCAAAACTGCCAGGAAGATCACCATGCAACAAGGGAGGATGGGATGGGACCGGTACTCCCGGGAGGGAGCTGTGAAAGAGGAAAGGTTCCTTGCCCTAGGAACAAACTTTGCTGCCTAGGTCAGCTGGAACAGAACGGAAGCTTCAGAGGCTCAGAGAAAAGTGCAACAACTGAATTAAGTGGGTAGAAAAGAGGGAGCAGCACACCTGGTCTCGGCCACCGTGCCGCGCTCCCCAGCTCCATGCATGTGTCTGCGAGTGCGGGCGGGGCTGGGTGCTGAATCTTGGGTTTCAGCGGACAGATCTGGGGAGAGGACTGGGGGTGGCCGTGCAGAGAGAGCCTGAAGGGGCGAGTGTGGACTGGGTGGCAACTGGGGCTGTGTGCGGGATGAAACTTGGGTCTACAGAAGCCCTCTTGCTAACGAGCACCTGCAGGGAGAGTAGGCCCCACCAGAGCAGCCCCGCAGAGCGCTCACCGCGGGCAGGGCTCTGGGAGCACGCCAGTGCCTGCTGCTGCCCCACACAGAGGCCGGGATGAAATCTGAGCCACATCAGGAGACTTTGCGACTTCAGTGGATTTATGCTGCAGGTGCCTTTGTAAGCCAAGTGACTGTGGGACATCCGAGCAGAGGACTGATGCTCCCAGAGCTGGGGCAAGTCCAGAGTCAGCAGCTGAGAGCTTTGCGGGTACACGTACGTGGAGGTGGGGCCAGGGTCTGTGCTCGGTCCGTAGCTCTGAGGGGGTCCAGGAGCATGACTACAGGCAGCTAAGAAAGGTCCTGGGGCCTGACTTCAGGGAATCCGTGCCTGCAGATCTGAGCTGGTGGCTTTACGAGCACAGCACCTGAGGGACATCCAGGCCAACTGCCTGCATTCCCATGGCTGAGGAGGAGGTGAGGGCCATGCCAACAACCGTGCACTCTGTAAGCACACACAGTGGGTGACAGACACTGTGGAGTGCACTTCAGCAGACAGCCCACTGGTTCCTCTCCCAGTGGTAACGCTCCAGGACCACCTACCTCATGCCGCAGCTCAGAAACAAGATGATCTGTGGTCTTCTACTCCAACTGGGGAGCAGACGGCACTCCCAACAAAGCTGTGACAACCACAGACCAAATAGGAGGCTCCGCTCAACTTCCAGTGCAGGCTCAGGTCACCACAAAAACAATCGCACTGCCTATGAAGGGGTACCAACCAGCACACAAGCAGGAGAGAAACGGCAGGCACCCACACTAAATTAAGACTCATTCAGACTACACAAGGATGCTCCTACATAAAAACAACTCTTCAAGACCATAGAAAATAACTGTTCTCCTAAATCCAGGGGCAAGGAAATAAAACTGAAACCAAGAAGCACAGGAACTATTTCCAAAAATAGGACAGGAGAAATCTCCAATAAAACAGAATGCTCTACCAGATTCTGAGTTCAAAAAGAAGATAAGGCATCCCAGGTGGCTCAGTGGTAAGGAATTCACCTGCCAAGGCAGGAGACAAGGGTTTGATCCCTGATCTGGAGTCATGAAGCAACTACAGAGCCCATGTGCCACATGCTACCGAGCCCTCATGCTGCAACTACTGAGCCCTTGTGCTACAACTACCAAACCCACTTGCCCTTGGTAGAGCTTGTGTTCTGCAACAAGAGAAGCCACCACAATGAGAAGCCCATGAATCACAACTAGACACTAGCCTCTGGTAACCGCAATGAACTTAGCACAGCCAAAAATCAATAAAATTACCAAAAGAAATAACAACTAACAAATTAAGAAAGGGCATTGAGAGAAATGCAGATCACTTTAGCAAGGAACTACTAACAGAAAATATAACAAGAAGCCAATTAAAATGAGAAAATGTATATGCTGAGATAAGGGCAAGCTGGTCACGTATGGATGTAAGAGTTGGACTGTGAAGAAAGCTGAACGCTGAAGAATTGATGCTTTTGAACTGTGGTGCTGGAGAAGACTCTTGAGAGTCCCTTGGACTGCAAGGAGATCCAACCAGTCCATTCTAAAGGAGATCAATCCTGGGTGTTCAATGGAAGGACTGATGCTAAAGCTGAAACTGCAATACTCTGGCCACCTCATGCGACGAGTTTACTCGCTGGAAAAGACTCTGATGCTGGGAGGGATTGGGGGTGGGAGGAGACGGGGATGACAGAGAATGAGATGGCTGGATGGCATCACCGACTCGATGGACATGAGTTTCAGTGAACTCCGGGAACTGGTGATGGACAGGGAGGCCTGGCGTGCTGTGATTCATGGGGTCGCAAAGAGTCGGACAGGACTGAGCGACTGACCTGAACTGAAAGACAATATATAACAGACTAAACAGTGCGGGGTTTCCCTGATGGCTCAGTAGTAAAAGAATCTGCCTGCTAATGTAGGAGACACGGGTTTTATCCCTGATCCAGGAAGATTTCACATGCTGTGGATCAACCGAGCCTGTGTACCACAACTAATGAGCCAGTGTTTTAGAGCCTGCATGTGACAACTGCTGAGCCCACACACCTCTGCTACGGAAGCCCACATGCCCTAGAGCCCATGTTCCACAAGAGAAGGCACAGCAATGAGAAACCCATGCACCACAACTAGAGGGTAGCCCCCACTCATCACAACTAGACAAAAGCCTGTGCAACAGCAAAGACTCAGCACAGCCATAAATAAATAAATAAATGTATTAAAAAAATGGAGGACAAATAAGTGATTTAGAAGACAGAATAATAATGGAAATCAGTCAGAAATGTAGACAGAAAGTCAAATGAAAACAAGAAAATACATGAGATTTACGGGATAAAATAAAGTGAGCTGATCTACAATCTAACCTACCACCAGAAAGAAATAGAAAAAGAACAAATAAAGCCTAAAGTCAGCATAAGGAAGGAAATAATAAAAAGTCAGAGAGGAAGAAATAGAATAGAGATCAAAAAATAGAAAAAACAAACAAACAAACAAACAAACCCCAGTGAAACCAAGAGCTGGTTTTTTGAAAGGGGGAACAAAATTGGGGCTTCCCTGGAGGCTCACCGCCAGTGGTAAAGAATCTGCCTGCAATGCAGAAGATGTGGGTCTGATCCCTGGTTAGGAAGATTCCCTAGAGAAGGAAATGGCAACCCACTCCAGTATTCTTGCCTGGGAAATCCTATGGACAGAGGAGCCTGGCAGGCTAAAGACCACAGGGTTGCAAAAGAGTCAGACATGATTTAATGACTAAAAGAACAGTAACAAAACAAAATTCACAAACCTCTGGCCAGGTTCAAGAAGAAATGAAAGGACACAAATAAGACAAGAAATGAGAGAGGAAGCATAACAACGATTTTGCAGAAATACAAACCTCTGTGAGAGAGTACTACAGAGAATTACATGCCAACAAAGTGGGTAGCCCGGAAGAGATGGGGAAGTCTTCAGGGACAGACAGCCCGCCAAGACAGAATCGAGAAGAGACAAATGACGTACACAGACTGATCACTAGAAGTGAGATAGAATCTCTAATGATAACAATAAAAAAGCTCCCAGACTTCCCTAATGGTCTAGTGGTTAAGAATCTGCCTGCTAATGCAGGGACATGAGTTTGAAACCTGGCCTGAGAAGATTCCACATGCCTCAGGGCAACTAAGCCCATGCATGTGTTTGCTGAAACTAAAAAAACCCAAAACAACCCCCTGCAAACAAAAGTCTAGGATCCAATGAATTTGCTGGGGAATCCTACCAAGCATACAATGAACTTATACCAATCCTTTTCAAAGTATTCTTTAAGACTGAAGAGTAGGGGATACCCCAAAGTCATTCTATGACGCTACCATCACTCTTGATACCAAAACCAGAAAAAGACACCACAGAAAAGAATATTATAGGTCACTATCTTTGATGAATACAAATAAAAAATTCTCAACAAAATTCAGCAAATCGAACATAACAGCAAGTAAAAAGGATAATAATATACACAATCAAGCTGGATTCAACCTAGAGTCACAAGGACAGTTGAACATAAGCAATACACCACATCAACAAAAGAAAAGACAAAAAAACCCCATGATCATCTCAACAGATGCAGAAAAAGCACGGGATAAAATGTAACATCCATTTATTACATATAAAAAAAAAAAACTACAGAAAGTGGGCACAGAGGAAACCTACCTCAACATAGTAAAGGCCATATATTACAAACCCACAGCTAACATCATTTGCAAAAGTGAAAAGCTGAGAGCATTTCCTCTAAGACTAGGAACAAGTCAAGGATGTCCATTGTTGCCACTTTTATTCAACTTTAGTTTCAGAAGTCCTAGCCACGGTAATCAGAAAAGAAACAGAAATAAAACAGATTCAAATTGGAAAAGAAGTAAAAATGTCACTGTTGCAGATGACAGGATACAATATATAGAAAATCCTAAAGATGTTACCAAGAAAATGCTAGTTTATCAATGAATTTGGTAAAATTGCAGGACACAAAATTATGCACAGAAATCTGCTGCATTTCTATAAAGATCAGACAGACAAATTAGAGAAACAATCTCATTTACCATTGCATCAAAAAAAAAAAAAAAAACCTAGGAATAAACCTACCTAAAGAGCCAAAAGATCTGTATTCTGAAAACTATAAGATGCTGATATAAGAAATCAAAGATGACATAAACAGATGGAAAGATACACTGTGTTCTTGGACTGGAAGAAGCAATATTGGCAAAATGACTATATGACCGCAAAGCAATCTACAGATTCAGTGCAATCTCTATCAAATTACCAGTGGTATTTTTTTATAGAACTAGAACAAAAAATGTTATAATTTGTATGGAAACACAAATGATCCCAAATGGCCAAAACAATCTTGATAAAGAAAAATGGAACTGGAAGAATTAGACTCCCCGACCGCAGACTATACTACAAAGCTACAGTCATCAAAACAGTATAGTACTGGCACAAAAACAAATACACAGATTAATGGAGCATGATAGAAAGCCCGGAAATAAACCCATGCACCTATGGTCAATTACTCTTTGACAAAGGAGGCGAGAATATACAATGGAGAAAACATAGTCTCTTCAGCAAATGGTGTTGGGAAAGCTGGACAGCTACATGTAAATCAATGAGGTTAGCACACTCCCTTACACCCTACACAAAAATAAACTTGAAATGGCCTAATGACTTAAATATAAGAAAATAAAAGTAAATATAAGACAGGACACCATAAAAATCCTAAAAGGGAACATAGGAAAAACATTCTCTGATATAAACTGTAACAATGTTTTCTCAGATCAAGTCTCCTAAAGCAACAGAAATAAAAACAAAAATAAACCAATGGGACCTTATCAAACTTATAAACTGTGATAACCAACAAGGTCCTACTGTGCAGCATAGGACACTATATTCAATATCTCATAATAAATTATAATAGAAAAGAATATGAAAAAGTATTATATATGTAAAACTGAATCACTTTAGTGTACACCAGAAATACATTGTAAATTAAGTATATATAATAAGCAAAAAGTAAATTTACACATAAATCTTATAATTTATAAAATTATATTGATATAATTTATATATAAATCATTAAAAATCCAATGTGTTCAGGGGAAGAGTGAAATGCATGAGGGGCCGAAATAAAACCTTGTTCTCCTCATTAACCTGTCTTGGAGGGTTGCAACCACGGTCTTGGGCACCCATTATTCTTGGGAACTTGGGAAAGTTACTGAAGTTCTCTAAACCGCATCTGTGAAAT
This sequence comes from Moschus berezovskii, assembly GCF_049115385.1. Lineage (NCBI taxonomy): Eukaryota > Metazoa > Chordata > Mammalia > Artiodactyla > Moschidae > Moschus > Moschus berezovskii. The sequence continues at coordinate 26,721,175 of NC_142465.1, read as the reverse complement.
GTGGATAACAAGTTGCCTTAACCAGTTAATGAGAGATTTTAAGGAGATAATCCACACACAGAGCTGACAACAGTGCCTGACATGTCTTGAATATTCAGTCCATAGTAGATAGATTTGTCAGCAACTGCTGCTGCTGCTGCTGCTAAGTCACTTCAGTCGTGTCCGACTCTGTGTGACCCCATAGACGGAAGCCCACCAGGCTCCCCCGTCCCTGGGATTCTCCAGGCAAGAACACTGGAGTGGGTTGCCATTTCCTTCTCCAATGTGTGAAAGTGGAAAGTGAAAAGTGAAAGTGAAGTCGCTCAGTCGTGTCCGACGCATAGCGACCCCACGGACTGCAGCCTACCAGGCTCCTCCATCCATGGGATTTTCTAGGCAATAGTACTGGAGTGGCTTGCCATTGCCTTCTCCGCAGCAACTGCTAATCAAGCAAAAACTAAGAGACCTGGTGTCAAGTTCCCAATGTCCTGTTTTCTGACTTTTTTTGGCTGTTTCGGATTGTCCTTTTTTGGGTGTCTTCGATACACGGTGTGGGCTTTCCCCAGTTGCGGGAAGCAGGGGCTAGTTTCTAGTTGCTGTGCATGGGCTTGTCATTGGGGTGGCTTCTCTTGTGGAGCACGGGCTCCAAGGAGCTTGGGCTTAGTTGCCCTCTGGCATGTGGGCTTAGCTGCCCTGTGACATGTGGGATCTTCCCAGTTCAGGGATCAAACCTATGTCCCCCGTGTTGGCAGGCAGATTCCTAACCATTGGACCACCAGGGAAGTCCCCCAGTGTCTTTCTCTGCATCACTTTGACTGACTTTGAAAAAGTGAGGGAAATTCTACTCTTGTCAATGACCATAAAGATAATGTACAGACATTTACAAAAACCAGCCCCACATGGTGTAGAGAGTAAATTCACCCCAGTACAATCAGAGCCCAATTCCAGGCAGTCCATAAAATGACAAAGATGTTAAGTGAAAGTGCGTTAGTTGCTCAATTGTGTCTGACTCTGTGACCCCATGGACTGTAGCCCACCAGGCTCCTCTGTCCATGAAATTCTCCAGGCAAGAATACTGGAGTGAGTGGCCATTCCCTTCTCCAAGGAATCTTCTTGACCCAGGGAATGAACCTGGGTCTCCCGCACTGCAGGCAGATTCTTTATTGTCTGAGTCACCAGGGAAACCCACAAAGATTTAAGTTTTCCAACAACATTTATGTCAAAGTCTAGGAGAAAGGTTGTCAGCTTGACAGATTTGAATCCTGCTCCTGCCCTGAACAAACTTTAAGCAAGTTGCTGAATTCTTCTAAGCTCCTGAAAAATGAGAATAACATCATATCCTACAGGGTTTATTGTGCAGACAGAGAAATCAGAGATCATGATCAGCAAGCAGCACAGTGCCCGGCCATAGCCAAAGCTTGCAAACTAGTCACTTTTAGTATTATCATTTTTGTATTTGTATCATTATTATAGTATGTATAATCATTATACATTATTATTAATTATCTGTGATGAAGTTTTGTTCTATGCTCTGGGGCTGTGGAAGGCAGATTTACCTCCAAGCCCTCCCAAAGTCTCTCCCTGACCCTTCAACCTTTGTTTCATGATGCTAACAGTTCCTTTGCAACAGGAAGTAGCCCTGAGGAGCTGTAAACAGCCCTGGGCATAAAGTGCACTGGAGTATTTTGCCTGAAGACCTTTATCCAGGTTCTTTTATTGCCACCTATTGGTCATGTGATCTTACAAAGGTCACATAACCTCTCTGAGTCTCAGGGACATGTGGGGACACAATGTAGTCAGCTTCATAGATTTGTGGTAAGACTTAAAAGGATGTTTGAGAAAGTGCTTGGCATAGCATGATGCTTATAAAAGTATTACATGTTATCATTACAACAGTGCATCCTCCATTCTTTTTCCTAAATATCTTTGGATGCTATATATATCTCATACATGTAAACTTCTGTGTCACAATTGTTAAGGGATTTTCCACAGTTATTTGAAAACAGTGTCTGAACCTTATGCTAGCTTGGGAGGGAGAGGAATGAACCTGGATTCTCCCAGTCTGGGGAGGAGTCTGGGGAGACTCTGGCAAGAAGTCTCACCCAACAGCTTCCAGGGGCAAGTTTTGCAACAAGATTATTCATGACATCTAATGAGTTTTCAGGTTTTGGTTTGAGTAGCAAAGAAAACACTGAAGGGCTAAAGCTACTAAAACAGGGCCGCCACTCTTCCCAACATCATTCACGCCACGCCCAGGTTTCCTGGCACACTCTGGCCATGGCAAAGGTGCTCTGATTCACGGCCAGAGGTTACTGGGAGCTCTGTGCAGTGGCCGTTCCTCCTGCGGCTCTGAGGTGATGCTCTGGTAGGTGCTTCCTGCAGTTGCATGGGTTTCCGGAAAGGCATGGACCATTTTCTTGGGTCAAATAAAGAGCTGTGGCATAATACTGAAACGTACATTTCAGACTAAAGATATGTCAAAATAAAACCCCAAAAAACCGGTGGGGGCAGGGGAGCAGGTGGTGGTCAAAGGAAGCAGAGAGGTCAAGGAAAATTTCTTCCAGTTTTGCTTGTTTGAAAATACTGAAGGTCCCGAGCACAAATCTGTTCTGAAATGGGTGAATTTAACTCAGATGACCATTGTATCTACTACCGTGGGCAAGAATCCCTTAGAAGAAATGGAGTAGCCATCATAGTCAACAAAAGAGTCCAAAATGCAGTTCCTGGATGCAGCCTCAAAAATGACAGAATGATTTCTGTTCTTTCCAAGGTGAACCATTCAGTGTCACAGTAATCCAAGTCCATGCCCCGGCCAGTAATGCTGAAAAGCTGAAGTTTGTTCTCTGAAGACCTACAAGACCTTCCAGAACTAACACCCAAAAAAGATGTCCTCTTCATTGACTGCAATCCAAAAGTAGGGTCAAGAGACACCTGGAGTAACAGGCAAATTTGACCTTGGAGTACAAAACGAAGTAGGTCAAAGGCTATCAGAGTTTTGCCAAGAGAATGCACTGGTCATAGCAAACACCCTCTTCCAACAACACAAGAGAAGACTCTACACATGGACATCACCAGATGGTCAACACCGAAATCTGATTATATTCTTGGCAGCCAAATATGGAGAAGCTCTACACAGTCAGCAAAAACAAGACTAGGAGCGGACTGTGGCTCAAATCATGAACTCTTTACTGCCAAATTCAGACTTAAATTGAAGAAAGTAGGGAAAACCACTAGACCATTCAGGTATGACCTAAATCAAATCCCTTACAGTGGAAGTGACAAATAAATTCAAGTGATTTGACAGACAGAGTGCCTGAAGAACTATGGACAGAGGTTCATGACACTATACAGGAGGCAGTGATCAAGACCATCCCCAAGAAAAAAAAATGCAAAAAGCAAAATGGTTGTCTGACGAGGCCTTACAATAGCTGAGAAAAGAAGAGAAGCTAAAGGCAAAACAGAAAAGGAAAGATATACCCATTTGAATGCAGAGTTCCAAAGAATAGCAAGGAGAGATAAGAAAGCCTTCCTAAGCGATCAATGAAAAGAAATAGAGAAAAACAACAGAATGGGAAAGACTAGAGATCTCTTCAGGAAAATTAGAGATACCAAGGGAACATTTCATGCAAATATGGGCTTGATAAAGGACAGAAATGGTATGGACTTAACAGCAGCAGAAGAGATTAAGAAGAGGTGGCAAGAATACACAGAACTGTATAAAAAAGATCTTCACAATCCAGATAACTACAATGGTGTGATCACTCACCTAGAGCCAGACATTCTGGAATGTAGTCAAGTGGGCCTTAGGAAGCATCACTACGAACAAAGCTAATGGAGGTGATGGAATTCCATTTGAGGCTATTTCAAATCCTAAAAGATGATGCTATGAAAGTGCTGCACTCAATATGCCAGCAAATTTGGAAAACTCAGCGGTGGCCATAGGACTGGAAAAGGTCAGTTTTCATTCCAATCCCAAAGAAAGGCAATCCAAAGAATGCTCCAACTACTGCACAATTGCACTCATCTCACACGCTAGTAAAGTCATGCTCAAAATTCTCCAAGCCGGGCTTCAACAGTAAGCGAACCGTGAACTTCCAGATGTTCAAGTTGGATTTAGAAAAGGCAGAAGAACCAGAGATCAAATTGCTAACATCTGTTGGATCACTGAAAAAGCAAGAGAGTTCCAGAAAAACATCTCCTTCTGCTTTATTGACTATGCCAAACCTTTGACTGCGTGGATCACAACAAACTGTGGAAAATTCTGGAAGAGATGGGAATACTAGACCACCTGACCTTCCTCTTGAGAAATGTGCATGCAGGTCAAGAAGCAACAGTTAGAACTGGACGTGGAACAACAGACTAGTTCCAAACAGGAAAAGGAGTACGTCAAGGCTGTACACTGTCACCCTGCTTATTTAACTTATATGTAGAGTACATCATGAGGAACGCTGGGCTGGAAGAAGCACAAGCTGGAGTCAAGATTGCTGGGAGAAATATCAATAACCTCAGATATGCAGATGACACCACCCTCATAGCAGAAAGGAAAGAACTAAAGAACCTCTTGATGAAAGTGAAAGAGGAGAGTGAAAAAGTTGGCTTAAAGCTCAACATTCAGAAAATGAAGATCATGGCACCTGGTCCCATCACTTCATGGCAAATAGAAGGGGAAACAGTGGCTGACTTTATTTTTTGGGGCTCCCAAATCACTGCAGATGGTGACTGCAGCCATGAAATTAAAAGACGCTTGCTCCTCGGAAGAAAAGTTATGACCAACCTAGACAGCATATTAAAAAACAGAGAGAGTAAAAGGTCCGTCTAGTCAAGGCTATGGTTTTTCCAGTAGTCATGTATGGATGTGAGAGTTGGAGTATAAAGGAAGCTGAGTGCCAAAGAATTGATGCTTTTGAACTGTGGTGTTGGAGAAGACTCTTGAGAATCCCTTGGGCTGCAAGGAGATCCAACCAGTCAATCCTAAAGGAGATCAGTCCTGAATATTCATTGGAAGGACTGATGCTGCAGTTGAAACTCCAATACTCTGGCCACCTGATGTGAAGAACCAACTCATTGGAAAAGACCCTGATGCTGAGAAAGATTGAAGGCGGGAGAAGGGGGCGACAGAGGATGAGATGGTTGGATGGCACCACCGACGCATTGGACATGAGTTTGAGTAGGCACTGAGAGTTGGTGATGGACCAGGAAGCTGGGCGTGCTGCAGTCCATGGGGTTGCAAAGAGTCAGACACGACTGAGCGACTGAACTGAATAACGCTTGGGACCCACAGCCGCCATGCTGGACAACCTCAGGGGCAGCATTTACACTGTGTGCTATGATGTTCTCTAGGAGGTGCCACTCACGTAGAATACAAGGGTAGTGGTGCTCCAAGCTTTTGTGCAATAGGACCTTGCTCGGACCAAATCCTACAAGAGTCAGACGTGTATCACAAATAAAGCCTCAATCGTTACTGTAGTTTTCTCACAATTTCTTCTAAAAGCAGACCAGTGGACACATAAAACATTTTAAATCCCCAGTTAAAATGTCAGGAGCAACATTAGGTGATACAATGTTTCCAGGTAAGAACTATTTAAAATCCTAATGCTGGAGTGGATTATGTGTTCCTAAGGAAAGCAGTGAGAGTCCCTTGAACTGCAAGGAGATCCAATCAGTCCATTCTAAAGGAGATCAATCCTGGGTGTTCATTGGAAGGACTGATGCTAAAGCTGAAACGCCAATACTTTGGCCACCTCATGCAACGAGTTGACTCACTGGAAAAGACTCTGATGCTGGGAGGGATTGGGGGCGGGAAGAGAAGGGGACGACAGAGAATGAGATGGCTGGATGGCATCACCGACTTGATGGACATGAGTTTGAGTGAACTCTGGGAGTTGGTGATGGACAGGGAGGCCTGGCGTGCTGTGATTCATGGGGTCGCGGAGAGTCGGACACGACTGACTGACTGAACTGAACTGAAGGAAAGCAGGTTTGTAGTTAAAATGTATGCCTCATCATTTATTTCCCTCCTATTCCATTTAATTTGGGTCTAATAGTTCCCAGTATCTGTTACCTCCAAAGAGTTTCAGAAAAATATAAAAGAAAAAGGCACTTTACTTTTAAATAAATTCCGAAGTCATGTCTCTGCTTCAGGCTCTCAAGATAAAAGACAGCGGCCGAGTAGTTCAGGCAGTAGGTCTGGTGGCTCTGACACAGGCTACCTCGGAAATACTGCAAGAGGAGAAGGGCACGAGAGAGTGAACGGATGCAAAAGCACGGGCAGACCTTCTCTTCACTTTTATCAGTAACCAAAGCAGGGAAAGTTGGGGACACAACATTATCAACCATGTATGCGTGGAGAGAAACAGGTGATCGTCAAAACAAACACTATTAAAAAATGGTATCCGCATAATAAACCATTAACTCCTCAACTGGAAAGCTTGATGCTGGAGCTGAAGCTCCAATACTCTGGCCACCTGATGCAGAGAGCCAACTCACTGGAAAAGACCCTGATGCTGGGAAAGGTTGAGGGCAGGAGGAAAGGGGGTGACAAAGGATGACATGGTTGGATGGCATCACTGATTCAATGGACAGGAGCTTGAGCAAACTCAGAAGATAGTGAAGGACAGGGAAGCCTGGTGTGTTGCAGTTCATGGGGTCGCAAAGAGCTGGACACAACTCAGTGACTGAACAACAACAACGCCTCAATAAATTTCCTTTTTTTTGCCTGCATTTTTAAAAAAAATTCTATTTGGGACATCTTGATTTAATTCACCCTTTACTTGCACTTATGCTTTGTTGAGACCTACACAGGCTTCATGGTACCTGGTAACAGACACTGCCTAAGCTTGTGTTCATAGTATGTGCTTAAAGTAACAACATTTAACTTTTCATCAAATCTTCTGCAAAAATATCCGCAAATAAATTATCCTGCCAGCTTCTAAAAAACAGCCAAATCTGGGGCATGTCACTAAATATACTGTTTCATAGCGAGCATTTTATGTACTTGTTTTACCTAATCTGACACTTGCCTTCTTCACTCTTCTTATGTAATGTCTTAAACTTGCTATAATGACTGCTGCTAAGTAACTTCAGTCGTGTCCGACTCTGTGTGACCCCATAGACGGAAACCCACCAGGCTCTCCCGTCCCTGGGATTCTCCAGGCAAGAACACTGGAGTGGGTTGCCATTTCCTTCTCCAATGTGTGAAAGTGAAAGTGAAGTCACTCAGTCGTGTCCGACCCTTAGCGACCCCACAGACTGCAGCCTACCAGGCTCCTCCATCCATGGGGTTTTCTAGGCAATAGTACTGGAGTGGCTTGCCATTGCTATAATGACTACATATTCTTAAATCATATCCAATTTATATTAAAACAAGGCAGGTGGCCAGTGTGTAAGTACACACATTCACATTACCTAAATTACCACTGAGGGCAGGCCTGGCCATGGGACTTTTTGAGGCTGATGAATGTGAGCAGATATGCCAGAAACTTGAAGAGTCAGTGAGCGTTCTGCCTCAGTCTTTTATATCTTTGCCCTGGAGACATGGTGGTGACATTCCAGGTGGTGGCTGCTCCTTCAGAAGGGGTCCCAGAGTCAGAACAATGACAAAACAGGAACACAGTGTGAGTGAGATGTGAACCAAGCCACTGAGAGTTGGAGTTTCTTTCCGTGGCACAGTTGAATTTAACCTGATGCAGGCCTTTTTATATTTAGGAAAAACTTTTGTAGCCCACCTTTGCGCATCTGTAACATATCAGGAAGCACTCATATATGGGTATCATTATAGACTTTCAGTGAAGAGTCCATGCTTTACTAGGCTGTAAGGACACGTGTGCTATGGTCTGAACAGCTGTGTCCCCCCCAAGTCCATATGTTGAATCCTAACCCCCAAGGTGATGGTATTGGAGGAGGTGGACCCTTCCGGAGATGATGAGGTCCCAAAGGTGAAGCCTCCATGAATGAAATGAATGCCCTTACAAAAGAGACTCTGGAGAGCTCTCTGGCCCTCCCCACTATGTGAAGAATAAAATGAGAAGTCTGTGACCAGAAGAGGGCGCTCACATGGCCCGGCTGCCGCCTTGGTATTGGATGTCCACCCTCTAGAACAATGAGACATCAATTTCTGCTGTTTACAAGCTACCCAGTTTGTGGCATGTAGTTACACAGAGCCTGGGCAGACTAAGACAACTACTGATGTGTTCTGACGAAAAGTTGTTATTTCTTCAGACTATTCACTGCAAACTGAATTAAAAACTATTTTTAGGGGGCCAGGTCTTGTTGCTAACGTCCCAAGCAAGATGTCAGCCTTCAGATGAATACTCTCAGATACGTCTGCCACAGCGTCTATGTCCCAAGAGAGAGACGCAGCTACTCCTCACCACTGGAGATTCTCCAAGACCAGCAGAGGAATGATATACTTTGATCTAAAATGGGTGCTGATGCTCTTTTGTGCTTCTTCCCATCACCATTACAGGAGGATGGCCAGGTTAGTCCAAGGAGATGGACCAGGTTAGTCCAAGGAGCCACATGGAGACAGCCTGCCACTTGTCCTAGCCCTTGACAGAGTACAGAAATTATCAAGAAAACCAAGGGGACTTCAGACCCTGAACCAACACACATCCCAACAATTATGCTCATTATCTAACTTACTAAGGGCTCTGCCCTTTAACAAAAATAAAAAGTGTGTAGCATGCAACGGGTCTAAAAAAAATAATTTCTGACTCTAAAGGAATTGGGAGACCCCGAGATTTTAGCTAATTTCCAACACTGTACATTCTTTCTCCTGTGTTTCAAAGCTTTTCTTACTCTAATCTGCTTTCAAAGTTCATTGAAGGATCCCTCCAGTTTATGCCTACTTTTCTGCTTGCTTTGCCTTCTTAAACAGTCCCTGTTCATATCTCACCTCAAGCATCATGGCCTCAGGAAGAATTCCCTAGCTGTAACTACCTCACCATCTGCCCCAAACTATAAGTTTCCTCTCATAATACCTACGTATCTTTTTTTCCCAGCACTAATCTCAATTTTACTATATAATCATTGGTGTCATTAGTCGATTAATTTCTTTCCCACTAGAATGAAAACTCCCCCAAAGTAAGGGGTGTGTCTAATTCTGCACATTATCATGTACAGGTTATCTGCCCCACACATAAGTACTTCGTAAAGCACATTACTTTTTGCTTTTCAATTTTGATACTTGCCCTTTGCAAGAACATTAAACATAAACCTGAGTATAATTTTTACAAGTCAATACATCTTAATCTATATTTAAAAAAATGGATTATAACAACTTAAATCTTGCTAAATGACGATAGACAGAAATAGGATTAAAAAGCTCAAAATAGGGGAGAAAGTTCAAATTATCTACTCAAGGAAAAAAATAGCATTTATCAGACCAGGGGTGTAAGTATTCCTCCTTCCTCCTCATTTAATACACAGAAGTCTTATTAAGGGTGCTGATGGATTTGATGGTTTATTTTATTCCTTTCAGAAAGCCTGGCACTTTCGTTAGAACAACTACTGAACCATGTAATTAGCCTGCACAAACTATTGCTGTGAATATTGCTTTAAATTGAAGTCACTTGAAAAACAGACTTGGAAATGGCTTTTCCACGCATGCAAGTTTTGTATTAATAAAGCTCACACAGGAGAGATAACAATGGAAAAACAGAATCTGAGACTTACTTTTGAAAATGTTGATTGGTGGAGAAAGGGATGGTTCCCTTGTGGGAGGGTGTTGGCAGAACTTTCCCAGAAATAACAATGATGATGATGGTCGAGGAAATATAAACAATCATCCTGAGAGGTGGGTGAATTCATCACACAGAAGCTCAGATATCCCAAAGAGGATTTTACCTTTGTGAGCACAGAAATAAAATCCAACGATGGTGAAGTCTCACAAATGTCAACGTAGTCCTTGAAGATACGGAAAAGACTGTTCACAAAACCAAAGCTTGTCTAGGGGCAGGGAGAAAGGAAAACAGAGTAGGCACACTTACAGGGGTAAGACATAAATATCCGGTGAGCTTCAAATTTTGTTCCTACAGATGCTTCCTATAGTTCCAATTTATTTCCCTGGCAAAATTTAAAGATTTATTTTCCTCTATTCTCTTATAAATGAATTCCGGTAGTATCTCTCTTCTCTTCCTTTTTAGAGGAAAGATAGCTTTTATTTATAATATATGTGATAAAGAACATTCATTTGAGACTAGTCATTTATGATGATGGAGCACTTAGTAACATGTTTTTCTCTTTCTCTGTATTCAACATTATTTATTGAGGAAACTCATGTACCCAACATTACTTATTGAGTTCTTCTATGCACGAGGCACTGTCTGAGGTCTTCTGGATAAAGCAGTAAATAAGATGGGTTCCTGAGTATACACTGCTGCTGCTAAGTCACTTCAGTCGTGTCCGACTCTGTGCGACCCCATAGATGACAGCCCACTAGGCTCCCCTGTCCCTGGGATTCTCCAGGCAAGAACACTGGAGTGGGTTGCCATTTCCTTCTCCAGTGCATGAGAGTGAAAAGAGAAAGTGAAGTCTCTCAGTTGAGCCCGACTCTTAGCGACCCCATGGACTGCAGCCTACCAGGCTCCTCTGTCCATGGGATTTTCCAGGCAAGAGTACTGGAGTGGGTTGCCATTACCTTCTCCAGAGTATACACTAGAAGTATATAATTCTAGAAAGTGTTCCAGAACTCGTATTCTAGAAAAAACATGGGACATTTCCTAAATTTTTGTGTCATTCTTGCACAGAATCCATGCTAATCTTTGTCTCATTCCAACTTTAGTACATGTGCTGCTGAACTAAGCATTATGATTATTTTCTTAAATAACCACAGAAGAACTTTTAAAAATGTTGTTGAAGGCTAACTGATGGCTGCAATCTATTGGAAAGATTGCCTTCTTATTAACCTGAACTCCCGACCATAAGATTACATGGAGAAGGAATATGGAAGAAACCATATTCTATATGCCAACATGGAATACAAACCACAAAAAGAGACAAGCATAAATTTTCATGGTGATTTTTAAAACATGGCTACTGGAATCTTCCTACTTTGGCTCACCTGACTTAGCTCCTCCAGGTTTGCAAAAAGTCTCCATAAATCCACATCCAGGAGATATTCATGAGTCTGTAGATATTTTAATGTATTCATGAAGATCTTAAAGAAATAAACACACATTACTTTTTGATTTTCAATTTTGATATTTGCCCTTTGCAAGAACATTAACCATAAACCTCCTGAGTATAATTTTACAAAACAACTTAGAGATCAGTATTTTCAATGGTGAGGAATTGCGCTAAACACAAATGATGACATTTACGCTCCAATAGAACATATGGGGAATGTGCTCTTCCATATGAAATAGTCGTTGCTGTGTGAGCCCTACCAACATTCCTGTAGAACATAATTTGTTCAAGCAGGTTTTCTCTCCTCCCAGTGCCAAAGAAATCTCCAAGGTTCTCTTCTTCCCAGCAGCACTTACTTGAGACCAAAACAACATTCATTCTAAGTTTTTATTTACTCCTTTCTCTGAAAAAGACTTAAATGTCCTTTACTTTCAGGAAATTGAAAAGAGAACTAATGAGTGAATATCTAATAACTGGTAAGATGTTTAGATTTGTATAAAGCCATTAAATATTAATGAAAACATTAAGAGAGGCTTTATGTTACTGTTACTTGATTTGATGTTTTCCTACAATAGGAAAACTACAGCAAGTCAAGAAAAAATTAAAATCCTCACAGATAACCTGTCCCTCATTCAATAAACTAAAGACAGATCAATTTATTGAAACAGGAATACTCTGTATCAATATGATGAAGCATTTGGAGGGACCAAATAAGTCACGAATTACAGATATGAAAAGACTGGGCTTTAGATCACCAACGTTTTCCAATTCCTATATTACTTAATCAATGCAGTAAATGGTTCTTGAACTTGCATCAGAATCATTTAGAGGCCTTGTTAAACCAGAGATTAGCAGGCCCTACCCCAAACCTTTGTGATTCAGTAGGTCTCTGATGAGATTTGAGAATATGGATTTCTAACAAGTTCCCAAGTGATTCTGATGCTGCTGGTTCAGGGACTACACTTTGAGAACCACTGATTTACAGCTTCCTGCAATCTAGGCAGCACCAGTTGTCTGGAAGTCTGTCAATATCTAAGCATTTAAAACACATAGCAGTAAGAAACAGAAATCATGACTTTAGATAAATTGGAGATATTTAGAAGAAATCATCTTTGTACTATAAGATTCTTTGCTTTAACTGTTTACAATAGCCAAGACATGGAAGCAACCTAGATGTCCATTGGCAGACGAATGGATAAGAAAGCTGTGGTACATATACACAATGGAGTATTACTCAGCTATTAAAAAGAATGCCTTTGAATCGGTTCTAATGAGGTGGATGAAACTGGAGCCTATTACACAGAGCGAAGTAAATCAGAAAGAAAAATACCAATACAGTATACTAACGCACATATATGGAATTTAGAAAGATGGTAATGATGACCCTATATGTGAGACAGCAACAGAGACACATATGTAAAGAACAGACTTTTGGACTCTGTGGGAGAATAACATTGAAACACGTGTATTATCATATGTGAAATAGATCGCCAGTCCAGGTTTGATGCACGAGACAGGGTGCTCGGGGCTGGTGCACTGGGATGACCCTGAGGGATGGGATGGGGAGGGAGGTTTAGGATGGGGAACACATGTACACCCATGGCTGATTCATGTTAATGTATGGCAAAACCCACCACAATATTATAATTAGCCTCCAATTAAAATAAATTAAAAAAATTACTTGCTTTATAGAATTTTTTGCCATTTAAGAAAAATATTGAGTCTTTCAGTGAATTTGAGTTACAAAATTCCAATTTACAAGCAACTATGGGAAATTTATATTGATTGTGTAAAGGTACGTACTTATATACTCTCAATACCAGGGAGGGGGGTTGAAAATAAACACTAATTGAGCTTCTTTTAGGCAGAAAATGCTAATTTGAAAAGCTTATGTAGCTGCCAGTGGGACGGGAAGTTCCGTTCTGTTTATTAGGGCAAAGGAAGGCAGTGGAGCTCACGAGGTGAGTGCCTCGCAGGGAACACCTATTGGCTCCCACTCAGCCCCAGTGCCCCCCTCTCCCCAACATTACCCCAGCTGTCAGCTCAGTGTCTGCCCGTCCTTGTTCCTTGAATGTGGACAATGAGCACCCTCCTTAGACAGTGAGCACCCTCCTTCCTTAACACGGTAGCTGATTCAATAGCATGCATGTGACTTAAACCAGTCCAAACTGCACGGCAATCAGGACTCTGGCTATGAATGTTAAGAAAAGGTGTCTGCCTCTTTCTCTCCCTCCCTCCCCTGTCTATTTCTTACTCTCTCCAGGGCCTCAAGGACAACAGCCACTCTGTGACTATAACAGAAGCTGGCCATAGGATGAAGCACAGACCATGGAAGGCAGGGATGAGAGACGAAAAGAAATTCTGTCCTTGATTTTGAGCCCCTTGATCAAACCAACCTTGTATTTTCTCTCACCTCTGGGCTTTATGGTTTACATGGGTCAATAATATACTGTCTTACTTAACCAGTTTTCTGTATTCTAACTGAAACAATCTCCAAGTTTTAACTTTCTAAGTGTCTTTGCTGTTTACATTTTGCTGGTAAAGTACTTAGCAATGACTGACACAATAAACATTACTTACAGTAAACAACTAACATTTGGATAGCACTTGAGAGATTTCAAAGGAAACTAATCTGGTCATCACAATGATCATATGTTATGGTATTGTCATCCCTCTTGTAGCTTAGAGCAGGAATAACAAAAGACATGCTGTGGGATAAATCAGGTCTGCTACCCATTTCTGTAAATAAGATATTATTTTAAAACAGCCACACACATTTCTTTACAAATTATCTGTAGTTTCTTTTGTACTACAACAGAAGAGTTGAGTAGTTGAAATGGGAGACTAGAGTTTCTTAAGTTCAAAAGGCAAGTCAGAGGCAGACCTAGGACTTGAACTCATGTCTCCTAACACAGTGCCTTTTCCTGGGTATGAGAGATGCCAGGATTTGAAAGTGCTTATGGGCAGAGGCAACCTTGGGAGCAATGTAGTCCATCCTCCCCTGTGGTTTTAGAAACCATTTTCTCCCTTCCTATTCCTTGCCCTGTGGTTCTTCTACAAGGAGTTCTCTGCTCAGAGCCTCCCCAGATCAGGAGCACTGCACTGCACAACTTCAGGGGCACCATTTTCACGACAGACCCCATGAACACACTGTATAATCCAAGCCCCTTGTGTTACACATGGATGGCTGTCCTGGAAATCTGTGACTGTGGCTCCATAGCTGACAAAATGCCTGGCAGTGATCCTAAGGGAGTAAAAGAGCCCAAAGAGCAAGCTGACCAGAGATGGAATGGCTGCCTTGAGGGTGGCTGCGAGCTTCCTGACTTGAATAGTGTGTAAACACAGGGTGCCAATCAGGCAGAAGAGATTCACACATCACTTGGACAGCTGGAATAGTTTACTGAGAAGGTCTCACCCAATCCTCAGAGTCTATGTTTAAGAAAAGAATGAAGAGAAACCAAGTTGCAGACAATCAAAGATAAATAAAATCTCCTTAAGATCCTCTGAAAGAGGGGAGCATCCCACCTTTTTTCAGCATGGAAAAAAGAAACAAGTCCCCAAAGAACCAATGTTTTCCATTTAACAAAAATTAAAGCCAGCATTACCATCTTGAGAACTAATAAATGGTCCAAAAAATAAGTGCATTCACTTGTGAAGAGTTCCCACACAGCCTCTTGCTTTCTCAAGTCTAATTGATTAGTAGGAAGTTTCTGATGCATTTCCATGACTTCATTCCAGGTCTTATCCTGTATGTGGGAGAAAAAGAGAGAACAAAGCGTTTGCACCTTGATGAGTTGACCTGTTGTCCTTTCTTGGACTTGTAGTGCAGCAGAAACAAGCAATCTCCCAAATCATGATTTCCCATTGCAAGCCCCAGGCACCCCTCTGGATGAAAGTGAAAAAGTGAAAGTATTAGTTGCTCAGTCCTGTCTGACCTATTGGGACCCCATGGACTGCAGTCTACCAGCTTCCTATGACCATGAAATTCTCCAACTGGAGTGGGCAGACATTCCCTTCATCAGGGGATCTTTTCAACTCAGGGGTTATTCTTCCTGATCCAGGGGCTGAACCTGGGTCTCCTGCATTGCAGGCAGATTGTTTACTGTCTGAGTCACCAGGAAGTCCATCCCTCTGGGTAGGTAGGTGATGTCGCTCAGTCGTGTCCGACTCTTCGCGACCCCGTGGACTGTAGCCTACCAGGCTTCTCTGTCCATGGGATTCTCAGTAGAGTTACCCAAACCACAGTTCTCTCTGCATGACTTTGGGATTTCTCCCATGCATGGGATGGACATGTTATTTACAATTTAAAAAGAATCCCAAACCCAGAACAGGGAAATCTGATCCAGGTTCCACGAGTAACACTTGCTGAAATTAACTACAGAAGAATCATGAAATGAGAGTTTAAAAAAACCATCAGAAATTATGTTATAAAAACCAGCTTATTTTTCAAATGAGGAAATGAAGGCCTAGTGAGGAGAAGAGTTGTAACAATTATTAACATTTATATACGACTTCTTGGTATACAAAAAATTCTCATGTCCATTACTTAAGATAAAATGACTTTCCCAAGGTTTCAATGTGCTTTAGAGAGAGCAGACCTTTCTACCCCGGTCTGGGCTTCTCTCCTGCACTTTGCTCTTATTATGAACTATGCAATAATCTAACATCTTATCACAGTGATGAAAACAAAAAAAGAAGCCACACAGAAAACAAATCAGGAGATACCTTCAGGGTGTGGAACTCATAGTCCCTGAAGTCTGTAATCTTCAAAGAGGACAGGCAGTCTTCCAGATCAGATATATGCTTGTTCTTGTCTTTGCCCTGCTAAGAGATTTTAAGAACAGGATTTTCAAACTTGGAATTCTTTTAGTGATACGCCTCTGGTAGCCTCAGCATCTTTGTTTCACGGTCCCACATGCAGGAGATCAGGCTGCACATTTTGTCTATGAACCACTAACAGGTGAAAAACCATTTCTGAGCCAGAGTCTGACAAACAGGAGGTCAGAATGCCAGACATGGAGGAGAAAGGCTGGTGAACATAGCTTATCCAAACCTCTCATTTTACTAATTAAAAAAAAAAAAAAAGCCAGAGCCATAAAAGCAGAACAGTCATAAGGCAACCAGATGATTTCTGTCTAGTGTGCACCCTGCAAAAGTTAGTCCTTCACAGTCTAACTTTTTTGATGGACTTTACCATCAGAAGGGGCCTTGAAGATCTTAGTTCAACCCCTCATTTAGCAGATGACTAAATAAAGTCCAGAGTATTAAAGGAATTTCCCAATACAGTAATTCTCAGCTGGAGAATACCAGGATATGCTAGAAACTCGAGTTTCCTTAGATTGGAATACCTACTTATTTTTGTTATAATTCTTATTTTAAATAATATTAGTTAAAAGAATCAGGTTCAAAGGTAATATATGGTTGCTGCAGAAAACCTGAGAAACAAAACCACAAAGAAAAGCAAAGTTACCTGTAATGTCTACTGGCTCCCCCCACCCCCAGATAATTATTGAAAACATTTTTCTTATTGTATTTATAATTATTTTTTAATGGTATCACATTCATATATCCTTTTGAAACTTACTCTATTGTGACTTTTTAATTTTTCTGACTCATTCACTATTCTCTTGCAACATCATGAATTACTCATTTTAAGAGTTCATTCTAGCCAACTAAACCAGGAAGAAGCTATCAAATAACAATGTGAGGCTTTCTAAAGTCAACTTGGCTGCCTTTCAGATGAATGTTTATCACAAACAACATTTTAACTTGCTGTATTGCTTCAGGGTGCATGATGCTGGCCTGGATCTAAGCAGTTTGGTGGACATCATTTAACTTCAGGTAAAGGAGCCAGAGAAGGAAGGCTTATCTTCTATGTGGGGACGTAGCTCCCTGTATGTCAGAAAGACAACCCTGTAATAATTTCAGAAAGTGCTAAAGGGCCATGGCTGAATTCTCTGCTAAGGTTATGGGACCAAAAGAAAAAACTTATTAGAGACTTATTAACTTCATAGTAGCAGAGAAATCTTGGAGCTGGTTGGGGACCTCCTACAGCAACTGGGACATGTGCCTTTTGCTGATGTCTGAAACCATAGTGACTGCATGTTGTGGAAATTAAAAATCACCAGTCAGTTGGAAAATAAGGAAGCTGAGGCAATGGGAGATGCATTGGACATGGGGAAAGTGGGCGCCAGCCCTCTACCTTGAAGAACACTCACTGTGGCTTTCTAAGGATCTGACCAACCTCCTGACCAAAGTGCTTGCTGGATATGATTGTGAGAAGGGAAGGGACAGTCCTCTTAAAGGAAACATTAACTCTTTAGAGTTACAGACCCATGGCTGGAAGTGGTGCTCCTTCCACTACGGTGGCACTGGCTTCTGGTGGAGAGGCAATGAGAAGTTGTGAAGGGTATTTGAGAGAATATAGAAGGTAAAGAAATTAAGTCAAGGTTAATTCTCAGGGCTCGAATTTAATAACTAAGAGGTGGGGGGACTTTCAAGATGGAGGAGGAATAAGACGGGGAGATCAACTTCCTCTCCACAAATACATCAAAAATACATCTGCATGTGGATCAATTCATACAGAATACATCCTGAATGCTGGCAGAAGATCCTTGACTTCCAAAAAGGCAAGCCAATCTTCTCAGAATGAGGAGGGCAAAAGACAAAAAGATTTGAAAAAAAAAAAAAGGATTTTGGGACAGGGACCAGCACCCTGGGGAGGGAGTTGTGAAGGAGGAAAAGTTCCAACACATTCAGAAACCCCCTCACGGGTGAGGACAAGGGGGAGTTTTGGAACATCAGAGCGGAACGAAGCAACAGGTGCTCAGCAGGCAAAACAGAGAGAATTCACCACAGAGTTCGTTGCCAAACAGCACTTCCCAGCTGAGAAGTGGCTTGCACTCACGCCCACTGCTGCGAGTCGGGGCTGGGTGCTCAGGCTTCAGGAGCAGGACCCCAGGAAGAGCACCAGCGTTGACTGCTCTGAAGATATTCTGAGAAGGCTAGTATGACACAGCTGAGGGAGTCCAGGGAAAAGACCGGGCCTCTCAGAGAGGCAAGCGACTGTTGCAGCAGGGAGCCTCTAACTCCCTGCTTTGGCGGATTGCAGGAACTCACCTTCAAAAATGCCATAGGTGGGATGAGCAACAGCTGTGAATTGCCCAACCCCAGTGGGAGATGTACACAGAAGAACTGTACAAAAAAGGTCTTAATGACCCAGATAACCATGATGGTGTAATCACTCCCCGACAGCCAGATATCCTAGAGTGTGAAGTCAAATGGGCCTTAGGAAGCATTATTACGAACAAAGACAGTGGAAGTGATGGAATTTCAACTGGGCTATTTCAAATCCTAAAAGATGATGCTGTTAAAGTGCTGTGCTCAATATGCCAAAAATTTGGGAAACTCAGCAATGGCCAAAGGACTGGAAAAGGTCACTCTTCATTCCAATCCCAAAGAAGGGCAATGAAAAGAATATTCAAACTACCATACAATTGCACTCATTTCACTTGCCAGCAATGTAATGCTCAAAATCCTTCAGGCTAGACTTCAACAATACGTGAACCAAGACCTTCCAGAAGTACAACCTGTATTTAGAAAAGGCAGAGTAATCAGAGATCAATTTACCAACATTTGTTGGATCGTAGAAAAAGCAAAGGAATTCCAAAAACATCTACTTCTGCTTCACTGACTATGCTACAGCTTTTGGTTGTGTAGATTACAACAAACCATGGAAAAGTCTTAGAGATGGAAATACCAGACCATCTAATCTGCCTCCTGAGAAACTTGTATGCAGGACAGGAAGCAACAGTTAGAATTGGACATGGTTATTTAGCTTATAAGCAGAGTACATTATGCAAAATGCCAGGCTGGATGAAGCTCAAACTGGAATAAAGACTGCTGGGAGAAATATCAACAACCTCAGATATGCAGATGATACCCCTCTAATGGGAGAAACTGAAGAGGAACTCAAGAACCTCTTGATGAGGGTGAAAGAGGAGAGTGAAAAACTGGCTTGAAATTCAACATTCAAAAAACTAAGATAATGGCATCCAGTCCCATCACTTCATGGCAAATAGATAAGGAAACAATGGAAACAGTGACAGACGGGGCGTGGGCTCCAAAATTACTGCAGATGGTGACTGCAACCATGAAATTAAAACACACTTGCTCCTTGGAAGAAAAGCTATGACAAATCTAGACAGTATATTCAAAAGCAGAGACATCACTTGGTTGACACAAGTCCATATGGTCAAAGCTATGGTTTTTCTAGTCTTCATATATGGATGTGAGAGTTGAACCATAAAGAAGGCTGAACACCCAAGAATTGATGCTTTTGAATTGTGGTGTTGGAGAAGACACTTGAGAGTCCCTTGGACAGCAAGGAGATCCAACCAGTCAATCCTACAGAAAATTAACACTGAATATTCACTGAAAGGACTGATGCTGAAGCTCCAATACTTTGGCTACTTGATGTGAAAAGCCATCTCACTGGAAAAGACCCTGATGCTCGGAAAGATTGAGGGCAAGAGGAGAAGGGGGTGACAGAGGATGAGATAGTTAGATGGCATTACCGACTCTATGAACATGAGTTTGAGCAAACTTGGGGAGACAGTGAAGGACAGGAAAGCCTTGTGTGCTGCAGTTAATGGGGTGGCAAAGAGTTGGACACAACTTAGTGACCGAACAAGAGGCAGATATGCCTGGGCAAAGCCACCACCTATGCCAGTGAGCACCAGTAGCAGAACTAGACGCAACTGCAGTTTAAGATCCCAGAGTGGGGAAGGCAAGCCAACTGGTCACTTCCAAAGCCAAGAAGAAGGCCTGAGGCAGGGGACAAAACACTGCTGCTGCGGCCCCAACTCCAGAGGTAGCAGCCATCATCAGGCTGCGAGCCGGCACAGGTTGCAACCCATACCTTCCTGGGAGCCTATGCAACTTAGCTCTATCGAGAGACACAAGACCAGGGGCCAATCCCTCTGGGAGAGGGCACGGCCCACCTCAGACTGTGGAAACCTCCCTTAGGCCTTGGCTGCAGTAGGCACACCCCATTTGAGGCTTCCAAAGCCCTTCTTCTTCCCAGCCCGACTGAGCAAGTGAGTCTTAATGAGCTGCTACTTCTGCCCCCTCTGGTCTAGGTGGGGAAGACACTTGAGAGTGGCCTACAAACAGAGGTGGGCCCCAAACCAAAGTGGAGCACCAGATTCAATCTCTGCAATTAGCCTGAGGCTCTGGACTTTGGGGGCAATTGTGGATTTGGGGAGCAAGTACAGGAGACAGTAAGGCCAGATCTGAGTCTGAGCTGACCCCACAGCATCCACAGCAGGTTCAGAGACTTTCCTAGGAACACTGGAGGACTTTCTGAGTAAGCAGACTGGGGCACACCGTATGCAGAGGACAATGGAGGCCTCAGGAGGACATTCTTCTTAGACCACTCTCTCCTGCATTGTAATGCTGTTCCTCATTATTCCTTTAATTTTTACTTTTTAACCTAGTTTTTCCTTTTTAAAAAGCATCTTATTTTAAAATAAACTTACTTTACTTTTTTCCTATTTTTACAGTACTCTTTAGTTATCCTGCATTTCCTCCCGTACTTTTGATTTTGTCTTTTTGCTGGTCTAGTTTTTTGTATTCATTTTCATTTATAGGTTTCTTTACTGGCCTGACTGCTCTCTTCGTTTTTGATTCCTGTTTTCATTCTTTCTTCTCTGTTTTCTCTCTTCTCTTCACAAGTCTGTGAGTTCCTTTGGGTGTTCTTGGTTGGTGAGTGCTGCTTTCACCAACTGTCGTGGAGTTTTGTTCTCTGTGTGGCCTGTGAAGTCTTGGTGCTACAGTAAGAGGTCACGCTTGGATCTCCAAGTTGGAAGACCCAAGTCCAGGACTTTGGACCACCAGAGAATCCCCAACTCCATGAGACATTATTTGGCAAGAGTTCTCCCAAAGGCCTTTATCTCAATATTAAGACCAGGTCCCACCCAAAAGCCAGTAAGCTTCAGTACCAGACGCCTCATGCCAACCCTTCAGCAAAACAGGAACATAACCCTGCCCGTTAGCAGACAGGCTGCCAAAAGCCACACCAAGCCCAGAGACACCCCAAACACACTGCTGGACAAAACATTGCCCTTCAGAGACAAGATTCAGTTCCATCCACCAGATCACAGGTACAAGTCACCTCGATCAGGAAACCTTCACAAGGCACTGGTCCAATATCACCCACTGGGGGTAGGTTCCACAAATAGGAACTATGACCTTCCAGCCTGCAGAAAGGAGACTCCAAACACGGTAAATTACACAAAATAAAAAGAGAAACATGCAGCAGATGAAGGAACACGGTAAAAACCCCCACAAGACCAAACAAATGAAGAGGAAATGGGCAGTCTACCTGAGAAACAATTCATAGTAATGATAGTAAAGATGACCTCAAATCTTGAAAATAAAATGGAGGCACAGATAAATAGAATGAAGGCATAGATCAAGAAGATATTAGAAATGTTTAACAAGGACCTTCAATGAGAAGAACAATAAGAAAGTCTTCTTAAGGGAACAATGCAAAGAAAGAGGGGAAGACAATCGAATGGGAAAGACTAGAGATCTCCTCAAGAAATTAGAGATACCAAGGGAATATTTCATGCAAAGATGGGCACAATAAAGGACAGAAATGGGATGGAACTAATAGAAGCAGAAGATTTTAAGAAGAAGGGCCAAGAATACACAGAAGAACCATACAAAAAAGGTCTTAATGACCCAGATAACCACGATGGTGTGGTCACTCACTTAGCCAGACATCCTAGAGTGTGAATTGAAGTAGGCTTTAGTAAGCTTTACTAGAAACAAAGCTAGTGGAGGTAACTGAATTCCAGCTGAGTTATTTCAAATGCTAAAAGATGATGCTATTAAAGTGCTGCACTCAATACGCCAGCAAATTTGGAAAACTCAGCAGTGGCCATAGTGCTGAAAAAGGTCAGTGTTCATTCCAATTCCAAAGAAGGACAATGTCAAAGAACGTTCAAACTACTGCACAATTCTTATTTCACATGCTAGTAAGGTACTGCTCAAAATCCTTCAAGCTAGGCTTCAACAGTATGTGAACTGAGAATTTCCAGAAATACAAGCTGGATTTAGGAAAGGCATAAGAATCAGATATCAAATTGCCAACATCCACTGGATCATAGAAAAAGCAAGGGACTTTCAGAAAAATATCTACTTCTGCTTTATTAACTATGCCACAGCCTTTAACTGTGTGGATCACAACAAACTGTGGAAAATTCTTCAAGAGATGGGAATACCAGAGCACCTGACCTGCCTCCTGAGAAATCTATAGGCAGGTCAAGAAGCAACAGTTAGAACTGGGCATGGAACAACAGACTGGTTCCAAACTGGGAAAGGAGCACGTCAAGGCTGTATACTGTCATCCTGCCTATTTAACTTCTATACAGAGTACATCATGCAAAATGCCAGGCTGGATGAAGCTCAAGTTGGAACCAAGAGTGCTGGGAGAAATATCAACAACCTTAGATATGAAGATGACACTAACCTAATAAGCAAAAATAGAAGAGGAACTCAAGAACCCCTTGATGAAAGTGAAAGAGGAGAATGAAAAAGCTGGCTTAAAACTCAACATTCAAAGAACTAAGATCACGGCATCCTGTCCCATCACTTCATGGCAAATAGATGGGGAAACAATGAAAGCAGTGACAGACTTTATTTTCTTGGGCTCCAAAATCACTGCAGCTGGTGACTGCAACCATGAAATTAAAAGATGTTTGCTCCTTGGAAGGAAAGCTATGACCAACCTAGACAGCATATTAAAAACCAGAGACATTACTTTTCCAACAAAGATTGGTATGGTCAAAGCTATGGTTTTTCCAATAGTCATTTATGTATGTGAGAGTTGGACCATAAAGAAGGCTGAGTGATGAAGAATTGATCTTTTGAACTGTGGTGCTGGAGGAGACTCTTGAGAGAGTCCCCTGGACTGCAAGGAAATCCAACCAGTCCATCCTGAGGGAGATCAGTCCTGGGTGTTCATTGGAAGGACTGATTCTGAAGCTGAAGTTCCAATACTTTGCCACTTGATTGGAAGAGCTGCCTCATTAGAAAAGACCCTCATGCTGGGAAAGATTGAAGGCAGGAGGATAAGGGAACAACAGAGGATGAGATGGTTGGATGACATCACTGACTCAATGGACATGAGTTTAAGCAAACTCTGGGAGATGGTGAAGGACAGGGAAGCCTGGCCTGCTGCAGTCCATGGGGTCACAAAGAATCAGACAAGACTGAGCAAATGAAGAATAACAACAGAAGAAAAAGAGGAAAACAAAGTGTCTGAGAAAATATTTGAGGAGACTGTAGTTGAAAACTTCCCTAACATTAGAAAGGAAGCAGCCACCCAAGTCCACGAAGCCCAGAGAGTCCCATACAGAATGAACTCAAACAGAAATATGCTAAGACATATTAATCAAACTAATGATAGTTAAATACAAAAAATATTAAAAGCAGCAAGGTAAAAGCAAAAAATAATATATAAGGGGATCCTCATAAGGCTGATCTTGCAACGTCATAAGGGTCTTGCAGGTCATAAGGGAATGGCAGGATATACTGAAAATGATGAAAGGAAAAAACTTACGACCAAGATTACTGTATCCAGCAAGGATCTCATTCAGTTTTAAAGGAAAAGTCAAAAGCTTTACAGATAAGCAAAAATTAAGAGAATTTGGCACCACCCAATTAGCTTTACAACAAATCTTAAAGGAGTTTCTCTAGACAGGAAACACAAAACAAAAAGCCTATAAAAACAAACCCAAAACAGAAAAAGTAAAAGGTAACAGGATCATACATATCAATAATTACCTTAAACGAAAATGGACTAAATGCTTCAACCAAAAGATACAGACTGGCTGAATGGATACAAAAACTAGACCCTTATATATTCTGTCTACAAGAGACCCACTTTAGAACTAGGGACACACACAGACCGAAAGTGAGGGACTGGAAAAAGGTATTCCACGCAGAGAGAAATCGGAAGAAAGAGGGAGTAGCAATACTCATATCAGATAAAACAGACTTCAAAACAAAGACCATTACAAGAGATAAGAAGGATACTACATAATGGTCAAGGGATCAACTGAGTAAGACATAAAAATTATAAATATATACGCAACCAACATAGGAGAACCTCAATACATAAGGAAAATGCTAACAATTATTAAAGGTGAAATTGACAGTAACACAATAATAGTGGGGGACTTTAACACCCCACTCACACCAATGAACAGATCATCCAGAGAGAAAATTAATAAGGAAACACAAGCTTTAAATGATATATTGGACCAACTGAACCTAATTGCTATCTACAGGGCATTTCAATCCAAAACAGTAGATTTCGCTTTTTTCCCCAAGTACATGTGGAACATTCACCTGGATAGATCACATCTTGGGTCATAAATAAAGCCTTGGTAAATTAAAAAAAAAACTGGAATGATTTCAAGCATCTTTTTTGACCACAATGCCGTAAGGCTGTGTTTATCAACTATAGGGGGAAAAAAACAAACAAACTTAAAAAACACAAACACATGGAGGCTAAACAACACGCTTTTGAATAACCAAGAGGTCACTGAAGAAATCAAAGAGGAACGACAAACTCAAAACCTATGGGATGCAGTAAAAGCAGTGCTAAGTGGGAAGTTTACAGCAATACAAGCCTACCTCGAGAAACAAGAGAAACACCCCCCAAAAAAAAAATTTAATCTTACAGCTAAAGCAACTAGAAAGAGAACAGAGAACCCAAAGGTAGTAGAAGGAAAGAAATCATAAAGATCAGAGCAGAAATAAGTGAAAAAAAAATGAAAGAGACAACAGCAAAGATCAATAAAACTAAAAGCTGGTTCTCTGAGAAGACAAAAATAATCGACAAACTATTAGCCAGACTCATCAAGAAAAAAAAGAACACTCAAATCAATAAAACTGGAAATAAAAAAGGAGAAGTTACAACAGACAATACAAAGATACAAAGCATCATAAGTGCAACTATATGACAATAAAATGGACAACCTGGTAGAAATGGACAAATTCTTAGAAAAGTATCATCTAACAAAACTAGGCCAGGAAGAAATAGAAAATAGGAACAGATCAATCACAAGCATGGACATAGAAATGGTAATCAAAAATTTTCCAACAAACTCACTCCCAGGACCAGATGGCTTCACAGGTGAATTCCACCAAAAGTTTAGAGAAGAGGTAACACCTATCTTGCCCAAACTCTTCCAGAAAATTGCAGAGGAAGGAAGACTCCGAAATTCATTCTATGAGGCCACCTTTACCCTCATACCAAAACCAGACAACAATAACACACACACAAAAAATTATATGCCAATATCACTGGTGAACACAGATGCAAAAATCCTCAACAAAATTCTAACAAAAAGACTCCAACAACACATTAAAAGGATCACGCATCATGATCAAGTGGGCTTTACCCCAGAGACGGAAGGATTCTTCAACATATGCAAATCAATCAATGTGATACACCAAACTGAAAGATAAAAACCATATGATCATCTCAATAGATGCAGAGAAAGCTTTCGATAAAATTCAACACTTTTTATCATTCAAAATTCAAAAATTTTATCATTTATGATAAAAATTCTCCAGAAAGTAGGCACAGATGGAACATACTTCAACATAATAAATGCCGTAAACAACAAACTCACAGAAAACATTCTTCTCAGTGGTGAAAAACTGAAAGCATTAACTCTAAGAACAGGAACAAGACAAGGGTGCCCACTCTAACCATTACTATTCGACACAGTTTTGGAAGTCCAAGCCACAGCAACCAAATAAAAGGAAAGAAAAGGAATGCAGACTGGAAAAGAAAAAGTAAAACTCTCACTGTTTTCAGATAACAGGATACTCTACATAGAAAGCCCTAAAGAGGCCATGAGAAAATTATTAGAGCTAATCAATGAATATAGTAAAGCTGCAGGATATAAAATTAATACACAGAAATCCTTTGCATTCCTTTACACTAACGATGAAAAATCGGAAAGAGAAATTAAGGAAACAATCCCATTCAACATTATAAGAAAAAGAGTACAATATCTAGGAATAAACCTATCTAAAGAGACAAAAGACCTCTATTGCAGAGAACTATAACGCGCTGATGAAAGAAATTAAACATAACACAGACGGAGAGATACACCGTGCTCTTGGATCGGAAGAATCAATACTGCAAAAATGACTATACTACCCAAAGCAAGGTACAGATT
This sequence comes from Moschus berezovskii, assembly GCF_049115385.1. Lineage (NCBI taxonomy): Eukaryota > Metazoa > Chordata > Mammalia > Artiodactyla > Moschidae > Moschus > Moschus berezovskii. The sequence goes on along the minus strand of NC_142465.1, from coordinate 26,694,806 downwards.
CAATACAGTCATTTTCAAACTACCAATGGTATTTTTCACAGAACTAGAACAAAACATTTCAGTCTGTAAGGAAACATGAAAGACTCTGAATAGCTAAAGCAATCTTGAGAAAGAAAAAACAGAACAAGAGGAATCAATCTTCCTGGCTTCAGACTACACTATGAAGCTACAGTCATCACGACAATATGGTACTGGCACAAAAACAGAAATATAGACCAATGGAACAAGATAAACAGCCCAGAAAGAAACCCACGCACCTAAGGGCACCTTATCTTTGACCAAAGAAGCAAGAATATATAATGGGGCAAAGAGAGCCTCTTCAGTAAGTGGTGCTAGGAAGACTGGACAGATATATGTAAAAGAATGAAAATAGAACACTTTCTAACATCTTACACAAAAATAAACTGGAAATGGATTAAGGACTTAAATGTAAGGCTAGAAACTATAAAGCTCTTAGAGGAAAACATAGGCAGTATACTCTTTGACATAAATCACAGCAAGATTCTCTTTGACCTACCTCCTAGAGTAATGGAAATAACAACAAAACAAACAAATGGAACCTAATGAAACTTAAAAGCGTTCGCACAGCAAGGGAAACAATAGACAAGATTAAAAGACAACCCTCAAGATGAGAGAAGGAAATGGCAATCCACTCCAGTATTCTTGTCTGGGAAATCCCACGGACAGAAGGGCCTGGCAGGCTATGCTCAATGGGGTCACCAAGATTCGGACACGACTGAGCACTAGAGAACTCAGAATGGGAGAAAATAACGGTATATGAGACAACTGACAAAGGATTAATCTCCAAAATATATAAGCAGCTCATACAATGCAATATCAGGAAAAAAAACCCAAAAACTCCAGCCCAATCAAAAACAGGCTGAAGACCTTAACAGACATTTCTCCAGAGACATACAGATGGCCAATAAACACGTGAAGACACTGAGTATCACTAATTACTAGAGAAATGCAAATCAAAACTACAATGATGTGTTACCTCACACCAACCAGAATGGCCATCATCCAAAAATCCGCAAACAGTAAATGCTAGAAAGGATGTGCAAGAAAAGGGAACCCTCTTGCACTGCTGATGGGAAAGTAAATTGATACAGCCACTATATGAAACAGTATGGGAGATTTCATATTGACGTATGGAGAACAGCATAGAAATTTATTTAAAAAACTAGGAATAAAACTACCATATGACCCAGCAATCCCACTACAGGGCATATACTCTGAGAAAACCATAACTGAAAAAGACACATGTACCCCAAAGTTCATAGCACCACTATTTATAATAGGCAGGGCACAGAAGCCACCGAGATGTCCACGGACAGATAAATGGATAAAGAACTTGTGGTACAAATACACAACGGAATATTACTCAGCTACAAAAAGGAAACAAGTTTGAGTCAGTTTTAGTGAGATGGATGAACCTAGAGCCTGTTATACGGAGTGAAGTCAGAAAGAGAAAAAAAAAATCTAAAAAATCGTATATTAACACATACACATGGAATCTAGAAAAATGGTATTGACGAACCTACTGGCAGGGAAGAGCGGAGATGCAGATAAAGATAATTGACTTGCAGACAAAGTGGGGAAGGAGAGAGCTAAACAAATGGAGAAAGCAGCTCAGACACATACACGCTACCATGTTTAAAATAGGTATCTGGTGAGAAGCTGTTATATAACACAGGTAACCCAGCTAACGGTCTGTGATAATCTAGTGGGGTGGGATCAGGGGAGGGGAGGGAGGCTCAAAAGGGAGGAGGGATATGCACAATTATGGCTGATTAGTGTTGTACTACAGAAACCATCACAGCATCATAAAGCAATTTTCCTCCAACTAAAAAATAACTAAGAGGTGGGTGGAATGAAAATCTGTAGCAGACACTGGTGATATGGAACTGGAATAAACTGGTATAGAGTCAGCCCTCAGTATCCTAGGGGGAGTGGTTCCAGGACCTCTTCAGATACCAAAATGCAGAGGTGCTAAAGTCCCTTACATAAAATGTATTTCCACACAGTCTACACACATCCTCTCATATACCTTAAATCATCTCGAAAGTGAAAGTCGCTCAGACGTGTCTGACTCTTTCTGACCCCATGGACTATACAGTCAATGGAATTCTCCAGGCCAGAACACTGGAGTGGGTAGCCTTTCCCTTCTCCAGGGGATCTTCCCAACCCAGGGATCGAACCCAGGTCTTTCGCATTGCAGGCAGACTCTTTACCAACTGAGCCACAAGGGAAGCCTATTAGACTGCTGCTGCTGCTAAGTCACTTCAGTTGTGTCCGACTCTGTGCGACCCCATGGATGGCAGCCCACCAGGCTCTGCCGTCCCTGGGATTCTCCAGGCAAGAACACTGGAGTGGGTTGCCATTTCCTTCTCCAATACATGAAAGGGAAAAGTAAAAGTGAAGTCGCTACTTATACCTAATACAATGTAAATAGTATGTATACTGTTGTTGCTGCATGGTAAATTCAAATTTTGCTTTTTGGAAATTTCTGGAATATTTTTTTCAAATATTTTTTATTTGCAGTTGGTTGAATTCAAGGATATATAACCTACAGACACGAAGGGCTGACTGTATGTGAATATGTGGATTTTCTAGTGGCTGACTTGAATTGGTGAGGAAAGACAAGATCTTTGAGAGCTGTGATGAGGAGGAAGAGGGAGGAGGACCCAGGTCTGGTTATGGACCCCACAGCTGGAGCAGCAGTTTGGTTCTGGGGCTAAAACAGATTCAGAGCCGTACTGCCCAGGGCTGCCTCAGACACATCCTCACTGTCACTTATGAGCCGTGAGATCTCAGGCAAGCTATTCAAACCTCTCTGAACCTCAGTTTTCCCATTTGAAAAATGGGGGTGATAATGTCATCTACCTTGTTGGTTTGTTGTAAGAATTAATGAGCTAACATATGTAAACTATGAAATGTGTAAACAGGAATACATAAACAGAAACACTACCTGGTAACATGGTAAAAATTATATATGTGCTTGCTTTTATTACAAATGTTGTTATTGATGGTTGAGAAGAAAGGAAGGTAATGAAAGGAAATATCTGTGACAGACTGGGGAAATACATTACAATATGGTAGTATGTGATATTGATGTGGATTATCATTTATACAGATGTGAATTGCTCAATAAAAAAGGCTAAAAAGATAGAGGAGTAAACACCAATTTTTAAGGAGACCAGATATTGCGTCCCTTTAAAAGCTGGCCTTTAAGAAATGAATTTCCCTCCATTACTGACTGAGAACATTTGCTGAAACATTTTGTCATTTCACTGATTGTTCTTTGTGTATCTCCACCTCTGCCTACCCACCTCCAACATTGTGCAATCTAATTTTTTGCCAATTTACATGTCAGTCTGACCTTCTCAATTGTAAGCTGAGAATGAGCATCTTGGCATCTTATATACCTAGTCCAGCATTTGGCACATACAGTTATCCAATACATGTGGAACAAATTACTTTATGGGAAAAAAAACAGATGCATCATAAAAACTTGTAGGTATATCCCTTCCTTAGGTAAGTCTTCCCTTCTGAAAACACAATCTAGCTTCCTGCTCTGGAGGAGCCCTCAGGAGAGATGATGGGAGATGCCCCTTCCTCTCACCTTAGAGAAGGAAATGGCAACCCACTCCAGTATCCTTGCCTGGAGAATCCTATAGACAGAGGAGTCTGATGGGCTACAGTCCATGGGGTCGCAAAGAGTCAGACACCACTGCATGCATGCTGAGACTCCAGACCTGACTGACAAATGACTCTGCTTTCATTTGAATAAGCAAGGATCCCAGGAGAGGTGGCACCACAGGCCCTGCCTCAGACCTGCCAGGAAAACAGTCATATCATATCCCTAATGAGGGGCAAAATGAGAATGACTGGTGAGCAGCAGCCCTGGTGACAAATTATAGTTTTACTAATAGTTTATGATTTTCAACTTGTGATGTTTAGACTGTGTCCCTATAGACTGAATGTTTCTGTTCCCCTAAAATTCATATATTTAAAGCCCAAACCCCTCAGTGGTATTTGCAGGTGAAACTGTTGGGAGGTAATTAGGTTTAGATGAGGTCATGAGGGGAGGGCCCTCACGATGACATTAGTATCCTTATAAGAAGAGGACGAGACACCGGAGCTCTCTCTCCACATGTGAAGACACAGTGGAGCAGGCCATCTGGAAGCCAGGAAAAGAACTCTCACCAGAACCTAACCATGTGGCACTCCGATCTGGGACTTCTCAGCCTCCAGAGATGTGAGAAATAAATATAAGCAGTTTCAGCCACCTGGCCTGTGGTATTTTACAGCAGTCCAAAGTGACTAAGACATTCACACAAACTTTTTCCCCTTGAAAAAATAATGTGAAAGTCACTCATATACTTGATTATGAGAACAAGTAGTGTTCCAAACCCTGGTTACAAATGATACTCTCAAAAATATGGCCAATACTGATTTTTTGCAGATGCACCCAGTGCTGGGATACACTTCAGATGCATTATTTATTTGTCACAACCACCCTATGAGGCTGGTACTATTACCATCTGCTTTTATTTTTTTCTTAAACAGGGAAGGACATGGAGCTGACGGAAATGAATTCATTTGGCCAAGGTCACAAAGCAGTAAGTGGAGCAGCTGGGATTGAAATCTCAGAGAGCCTTTAACTTAGCTATGGTGCTTTAAAAAAACATCAAGGTATGTGCATCCATAGAACCTCCAAGGTAGACGTCAGCAACTGATGGCAAACTGATTGGAGAGGCCACGTGAGCAGATTTTTTTTGTTTGTTTTTTAACACAAAGAGGTGCAGTAACTACTCATAAGGCCCTCCTGGTGCTGCTGGCTGTTGCATGTAGGTGTTGTGGGGTGAACACAGGCCATTCCTCTGCTTCCTCCTCACTCCAGGAGTGAGGAGCCCTCCTTCCCTCTGTCCTCAGCATGTTGGCAGGGAAGGTTTCACTGCGGCCAGCTCACGTCCCAGGCAGGAAAGAATCAGGCACCGCTCATTTTCAATTTATAACTCTTCAATAATTGAGGGCACCAGGAATTAAAGAAAATCCACTAGGATTAATCCAACTGGCTTTCCCAGAAATAGAATGTATCTGCAGAATCTGTTTCTGTAATATCTCATTAATTTTTCAATGTTCCCAATATGCTCGACACTGACTGCAAACTGGGGCATACACTTGTGCAAGTTTTCTCCATCAAGTGAGCTGTTTCCTACACTGTGTCAAGTTATAAATTTGGAGCTGTATGGCATCACGATATTAGGACTGCTTTGTTTTCTTGCAGAGCTCATTAACCACCGGCAATTAGCACTGTATCACTGCACAAAGTGGCATCATTTGGCAAGTTCTGTATCCACTACTACAAATGTGATGATATAATTTAAACTTTATGTGCTATCTGCTGTCACAAGAAGATAAAGTATGATGAAGAGGCTTTTCAGACATTCCTTCATTTCCCAGCTACTGGAGGCTTAATTAAAGCAAAAATGACAATTGCTCAATACTCACCACTCCTCTCTTGGAGAAAGGCCATCTTGGCTTTTTGGATTCTGGTGGGTGAAGAAATTAGAGAAGATATGTTAGTACTTTGAGGAACTAGTGACAGATCAAGGCAGTGCTTTACAAAACCTGCTTTTCCAAAGGAGCCAAAAGAATTTTTCCTGCTTTAATTCTCTTTCTCTTGAGAACGCACAGAATGAATATTTATATTTATGCAGCTGAGTGAATGAAACAGTGCTGCAACGGAAAGCCTGGTGTTCTATTCTACCTTCTGGTGATACTGTCCTGTTTCAGCCTCTTTTCCCCCTACCGTTCAAGGAGAAAGCTATAAAATGCAATAAAACGCTGCATAATTAATTTTATAGGACTTTGGGGCTGAAAGGGCTGCATTTTAACACTGGAAACCACCCTACTACATAATCCCCGGGTGTGGATGAATGCAGACTCCTGAAATAGGGGGACATCAACATATCACCAATCTTTAGATCAGGGGCTTACTGTCTCTACTGGACATCATCCACATAGTTCTTAGGAGTTGCCTCAAATTGAGAAGTCATTCAGTAATACATTCTTTTGATGATCAGGAAGTAAAGAGATTCGATTGTGGATTCTTGATTTTTATGTCATTTTCATTAATTTTTAATGCAACCCAGAAAAATCTGGGAGTCATCTCTCAAGTTTAGGTGAGATGTTCTGATAATTCCACACACAAAATGGATGTCTTAAAGATTTGTCTCTGTTTCTATAATTCATCAGGAGATTCTGCATAATATTAATACTTCCATCAGATGAAAGCATTTACCAAAAGAGCGTGCTTGAGGGACTTTTTCCACTGGAACCCTGGAATCCAACCAATTATTTTGCTCATTCTGACCACCTTATTGATCTTTTTAAAGGGGAGATTAGGTGGAACCTCCCTTAGAAACAAATCTGCTTTACCACTCTCAGCCTTCAAACGTCTGGTGGTAAATTATGATGTCCAAATTGAACTGCGATAATTGGGGTCTCCAGAGAAGCACCACGTGAGACCACGGTTTGGGAACATGAGGACTCTATTCTGAACTCCTAGAGATGAGGGCATGGAGGGATATGGTGAAGAATGCTGCATATCTTTCATTACGTGGCATCTACTGTGACGCCAGGCACACCCGCCTAGCAAAGAACAGAGAGTATCACGCAGCAGTTGTGACCTTGTTCCTCAGCATAGTGGATCTCAACCTTCAGCTGGCAAAAGAATCATCTGGGGGGCTTATTAAAAAACGTACTGCTGGGCCCCATTCCCAGAGTTTCTAGTTCAGAAGGTCTGGCAGGGGACCCCCGAATTTTTCAGACAATGCTGAAGCTCTTCATCTGGTAAGTACCGCTTCAGCTGTTACCAGTTTAGAGCATTTGCAAAGCATTACAGAACATGGTCTAACTCCTAAGGCTACACTGTGGTTAGAACTAGCTTTAATGTCAAGGGGCCTGGCCTTGAGTCCCTTGAGTCCACTGACTCCCTTTTTGTGTGTTCATTTGGGTGACTGTATCCTATGAGACAGATGGTCACTTGGATTGTTGTGTCATCTAAGACAGTAGATGTGAAAGGGTTCTATAAAGATTGAAGGGCTATACGAATGCTATTTATACTTTATTCACTTATGGCTGAGTTCCACACACAAGACTATGGCTGCCTGTACAACAGGTGGTTGGTGCAGGCTGGTGGAGAGCATTCAGTCAAGAGTCTGAATCCCATTTCTCTGACACAGACCAGCAGGCACCACCTTTCCTTTCTGGGTCTTGCTAGGCACACATGGGAATGAGGAAAGAGCTGGCTTGTTCCCCAAGTATGCTGCCACAGGTGGCCCTGGCTCCAGGGGAATGCCTTGGAGGTGAGCCTTTGGGACTCACCCCATTTTCAAGCACTGAAACTCCATCTAGATCTGTTTTGTAGACTGGATTTCCAAGGAAGTATTCTTCTGTAAAAAAGGGCTCTGCTAGGAACAAAGCCAGTTTAAAAACTACCAGGGTGAATGATAATCTTCAAGTCTCCTTTTAGCTCTGAATGGCTACCATCAGGACCATGGGAGTGTGTCCTGAACACTGCAACTGTTCTTTTTTCCCACAACTGACTTCAAAATGCAGAAGATTCACCCTAAGGCCGCCTCTCTCTAATCTGCTCTAACAGTAATCTGCTGTCACCAGGTCCCTTGTCTCCACAAAGGACCACCCTCGCTGGAGACACTGGCGTGAGGCTGACAGCCAGGAGCAGGGGGTGGATTTCAGCAATGGTAGGGATGCTGCCCACCAGCCCAGAGAGAGCATCCTGCTCCACATCACTTGGTGTACCTGTTCCAGGTCCTGGACATGGTGTATATTGTTTGACAAGAGGACCTTTTGAGGAAGGTCCATAACTTATCCATCTCTAAGTGGGATGCCCAATTCAGCTGGTTCCCATAATTCACGGCTGATGCTTGTCCTAGCTGGTGAGATATCTAACTTGTTAGTGCCCATGTTCTCGTAGTCATTAAATATTCTGTAAATATCCTCTGCTTATTGCAACATCCATCCCATAGCAGGCATGTAATAAAAGTTGAACGGACAGGACCTGAATTCAGCAGCAGAAGTGGATGGCACAGGTAGTCCACAGCTCCAGCTGACACCAGAAGGTCCCCAGGGAACACCTCAAGGCCAGGTAAGTTGAGCACCACAGAACTCCTCCTGTGCTCATAGAATCTGTGTTCAGGAGATGGAAGGAGAGTGCTTATAGCTGACATGCAGGGAGGGGTATCACTCAAACCACCCCTGGGTACTCAGAAGTGACTGCTGGCAGCTCGATTAATGCTGGCTTTCTTAGGAGGCCACTCCCGGCATGGAGGGCTGTGATGACCCACACCGCCCATGTCTGACACCTTTCTGAGCCTTACTGACTGTTTATGGTTTTTGACTAATCCAAAGCAGAAGAGTTTACCTGGAAGTGTTAACACAAACATACCAGATGTGTTCTGACTCAGGAGGACACTAGGAGAAAGGCTTTAAACACAAGAGTCTTTGCAAGTTACTCACACGGCCTCAGAGGGACCAGGACGCATGTGTATGGCCACCACACACACCCCTAGGTATCGGAGGCTGTTGTTTAAAGGCAACACTTTTATTTTTCCCAGGGAAAAAATGGCACTGCTGTTGGAAAAGCTTAGCCGACAGGCCCATCTACCTTCTCCTTTCTTCTACCCTATTTCACAAAACTTCCTGTCAGACGTGCGCCAAGTGGTTGACATCAAGACACAGTGCGGAGTAGCTGCAAAACCACTAGGCATGTGATCAGTGATTTCTAAGGAACAAAATGAGTAAGGAATGACAGCATTCAATTGTTGGGATTTTCACAGTTTTCCCATCAAAGCTGTTCAGATATTCCTTTAGTCTATTCTGAGGATGAGGGAATGCAATTCCCTCTACTTACCAACCTATGTAATCTCTAAATTCCCTTTTTAATCAAATAGCTTAGCATATCATTTACCTTATATACAGAGGAATTTTGTCTCCAACAAAAAGTATAGCTATGAATTTGCCTTGAAAGTTTGGAGTCTGGGTCTGTCATATTCCTTTGGATATTATGATTTGGGTCATTGCTGTGTAGCTTTCCTCCTCCAACAAAGAGGCCGTGCCTGGAGCCCCTTGAGGTTCCCTAGGCCAGTCCTTCCTCTGATCCTTCCACTTTCCCACCTGCCTACAGCGTGAGTCCTCCATGCCTTGTAGCCAAGTGCCATGCTGCTGACTTTTTGCAGGATTGACGCCCTTTCTGCCTGTACTTTCATCTTGTCTCATAACTGAATATTCTTGGCTCTCATGCCCTTCTTCCTATCAATATATCTGCTGCTGGGGTTCTGTTCATGCCCTATCAGGCCTAACATGCTGTTGACCAAAACCTGGTATTAGAATAGCTGGTGGAATTTATTTTATTACCCATCCCCAAGTCCTAACTCTTGGCTTCTGATCCAGTAGGTCTGAAGGTGGACCTCTGCATCTGCAGTTTTACCCAGCTCCCTAGATACTCAGAGTTGGAGAACAACTGATTATGAGAATACAAGTACCCTGATATAGGTCTTTCCTATCTTTAAAATATATTTCAAATCCTCAGCCTTTTGCTAAAAATATTTTAAATCATTTTACGTACAAACAGTAGGACAAGTTGTATGGGCATGTATAATTAGTGAATAACCCATGTCTCATAAATTCCTACAAAATCTATGAGGTAAGAATGCCTCAGACTCTGCAGGCAGATGACAAAGGCATAAAAGAAAGTTAACTGTCAGCTATAAAAACCTGCTTCCTCTAAGAAGTCTCCCCTGATGCTCAAAGAAATATTTCTTCATATTTGTGTGCTGTCTGGCATCCCCGAGACCAGGTCCTCAACGGCTTCCATCTGTATTAACACAGTTGTCTCATCACTTTTATCTTCACCTTCTGCTCCATCATTTTGGTCCCATCCCACACCCAGTCACTAAATATAAGCTATCAAAAATATAAGTCTGGCCCTAGTCCCTCCTAGCTTCAGATAAAAATGTTTTTAAAGCATCCATACAAGCCTTCCATGAATTGGCCCAGTAACCGTCCTAATACTTTTTACTTTGCCATTTATTCTCTGGGAATGGATTGTAATTTCCCACACAAAATGTTTCACATGTCAATGACTTAACTGGGAATGCTTTGTACTCTCTCTGCCCTCTCCAAACCTGTCTAACTCCTATTCATCTCATGAGATTTAGGGCCATGGATTACCTAAGGAACTTGAAAGGAAATTGGATAAAATCAGGCTCAGATTTATTCAATTAGCTGCATTTCCTAGGGTTTAAAAATTTATTTTGACTGGCCTCTCTCTGTTCCTTTTTTTAAATGGAAAATTTTAGAACAATGTTGCAGAACTGCTAGCTATCAAGCCAATGTGCATGCCCTCGTCAAAACACTGCTTGTCAGGGGTGCCATGTGCCGAGTTAATGCACTGACAAGCCCTGAGTCCCTTGCAGCTAGCAGAGGCTATGTGACACAAATTTGGCCAACGAGATTTCAACTGAAGTTTCAGGTGTGGCTCTTAGGAAAATTTTTCAGAGGGGACAGAGGTGGCTATATTCGCCCTTTTCCCTTATGTTGTCATGAACGTGGCTTGATACCTGAAAGTGTACCAGTAATCCTGCAAATGGAACAGCAGAACAGGAGAAAAGGAGCCTGACAGCACTGGTTATGTTACAAGAGAATATCCTTTATTTGCTTATGTTGTTCTAGTTGGGTTCTGATATGCACACATCTCCTCATCCTGGACTTCCTTCTCCAAGAATTCTGTACTCTCATTTGACTTTCTCACCACCTATTTTTGATGAGGTTTTTAGAAAAATCACTAGATCATTAGAGTTACAATTCTTCACAACTCTCCCATTTTTGTTATTTGCCAATCTAATGTCCATGATGGTTATGAGGATGGAGGGGTCTGAGTTAAGTGGAAGCTGGAAAACTTACAGTAATTTGAGTGAGAAATACAATTCTAGTTTCTTCATTTTGCAAACAGAACACTGGAACTGATATACAATGAATTCAGTTCAGTTCAGTTCAGTCGCTCAGTCGTGTCCGACTCTTTGCGACCCCATGAATCACAGCACGCCAGGCCTCCCTGTCCATCACCAACTCCTGGAGTTCACTCAAACCCACCCCCATCGAGTCGGTGATGCCATCCAGCCATCTCATTCTCTGTCGTCCCCTTCTCCTCCTGCCCCCAATCCTTCCCAGCATCAGAGTCTTTTCCAGTGAGTCAACTCTTCGCATGAGGTGGCCAAAGTATTGCAGTTTCAGCTTTAGCATCAGTCCTTCCAATGAACACCCAGGACTGATCTCCTTTAGAATGGACTGGTTGGATCTCCTTGCAGTCCAAGGGACTCTCAAGAGTCTTCTCCAACACCACAGTTCAAAAGCATCAATTCTTCGGCGATCAGCTTTCTTCACAGTCCAACTCTCACATCCATACATGACCACTGGAAAAACCATAGCCTTGACAAGATGGACCTTGGTTGGCAAAGTAATGTCTCTGCTTTTCAATATACTATCTAGGTTGGTCATAACTTTCCTTCCAAGGAGTAAGTGTCTTTTAATTTCCTGGCTGCAATCAGCATTGGCAGTGATTTTGGAGCCCCCCAAAAAATAAAGTCTGACACTGTTTCCACTGTTTTACAATCTATTTCCCATGAAGTGATGGGACCTGATGCCACGATCTTAGTTTTCTGAATGCTGAGCTTCAAGCAAACTTTTTCACTCTCCTCTTTCACTATCATCGAGAAGCTTTTTAGTTCCTCTTCACTTTCTGCCATAAGGGTGGTGTCATCTGCGTATCTGAGGTTATTGATATTTCTCCTGGCAATCTTGATTCCAGCTTGTGCTTCTTCCAGCCCAGTGTTCCTCTTGATGTACTCTGCATAGAAGTTAAACAAGCAGGGTGACAATATACAACCCTGACGTACCCCTTTTCCTATTTGGAACCAGTCTGTTGTTCCATGTCCATTTCTAACTGTTGCTTCCTGACCTGCATACAGGTTTCTCAAGAGGCAGGTCCGGTGGTCTGGTATTCCCATCTCTTTCAGAATTTTCCACAGTTTGCTGTGATCCACACAGTCAAAGGCTTTGGCATAGTCAATGAAGCAGAAATAGATGTTTTTCTGGGACTCTCTTGCTTTCTCCATGATCCAGCGGATGTTGGCAATTTGATCTCTGGTGCCTCTGCCTTTTCTAAAACCTGCTTGAACATCTGGAAGTTCACAGTTCACGTATTGCTGAAGCCTGGCTTGGAGAATTTTGAGCATGACTTTACTAGCGTGTGCGATGAGTGCAATTGTGCGGTAGTTTGAGCATTCTTTTGTATTGCCTTTCTTTGGGATTGGGATTGGGAGGAAGACTGACCTTTTCCAGTCCTGTGGCCACTGCTGAGTTTTCCAAATTTGCTGGCATATTGAATGATTTGAAAGCATCATCTTTCAGGATTTGAAATAGCTCAACTGGAACTCCATCACCTCCACTAGCTTTGTTCATAGTGATGCTTTCTAAGGCCCACTTGACTTCACATTCCAAGATGTCTGGCTCCAGGTCAGTGATCACACCAACGTGATTATCTTGGTTGTAAAGATCTTTTTTGCACAGTTCTTCTGTGTATTCTTGCCACTTCTTAATATCTTCTGCTTCTGTTAGGTCCATACCATTTCTGTCCTTTATCGAGCCCATCTTTGCATGAAATGTTCCCTTGGTATCTCTAAATTTCTTGAAGAGATCTCTTGTTTTTCTTAATCTGTTGTTTTCCTCTATTTCTTTGCACTGATCGCTGAGGAAGGCTTTCTTATCTCTCCTTGCTGTTCTTTGGAACTCTGCACTCAGATGCTTATATCTTTCCTTTTCTCCTTTGCTTTTTGCTTCTCTTCTTTTCACAGCTATTTGTAAGGCCTCCTCAGACAGCCATTTTGCTTTTTTGCATTTCTTTTCCATGGGGATGGTCTTGGTCCCGGTCTCCTGTACAATGTCACGAACCTCCTTCCATAATTCATCAGGCACTCTACATAATGAATTAGCAGTACATAAATCCAGCCAGGAATTTTCACAGTGCTATCCAAAAGGTATTAGGTAGCATAAATCTCTAGGAGCCCCAAGAGGTCCCCCAAAAACAAGTATTAGAAGCTTCCCTGTAAACTTGATACTGTTCCTGATAAAGACCCTGGAAGCATATAATGAAGTTTGGTATTTATGGGGATAGAGGGGATTGGAAAAAATACAGTAATAGGAAATGTAAGCTACATAAACTTTGGGGGAAAAGTTTACTCTTTTAAGCTTAAACTCTAGATGGTATACAATCTGGTAAGTACAATGAATTTGGCATAAGATTCTATAAGCTATCTTTATGTTCCCTTGGGACTTTGACAGGCCATAATGAATGGTGGAATAGAAGAATCAGTCTTCCCCGGCCTCCTCCAAGCTGGCTTATGCATTTCTCTTCCATGCTTCTATAGTTCTCTAGAACAATGTCTAAGAATGTGGAGTCAAATTGCCTGGATTTTAATCTTAACTGAGTGACCTTGACTGAGGAAGTAATCTCTCTGGTCCTGACTGCCATTTGTGAAATGTAGACAATAATCACACGAACTTTTTGTGTGAAGATCAACCGATTAACATACAGTACTTAGATCCGTGACGGGAACTTAGTAAGCTGTCAGTAAATGTGATTATGTTGGCTGTCGAATATACTATAACATCGTGTTCTATTTCCGTGTCTGCTTATCCCACTAGAATCCCATCTGCTTCTATTTAAGAAACATGTCTTATCATTTGTGTCGGTGGGTGCTCCTTTCGTACTCAATCCATGGTCACTGAAGAACATGAATGAATAAAAGACTCTTCTGAGGTTGTCCTCCCTTGTGGAAAGTATCTTACTTTACAAGGTAGCTGTGCACGTTCATGTCTTATCCACTCCCCTCTTACCCTAAGTTCCTACCTCCTGGTCTAAATCCCTGTGCTCAGTAGGGATCAATAAATACTTCTTGACTAAATGAATAATAACCAAACCTGTGCACACTGAGTCAGCACTCTCCCTTTCTGACACAATCTTCTGCAGTAGGTGTTACTCCAGTAACAGCTAGCTGCTCACTGTTTAAACTTACCCTGCACATCACGCCTCCATGACTTGGCTCAGGTGGTTCCCATCTGCCTATCTCCACTTTGCCAGGCAAATACACTCATAGACATCTCTAAATTCTAGCTTAGATGCTCTCCCTCCAGAAATCTTTTCCAATCCACCCAAAGTGAGCCAGCCACCTTGCCCTACTTCCTCCCACTTCCTTCCACTTTGCCTCTACAATGATTTCACTGAAGGCTCATGCTGTGTCTTATTATCACAGAATTTAAGCACCAAGTACAGAACCCGACATAGAATAGATACCCAAACGAGCTTGTTGAATAATCAGCCATGTTGATCTATAGAATGATACACATATTCTGAATGAATTTGCTCTTCCATTCTAGATCACAATGCATACACAATACACAGAATGCAATTTGAGTTTCTCCACCTTTAAAGGTGATTCAGTTCCCCTATCCATTTCTTCCTTGTCTGGGATACCTGCTGACATGAGGCATCCTTTTAGGAGCACATTAGGGCAGGTTTTGGCATTCAGTGTCCACACATGGAACAGAGGGAAAATAACTGCCTTGTACTAGGCTTGAGTCATGACCTTGGCCTTGTTGCCTTGGTGTCTAAAACCCAGGGATACTCATTCTAGAAAGGTAGGCATGACCATGGAATGGTGTAACAGAAGCTCTGATGACATTCTTGTATTCATCAAAAGAGGGAACGTGTTAATAAAAAAATATCAAGAATTACAGCTCTAACCATATGGAGACCTAGGAAAATAATAAGAAAGAACATTTGCACATAATAAATGAAGAGACATGAAGTGGTGCAGAAAACCTGCCTCTGCATCACCTGTGCCTGGCAGCAGACTAGATTTCTGGGCACTCTGCACAGGAACCCATGCCTGTATCAGCCAGAGATGCTCAGATTATTGGATTAGTGATGCAAATACAGTTGCAATGAATTCAGAATGACTTTGCATTTAGGTCTCATGGGGGGAGAGGTGCTGTGGTTCCAAAGTGAAAGTGTTAGTCACCCAGTCATGTCTGACTCTTGTGACTCCATGGACTATAGCCCACCAGGCTCCTCAGTCCATGGAATTATCCAGGCAATAATACTGGAGTGGGTAGCCATTCCCTTCCCAAGGGGATCTTCCTGACCCAAGGATTGAACCTGGGTCTCCTGCATTGCAGGCAGAATCTTTACAACTGAGCCACCAGGCAAGCCCCACCTACTTCTTTTAATAACTGCTAAAGGATAGTAAACTCATCACTGGTCTTACAATAGCTGTCCCTGCAATGGGGCTGACCACAGAGGCAGCCCAGACTAACTGAATTAGAATCTGAATGTGTACTGTCAGGCCTAGAATGTTTTAAAAGTATCTCTTTAAGTAATTCTGATAGCTGTATCAGGATTCTGTATCTTATTTTTGCTATTCTAAATGGGACTGCTTCTTTTAAGACATAGCATGCACACAGGGTCACTGTGTCCAGTTCTAAATTGATTATTCACTGGAAGCAATCATTGTAATAAATTCAGACTTATCTCCCTTCCCCGAATGAAATGGTATGTACATGGGGTCATGGCATCCTGTGTGAAGAGGATGCAGAAGAGAATTTTTTGGTACCCAATTTCCTCAGAGGAAGATTAAACTAAGGAATGAGCTGAGAATAACTGTAAAATGTTCGGGGTGTGGCTGGCATGCCATTGGCACTGTTAAGTACTGTATAGTTTCTTGCTACCCTTTAGCAGTTTGGAGAAGTGCAATTAACAACTATGAGAAACACCTTTTTTTTCTGTCTTTTGGTTCCATGCTTGGCTATTCTGGTTCTTTGTTTTAGGATAAAATTCTGGACCCAGGAGGTTGTATAACTAATACAGTGTCTGACCCAGACTTCACAGTCCTCTTTGGCTTGCCAGACCCCCACCTCCCCTGCACCCGAACCCAGACAAAACCACACTTTCACTAACCCTGAGTTGTGATGCCCCAGGCCAGTCAGATCTGAAGGAACTAGTCCCATGGTTGCTGGAATAATCTTGTCTCCTTTCTGATACCAGAAATTCTCCTTATTCTGTCTTCCGCTGAAGATCTGAAGGTTCATGGTGTGGGCTGGGGTGGCAAAAATGTAGAGAATCCAGAGAATTCTCTCCCACAGTTGAGCAAGCCACACACCCAAGGCATCACATTCAGCAATGAGCCTGTGATCACATGTCAGTGCCAAAAGTGTTTCTGGCTGGTGGAAATGTGTCCCCAAGTGGACCTCAAATACATAAATTTTGTAAAGACTGGATTGTTCACGGTGCATATTATTCTGACTTAAAGTCAGCGGGCACTTCCTGAGCATCAGCTCTTACTGGACATTTTGTTAAGAGCTTTACATGCACTAACATTAATTTTCAAAAGTACTCTATGAAGTGGAAATTACTGTTCTCATTATAGAGCCGAGGAAAACTGAAGCTTAGAAGGACAGATAGGCATTCACTTAAGGTCTCACTGTTAGTGAACAACAAAGCAAGAATTCAATACCTAAGTCAGACTCCAAAAACACTTGGAAATACGAAGAAGAGAAAACAGTACTATGAACTATTTAAGATATTGTTTTGTTTTTTTAACTGATATATAATGATGGTTACTAAGATAAGAACCCACCTGCAATGAAGGAGATGTGGGTTCAATCCATGGGTTGGGAAGATCCTCCGGAGAAGGAAATGGCAACCCACTCCAGTGTTCTTGCCTGGAAAACTCCATGGAGGAGGAGCCTGGGAGTACTCTGTCTATGGAATTGCACAGTCCAGGGGGTCACAGAGAGTCGGACATGACTTAGCGACTAAACAACATAGTGGGTTGAATGAAAACGCCCCTGCCCCCCAAAACACATGTCCATCTCTTCAGCCCTGGAACCTGTGAATGTGTTATTTGTAAAAGGGGTTTTTGCAGATGTAATTAAAAGACTCTGAGATGAGATTATTCTGGATTATCTGGGTGGGCTCTAAATCCCATGACATGTGTACTTATAAGAGATACCCAGAGAAAAGACAGAGATGAGAGAAGGCCAAGTGAAAGCAGGGGCAGATGACTGAAGCGATGCAGCCACAACCAAGGAATGCCTGCATGAAGAATCACGAACAGTCCTCCCCGACAGCTTCCAGAGGAAGTATGGCTCTGCTGACACCTTGGCTTTGGAGCCATGGCTCCCAGAACTCTGAGTGTAAAACAAGTCACTAGTTAGTGGTACTTTAATATGAAGCCTCAGGAGACGAATGAAGGGGGCAATACAACTGAGCAGCAGGTTACCCGACTTAGGACTGCGATTCCTAACCCTGATGTTCATTATGTGTGACCTCGGCATGTTGCTTCCCAAGGCCTCAGCTTCCTTATGTGGAGAACAGTTGTGAGTGAGACACTTTCCACTCCTCATGATCTGTGAAGCAAGGGTTTCAGTTCAGTTCAGTTGCTCAGTCGTGTCCGACTCTTTGCGACCCCATGAATCACATCACGCCAGGCCTCCCTGTCCATCACCAACTCCCGGAGTTCACTCAAACTCATGTACATCGAGTCGGTGATGCCTTCCAGCCATCTCATTCTCTGTCATCCCCTTCTCCTCCCACCCCCAATCCCTCCCACCATCAGAATCTTTTCCAGGGAGTCAACTCGTCTCATGAGGTGGCCAAAGTGTTGCAGTTTCAGCTTTAGCATCAGTCCTTCCAATGAACACCTAGGATTGATCTCCTTTAGAATGGACTGGTTGGATCTCCTTGCAGTCCAAGGGACTCTCAAGAGTCTTCTCAGCACCACATTCAAAAGCATCAACTCTTCGGCGATCAGCTTTCTTCACAGTCCAATTCTCACATCCATACATGACCATGGGAAAAACCATAGCCTTGACTAGACAGGCCTTGGTTGGCAAAGTAATGTCTCTGCTTTTTAATATACTATCTAGGTTGGTCATAACTTCCTTCCAAGGAGTAAGCGTCTTTTAATTTCATGGCTGCAATCAGCATCTGCCGTGATTTTGGGGCCCCCAAAAATAAAAGTCTGACACTGTTTCCACTGTTTTTCAATCTATTTCCCATGAAGTGATGGGACCAGATGCCATGATCTTAGTTTTCTGAATGTTGAGCTTCAGGCAAACTTTTTCACTCTCCTCTTTCACTTTCATCGAGAGGCTTTCTAGTTCCTCCTCACTTTCTGCCATAAGGGTGTTGTCATCTGCGTATCTGAGGTTATTGATATTTTTCCTATTTGGAACCAGTCTGTTGTTCCATGTACAGTTCTGACTGTTGCTTCCTGACCTGCATACAGGTTTCTCAACAGGCAGGTCCGGTGGTCTGGTATTCCCATCTCTTTCAGAATTTTCCACAGTTTATTGTGATCCACACAGTCAAAGGCTTTGGCATAGTCAATGAAGCAGAAATAGATGCTCTTCTGGAACTCTCTTGCTTTCTCCATGATCCAGCGGATGTTGGCAATTTGATCTCTGGTGCCTCTGCCTTTTCTAAAACCTGCTTGAACATCTGGAAGTTCACGGTTCACATATTGCTGAAGCCTGGCTTGGAGAATTTTGAGCATCACTTTACTAGCGTGTGAGATGAGTGCAATTGTGCGGTAGTTTGAGCATTCTTTGGCATTGCCTTTCTTTGGGATTGGAATGAAGACTGACCTTTTCCAGTCCTGTGGCCACTGCTGAGTTTTCCAAATTTGCTGGCATATTGAGTGCAGCACTTTCACAGCATCATCTTTCAGGATTTGAAATAGCTCAACTGGTATTCCATCACCTCCACTAGCTTTGTTCGTAGTGATGCTTTCTAAGGCCCACTTGACTTCACATTCCAAGATGTCTGGCTCTAGGTCAGTGATCACGCCATTGTGATTATCTTGGTTGTGAAGATCTTTTTTGTACAATTCTTCTGTGTATTCTTGCCACCTCTTCTTAATATCTTCTGCTTCTGTTAGGTCCATACCATTTCTGTCCTTTATCGAGCCCATCTTTGCATGAAATGTTCCCTTGGAATCTCTAATTTTTTTGAAGAGATCTCTTGTTTTTCCTATTTTGTTGTTTTCTTCTATTTCTTTGCATTGATCGCTGAGGAAGGCTTTCTTATCTCTCCTTGCTGACGCGAGACACTGGAACCGGCGCAACGGACCACGCGCAGAAGCATGGTCGAGAAGAGCTACCCCACGCCCGAGGTCAGGGGTGGCAGCCAAGAGGAGTTACCCAATCTCGAGCTCAGGTCCGGCGGCTGAGAGGAGCTACCCCACGTCCAAGAGGCAGTGGCTACGCGGGCGCAGGAGGGCCGAGAGGAGCTAATCCACATTCAAGGTCAGGAGGGGCAGCCTTGAGCAGATAACCCTTGTCCAAGGTAAGGTGCAGCGGCTGCACTTTGCTGGAACAGCTGTGAAGAGATATCCCACGACCAAGGTAAGAGAAACCCAAATAAGACGGTAGGTATTGTGAGGGGGCATCAGAGGGCAGACACACTAAAATCATAATCATAGAAAACTAGTCGATCTGATTACATGGACCACAGCCCTATCTAACTCAATGAAACTAAGCCATGCTGTGTGGGGCCACCCAAGATGGACAGGTCATGGTGGAGAGGTCTGACAGAATGTGGTCCACTGGAGAAGGGAATGGCAAACCACTTCAGTATACTTGCCTTGAGAACCCCATGAACAGTATGAAAAGGCAAAATGATAGGATACTCAATGAGGAATTCCCCAAGTTGGTACGTGTCCAATATGCTACTGGAGATCAGTGGAGAAATAACTCCAGAAAGAATGAAGGGATGGAGCCAAAGCAAAACCAATATCCAGTTGTGGATGTGACTGGTGATAGAAGCAAGGTCTGATGCTGTAAAGAGCAATATTGCATAAGAACCTAGAATGGTAGATCCATGAATCAAGGCAAATTGGAAGTGGTCAAACAGGAGATGACAAGAGTGAACGTAGACATTCTAGGAATCAGTGAACTAAAATGGACTGGAATGGGTGAATTTAACACAGATGACCATTATATCTACTACTGTGGGCAGGAATCTCTTAGAAGAAATGGAGTGGCCATCATGGTCAACAAGAGAGTCCGAAATGCAGTACTTGGATGCAATCTTAAAAACGACAGAATGATTTCTGTTCGTTTCCAAAGCAAACCATTCAATATTACAGTAATC
Source organism: Moschus berezovskii (assembly GCF_049115385.1). Lineage (NCBI taxonomy): Eukaryota > Metazoa > Chordata > Mammalia > Artiodactyla > Moschidae > Moschus > Moschus berezovskii. Next base: position 26,674,504 of record NC_142465.1, on the reverse strand, counting down.
CAAGGCTATGCCCCAACCAGTAATGCCGAAGAAGCCAAAGTTGAACAGTTCTATGAAGACCTACAAGACCTTTTAGAACTAACACCCAAAAAAGATGTCCTTTTCATTATAGGGGACTGGAATGCAAAAGTAGGAAGTCAAGAAACACCTGGAATAACAGGCAAATTTGGCCTTGGAGCACGGAATGAAGCAGGGCAAAGGCTAATAGAGTTTTGCCAAGAGAATGCACTGGTCATAGCAAACACCCTCTTCCAACAACACAAGAGAAGACTCTACACATGGACATCACCAGATGGTTAACACTGAAATCAGATTGATTATATTCTTTGCAGCCAAAGATGGAGAAGCTCTATACAGTGAGCAAAAACAGGACCAGGAGCTGACAGTGGCTCAGATCATGAACTCCTTATTGCCAAATTCAGACTTAAATTGAAGAAAGTAGGGAAAAACCACTAAACCATTCAGATATGACCTAAATCAAATCCCTTATGATTATACAGTGGAAGTGAGAAATAGATTTAAGGGACTAGATCTGATAGAGTGCCTGATGAACTGTGGATGGAGGTTCGTGACACTGCACAGGAGACAGGGACCAAGACCATCCCCATGGAAAAGAAATGCCAAAAAGCAAAATGGCTGTCTGAGGAGGCCTTACAAATAGCTGTGAAAAGAAGAGAAGTGAAAAGCAAAGGAGAAAAGGAAAGATATAAGCATCTGAATGCAAAGTTCCAAACCAAGGACTGTTGCTGCTGCTGCTAAGTCACTTCAGTCGTGTCCGACTCTGTGTGACCCCATAGATGGCAGTCCACCAGGCTCCCCCGTCCCTGGGATTCTCCAGGCAAGAACACTGGAGTGGGTCGCCATTTCCTTCTCCAATGTTTGAAAGTGAAAAGTTAAAGTGAAGTCGCTCAGTCGTGTCTGACTGCTCCGTCCATGGGATCTTCCAGGCAAGAGTACTGGAGTGGCTTGCCATTGCTTTCTCCAACCAAGGACTACTGGCCTCTAATTGCCAGGTTCAAATTTTAAAGAAAAACAAAAGATCCTAGGGAATATGAGTGGGTAGCAACTGAGGGTAGCAATTGTCCTATAGTGATTTATGTGTATTAATAGAATAAAAATCTTTTGAAGTTTAGTAAGATAATACAGTGTTGTTGTTCTTTTATATTAGGCCTTGTTTTGTCTGATATTAAAATTCATGAGAAACGTACATTTTCACGCAGGTGGTTTTCCAACAACTGTGTGACTGGAAAAAGTTTCAGTTCAGTTGCTCAGTCATGTCTGATTCTTCGTGACCCCATGGACTGCAGCACACCAGGCTTCCCTGTCCTTCACTAACTCCCGGAGCCTACTCAAACTCATGATCATCACATCAGTGATGCCATCTGACCATCTTGCCCTCTGTCGTCCCCTTCTCCTCCCGCCTTCAATCCTTCCCAGCATCAGGGTCTTTTCCAATGAGTTAGTTCTTTGCATCAGGTGGCCAAAGTATTGAAACTTCAGCATCAGACCTTCCAATGAATATTCAGGACCGATTTCCTTTAGGATTGACTGGTTGGATCACCTTGCAGTGTTCTGTTTTAAGAACCATAGTATTCTACCTTATGCAAGAGAATAAGGTACAATTGGAATGCCTGCTTATAATTGTGAGTTGATTACACAGGAACAACCAATTAGAATCAGTAACAATCTTTAAAAAAAATCCCTTTTAAAAATAATCAACAGAGAAGTGACAATTCAATTGCCACTTATGGAACTAGAGCTCTCTTGGTTAAGGTCTGTGAAACATTTTTTTCATTATGAGTCTGTCAAGATAGTTAGAAATTTTTCTTTACATGTTGACATAATTTTTTACATAATTTCCAGTTTTCTACCAATATGTTCCATTTTCTACCAGAATGTTAGCAAAATCCACCTGAGAAGGGAGAATATATGGGGAGCCTCCAGCTTACTCTCCAGTGGGGTGAACAAATGGGACTCATCCCAACATGTCACTTTGAATACAACAAAGACAAGCTGTGGAGCTCCCACAGCGCGGAAGACACACCATGCTGTGCCATCCTGGGCTTAGTCAGTGATGGCTATTAAATCCACATGTGTTCAGAGCAAAAGGGTAGCTGCTGCTATCAGTAACTGCCGAGAACTCTGTCTTTTGAGACTACTGCTTTTTCTGAACAAAAGTCAAAACAACTCCCAGTATGGGACTTTCCTGGTGGTTCAGTTCAGTTCAGTCGCTCAGTCGTGTCCGACTCTCTGCGACCCCATGAATCACAGCACGCCAGGCCTCCCTGTCCATCACCAACTCCTGGAGTTCACTCAAACTCATGTCCACAGAGTCGATGATGCCATCCAGCCATCTCATTCTCTGTCGCCCCCTTCTCCTCCCGCCCCCAACCTTTCCCAGCATCAGAGTCTTTTCCAGTGAGTCAACTCGTCGCATGAGGTGGCCAAAGTATTGCAGTTTCAGCTTTAGCATCAGTCCTTCCAATGAACACCCAGGATTGATCTCCTCTAGAATGGACTGGTTGGATCTCCTTGCAGTCCAAGGGACTCTCAAGAGTCTTCTCCAACACCACAGTACAAAAGCATCAATTCTTCGGCGATCAGCTTTCTTCACAGTCCAACTCTCACATCCATACATGACCACGGGAAAAACCAAAGCCTTGACCAGACAGACCTTGGTTGGTAAAGTAATGTCTCTGCTTTTTAATATACTATCTAGGTTGGTCATAACTTTCCTTCCAAGGAGTAAGCGTCTTTTAATTTCATGGCTGCAATCAGCATCCGCAGTGATTCTGGAGCCCAAAAAAATAAAGTCTGACACTGTTTCCACTGTTTTTCAATCTATTTCCCATGAAGTGATGGGACCAGATGCCATGATCTTTGTTTTCTGAATGTTGACAAAAATCCATCCGCCAATGCAGGGGACATGGGTTCAAACCCTGATCCAGGAAGATTCCACATGCCACACACACAACTAAGCCCACATGGCTCAACTACTGGAGCCTGCTCACTCAAGAGCCTGTGCTCAGCAACAAGAGAAGCCACCACAATGAAAAGCCCATGCACCACAATGAAGTGTAGCCCCTCCTTCTACAACTTGAGAAAGCCCAAGTGCAGCAATGAAGACAGGCACAGCCAAAAATAAGTAAATAATTAAATTTAAAAAATATTAGTCTGTTAAAATATCGCCCGGTATGATCAAACCATAGTCACACAAATCCCCAATAATCCAATGAACACTCAAAAGATGAACACAGAACTGATTAGGAAAGTGGCGGAGGTTGAAAGGAGCTAGAGGGAGATAGATTGCTGGAGAAAACTTCCAAAAAGGGATGATACTATTCCCCCTACCAAGCTTGTCTTAACCTAACTAATCAACCAATGCACTTCCTTTTTTCCTTCCTTAAAGTTTCATTGAACATCTACTCTGTGCCAGGTGGTGTTCAAGACACTAGGGACATAGCAATGAGCAAAACAGGCACAACTCCTGCTGTGATGGAGTTTACACTCCGGGGGAGCTGATGCCAGTGCAAGAACAACACAAGGCTCCTGATGTGAAAGGAAGCTGCCAGTTCCCACTCTAGCCTCCAGCCAGGCCCAGATCAAGAAGACCTCCATGACACCCTGAGGCCTCTAACTAATTAACAGTATTCACATATCCCATCACAAGGAAAAAAACAAATGTAACTACACGTGGTGATAGTAACTAAACTTATTGTGGTGATTATTTTGCAACATGTACATATTTCAGATCATTATGCTATACACCTTAAACTTATATAATGTTCTATGTCAATTATACCTCAATATAATTGGAGGAAAAAAGAAAACAACAAAATATGTTATGGAGGGCTGAGGTTTACAGAAACTACTAAAGCCTGCACACCTGGAGCCTGTGCTCCACAACAAAAGAAGCCACTGCAATGAGAAACCTGCACACTGCAACTAGAGAAAGCCTGGGTGCAGCAACGAACACCCAGTGCAGCCAAAAACAAAGCAGCGTGTACATGCAAAAAAAACCAAACAAATGTGAACAGTGATTAAAAAAATCAACATGCCATCTCACTTTCTACCAAGATTTCACACTTAATGGCTGGAACAGTGCTAGCTATACAACAGGTTTTCAGTAAAAGTCTGGGGAGGATTTAACATTATATTGAATTTAATGTTTGGACACAACAGATGAACTTCTTGTGATTTATCATTTCATTTTGGGGTCAGAATATTTCAGAAAGAGTAAGTCAGTGATCTGCATCCAGGAAGTGCCAAATGAATGACCCAGCTTCCTAAAAAAGGTAAATTTGAGTTATGCTATTTATCATATCAAATGCTTATTAGATGGGTACTGTAGTTGACCCTTGAACAACACAGGTTTGAACTCAGCAGGTCCACTTACTCGCAGATTTTTTTTTTCATGAAATACTACAGTACTTATACCATCTGTTCTTGGTTGAATCTGCTGACTACTGAACCTCAGATAAGGAGGGCTGACTGTAAAGTTATATGTGGATCTTGTACTGCACAGAGGGTCAGCGTCCTGAACCCCTGTGCTGTTGAAGCAGCAGTTGTATTAGAATCTCCACTCAACAGATGACGGAAGACATAGGGCTTCCCTGGTGGCTCAGATGGTAAAAAATCTGCCTGCAATGCAGGAGACCTGGGTTGTGTCCCTGGGTTGGAAAGAGCCAAGTGGGCTACAGTCCATGGGGTTGCAAAAAGTTGGACAGTACTGAGCAACTTTCAACAGATGAATACTTTTGAGGTTTTGAGTTGTTCAGAGCCTTGTTCTGCCGGTCAATAATAGTTACCTGCACATCATCTTTTGCAAATGGTTTGGTGCACCCCAGCAGTTAGCCTTTGGGTCTACTAACTCCATGTTACATGCAAAGTTGGACAGACTTTATGTGGTCTAGGAGGCATTCCTTAATTAAAGACTCTCAGATATAGATCTCCATCCATGATGCCTTCTCTAGTTAACTACCCTCTCAGAGTCTCGTCTCAGATGTTCCACAGGTCCTCAAATTCAACATGTTCCAACTTTCATACCACCCACCCACACCCACTTCTCCCCTCCAAGGTTGCCTATATCAGTGAATGGAGCCATCTGCCACCCAACAGTGCAAGCCAGAAGCTTGGAAGTCATTCTTGACAACTTCCTCCCCCTCACCCCTTGTGGTCTATTACTCACAAATGGTAGGTGGTGGTATCTCCTAATAATCTCTGGAACTGAGATATTTCTTTCTAACTCCATTGCCTTCACCAGAGCCTAACCCTCCAACCTCTCATATCTGAATATTCTAATTGTTCTGCTAGAGTCCACTCTCATGTCTACCCTATATCCATCTGATTTCATCAATCCATTCAGTGGTTTCACATTGTTCTTAGGGCAAGGAACAAATTCCCTAAATACCCTATCAGACTCTGCACGATTGACTCTAATCAACATCATCTTTCCCTGAAACTATTCTCTCTTCACTTTCTCTGACACGTCTGAATTAGGTATCATTTTAGAGCTTAATTCTGGTCTGCACCTGTAGAAGATTTCGATTAATGGCCCCTTTCTTCACCAACCCTTGTATCCATATAGTTTGCCACATAATTTCTCACCCTTGAGTTCAGGTATGTGACTTGCTTTGATCAGTAGAATTAGACAAGGTACAGAGCTCAAGGTCCAAGAGGCCTTGCATATTTCCACTTATCCCCTTGAACCTCTCCCTTCAACATAAGAACATGCCCAGGGCAGCAATTTGGTCCCATGAAAAAGATGAGGGACACATGGAGTGAACTAGCCAGCTGAGCTTAGGCTAGATCAACTGACCCCCAATGAACACAGAGATTTATAAGAAACAATAACCAGTTGCTGTTTTAAGGCACTGAAGTTCCAGCTGTTTTGTTACATGGCAATAACTAATTGACATTAACATAATATTTCGCATTTGCCTATGGCTTTGTAAATATTCTCTACCTACATTTTGGCCAACTAGCGTTAAAATCTACAAGCGTTAAAATCAACAAAGACTGCAGAGATGGCTCTCATCCTTCCTGCTATTAACAGCAAACTCTTGCTTGAGGATTGAGTGCCAGTAATAAAAGAATGGCTAATTCCCTGAGGATGACTTTCCAAATGAAATGAAAGCTTTCCCACCAATCCCACAAATTGGGTGGATGAAACTGGGCTTGGATTTTTCCCTTTCTGCCACAGAAGCTCTTCATTCCTGAAAGAAATGGCAAATCCACTGGCACAGCTGGGCGACCAAGCTGAAAGTCAGAGTTGGTTTCTGAAGTGACACAATCTACCTGCATTCTAGATAAAAGCATAGTCTGTTGTTACAGGCATATTAAAGGTTGCCCTAGATTTAAACAGCACATCTTGTTCCTTTTATCCTTGTCCTCTGAATTTCTCTTTGAAAAACTGTTGAATGTTTCTGGCCTTTACATCTTTTCTACCTGACAAGAACTATTACTAAGTGGATGTTAATTAAACCACAAAGCCAAGTTACTGACAATTCAAAATGAAAACCATGGCCACTTGTGGCTGTCATACCCTACCCACAAATACTCCAGCCATAGTAAAATGCTGGGCTCTTAAAGGAGACTCTGGAAATTAATACTGTTTCACCCATAATATGAAGAGTGACTTGGGGGCTGTAAAACAAAGTACCCTGATTAATATACCATTGGGTCTGCTATGTCAGAACAGAAGATGTAAAAGTAAAAAGTCAACAGTTTTCATAGCATTGGAGAAAGTAAAGACATACCTGTACTGATGCAATTCTTCTCTCTGAAATAAATTGGAAAAGTATACATTTTAGTCTTGCTCAAACCCACACAAAATTCCAAAGCAGACATCTTGAAGGAAGAGGTCATTAACTTCCCCAGTTATTAACATTTTAAAGTTTTCTTTTTTGGGGAGAAGGTCAGAACATTAGAAATTTGAATAATTTGTTCTTTCCGCCCTTTTAAACCAGCCATGCCTGGTGGTCGTCACACAGCCTGGATTTCCAAGAGAGCCACCTTTATTCTCTAATGCCTGAGAGACCATTTCTAATTCGGGTCCTTTCTTAAAGTGCCTTCAAGGATACTGAAGAAGAAAGTGAGCTCGACCTCCCTCTCCTTCCCCAAAATGCTGCACCCCTTTTACTTGACAGCCATTCGTCCTAAAGACTATGTGTTCCCCAGCTCTGTGACATCCCGTGTTGGCTCCCTGAAGGAGGCGCCGCTGCCTTGCCCCGCTTCCTCACCAGTCTGGCAACCTGAAGACCTACTATGCTTTGCATTCACCAAATGAGAGGCAAGAGGCTTAAAGCTGTGTTACCCGAGGCCCGGGAGGTCCTGGAGTGTGGCTGGGAGCTGGGTGGTCTCCTCTCCGTGGAAATGAGGCCTGAGGAAGCGACCCCTCCTCGAGGTGCTGAGGCACGGGAGGGGCGCGCTCTTCACCTGGCCCCAGCTGGAGCTCAACCGACTCGGCTGCGTCGAGGGCCCTTTCAGGGTCCGGAGGCAATCTCGAGTGGAGGCTCAGGGGCCACAGGGACCGAGAAGACTCCTCTGTGCTTTCACATGGCTGGTTGGAAAGGGACCCTGCGGAGCCAGGGCACTCCTGCGGGCCGCCCCCGGGGCGCACTTCCGAGGCCACGCACGGAGGCGGCGCATGCGCAGTGGCAGTGCCGCGCGGGCCTACGCGGGCACTCCCGCAGCCGCGGCTCCTTAACCTCCGCAGAGTGGGCGAGGTGGACAAGCGGCTCGGGGCCTGCCGGTCGAAGTGGAGAAGATTCCCCTGGTTCTGACCGTGCTTCTGCGACAGGCTTTCCAGGGAGTACGGAGGAGAGGCCTCGCAGCCT